>NC_041217.1:4266843-4347464 GCF_002837175.3 Physeter macrocephalus | reverse complement strand
CGTGCCGCGGAGTGGCTGGGCCCGTGAGCCATGGCCGCTGAGCCTGCGCGTCCGGAGCCTGTGCTCCGCAACGGGAGAGGCCACGGCAGAGGGAGGCCCGCATACCACAAAAAATAAAATAAAATAAAATAAAATAAAATAAGAAAATAATATCAATTCAACTTATATGTTAATGATTCAAACATTACTGTAACAAGGGTAGAACTGACCTCTTAGTTATAGCAGTTACTACTTCTTACTGTCTTATTTACAGAAGGGTATCCCTCAAAGTACCACATCATCACGTTTTCTGATGGGGAAATGTTTGTTCCCAAATATATATTCCACAGACACATTAAAAGAGTATAAAAACATGCTGAAACTGTAAACATTCACTTGCTAATAGCTTCACGAAAGGGCCTCTTCATCACGCATCTACCTGGTAACTTCAAAACATTTTCCATGTATTCTGCACACATGGCTTTTTATTCTAAGAGTTGATCAAGAGAAAATACTTAAAGCAATTCATATGTGGTAGTCATAGTAGTAGTAGTAATAATCATTAATGCTCCAATTTTAAATGCTTTTTAAAAATTATGTGGTTCCAACCTGGTCTGCAAAGTCCTCTGGGAACTTCCACAATACCTCCGGATCTGTAAATAATTGACACAGAGCATTAAACAGAGAAAATAACACATTTATAGCAACAGTCTTGTTCAAATACTCTTAAAATTGTCAAAGCTACTGTTTTTAATAATTTTAAATTTTTTCTTTAAATATTTACAGTTGATGAGGTTCAAAATTAAATATTTTGATAGTTTAAGGGTTTTAATGACCTTTGGAACAGGAATAATAAAATGAATAACTTGGTCAGATTATTTAAAATATTATTTCTTTTAGCAACTCATTTTTTATTTATATACCTTAGATTTTAAGATTCTGAAATACAAATTTCCAGGTTTAACTCCACTTAATATACTGGTTTTAATTTGAAAAGAAAAATATAAATGTGGTAAATATGTAATCAAATATATTACAGCCCTCAGAAACTAGACTAAAATACATCTTAAATTTCCATTTAAAATCCTAAAAGACATTTTTCCAAAGAGGACATGCATATGGTGAAAAGGCCCATGAAAAGATGCTCAACATCATTATCATCAGAGAACTGCAAACTAAAACCACAATGAGATATCACCTCACACCTGTCAGAATGACTATCATCAAAAAGAACACAAATAGCAAATGTCGGCAAAGATGCAGAGAAAAGGGAGCCCTCCTACACTACTGATGGGAATGTAAATTGGTGCAGCCGCTGTGGAAAACAGTATAGAGGTTCCTCAAAAAACTAGAAGAACTACCATATGATCCAGCAACTCCACTCCTGGATATATATCCGAAAAAAAATGTAAACACTAATTCGAAAAGATACATGAACCCCAATGTTCACAGCAGCATTATTTACAATTACCAAGATATGGAAGCAACCTAAGTGTCCACTGACAGATGAATGGATAAAGAAGATGCGGTATGTATGTATACACACACACACACACACACACACACACACACACACACACACACACACACACACTGGAATACTACTCAGCCACACACACACACACACACACACACACACACACACACACACACTGGAATACTACTCAGCCATAAAAAAGGGATGAAAATTTGTCATTTGCAACAACATGGAAGGACTTGGAGGGTATTAGGCTAAGCGAAACAAGTCAGAGAAAGACAAGTACTGTATGATATCACTCATATGTGGAATCTAAAAAAATGAAACAAACTAGTGAATATAACAAAAAAGAAACAGACTCACAGATGTAGAGAACAAATGAGTAGTTATCAGTGGGGAGAAGGAAGGTGAGGGGCAAAACAGGGGTAGGGGATTAAGAGGTACAAATTATTATGTACAAAATAAATAAGCTACAATGATATATCGTACAACACATGGAATATAGCCAGTATTTTGTAGTGACTATAAATGGAATATAACCTTTAAAAATTGTGAATCACTATGTTGTATACCTGTAACTTACATTTATTGTACATCAACTATACTTCAATTTAAAAAATGAAAAAGAAAATAAAATCCTCAATAAAAGTGTATAAACACAGTAATAATGTTTGTTTTATATCAAGGATCACTTTTGAAATCCCATATTTGCAACTCCATAAATCAGCTTTTAAAACAATAGATAAGTTGGTAGGCATAAGGCATCAAGCTTGTTTAAAATACAATTGACATTTCTGGGGTATTTCAGAGATGTTTTTCTAATACATTATATCCAGTTATTCATATATAAAAATCAATGTTGTTTTATAAATATTCGCACTGGTTTTCAATTTCGTTATTTCTTCACAATATTTCTCTTCTACTTAGCATAATAAAAAGAATTCTTTTTAATTAACACTAAAAAATATTTCGGTTGCATATGTATTTTTTAATTCTGTCAATAACATACTTCTGAATACTGCAAATGTGCTTTAAAAGGATACTGTGCAAAGGATAATATTACTTTTGAAAAAGCCTTTGAAAGCCCAATATTAAGTAACAAGCACAACCGACAAGACAGGATCAGAATATCAAAAATACCACTTTATGTACCCAGTCAGTAAAAAATTACAGCTCAATCCCATTATTTCCACTATACCATACTGCTTTTTAAAAATTACAGTCCTGGGCTTCCCTGGTGGCGCCGTGGTTGAGAGTCCGCCTGCCAATGCAGGGGATACGGGTTCGTGCCCCAGTCCGGGAAGATCCCACATGCCGCGGAGCGGCTGGGCCCGTGAGCCATGGCCTTTAAGCCTGCACGTCCAGAGCCTGTGCTACACGGGAGAGGCCACAACAGTGAGAGGCCCGCGTACCGCAAAAAAAAAAAAAAAAAAAAGTACAGTCCAATGATGCATCATTTCAAGTATTGAATTCCAAAACTCAGTAATTACCCAGCAACATTTTGAGCATGAGTTGGCTTCTCTTGCTGTGTTACTTATTAAGCTCAAAAAAAATTTTTTTCAAATATTTTAACTTAAAAAAAAAAAAGGAAGCATACTTTCTACAATTAACCTTTTTACTAAGGAATAAAAAGTTTCTACATAAATTAACATAAAAATCATTTAAAACATCTTATATAAGAATAATGCATTACTAATTTATGGAGCTAATATTAAATGATTATGCCTTCATGTAAAACAAAATGTGTACATTTTTAAAATGACTGTGACATGTATAGATCACCTAAAAATACTGAAACGTTAATGTCCTGTAGAAATTATGTTGGAAAATATATATATATATGCCCATGTATGTACACGTGTGTGTGTGTGTTTATGTGGCAGTTTTACCAAAACGGTAGTTATTAAGATTTGCACCTCATAAAACAAAAGTGTATGATGGATTCTTCATGAAATATTAAACAAAAGTTTTTATTTTAATAAATTAATACAATAACTAATGGCCCTATAAACAAGTCATCATGCAGAAATGTGGAATAGTCCCTTCTTATAAATAATGGAGTTAGAGTTTCAATGTGAATATTTAAATATCCCTTTTAAACAACCTCAATTTTACAGTTACCATTTGAGAAAATGTGACAGATTCCTTACACTTATACCTTAAAACCAGGACATTTGTCCTGTTGGATAGCCCTAACAGTTCGCCCTGCTATTTGCAGCATTTACCTAATTATGTTTTCCTCGCTCACTTTTCTTCATCCCTAACACCAGGCAGTTTTTTTCTGTCCCGTCTGGTCTGTTCTTACACAGAGGATGAACAAGTGAATACATGAACACAGCAAATATCGGTTTAGTCACATAGTGGAAAATACCCTATTTCTTTTCTTTTCATTCAATGCGTGTTACACTTCAGCACCCAAAAATGTATTATAATCATGTGCATCCATATCTGAAATGGATTAACTTAGTTATTACTGCCTGTGTGGTTAGGTTTACCCCGTATCTGACACACGTTGGCAGCAACTCTTCACAAGGACTGCAGAGGAAGAAACAAAAGAGCTCCGAAAAACATGATAATAATCCAATTTTCAAATTTATGCACAACGACGGAATTTTCTGTTCCCTGGGGATTACTTTCCAGATGCGAGATCTGACCTGGCAAAGCTAGGTCGATTTTATGCTGATTTTATGGGTGAAAGGATGAGAACTGCTGGTAGGAGTCACCGCTGCCCGTGGTGACTGGGACACACCGTGTTTCTCTTCTGTCCAGTGTCCACCGGCAACTCAAGGAGACTCCACATCTTAAAGAGAAACTTTGCCACCAACAATCCGGAAACCAAATAAACATGAAAGGAAGAACACGTAACTTGATTTTTACATAAATATAGTTAATCTCTTATTTTAATAAAAGAATGTTACAGTGTAGTGAGACAAATATGCACATTTTTATTAAATCAGTAAATTTGGAAGGAGAGTATTTAATGTATTATTTGTGCATCACCATCACAAGTACTCCAAATTCCTGACTGAGGCTTTTTTTTTTTAATGTAAAGTGAGATAAATTTAGTAATATTTCATTTTCCTTTGCAACCAGACCTTTCACATTTTCTGGCCTGTAACTAAAAACAAAAATTAAAATAACTTAAAATATTACTGTGATTCAACTACACTATTTTTTTAATGCAGGAAAAACTTTAATTTACATAAATAATATTTACTTAACTCTGTGGAATTCATAGATGAATATACTTAAAATTATGCATTTGTAAAACCACAGTTCAGAGACTATATACTTTTGAAAAGGCAGAATATACAGTATTAGTGTTTTGCTTGATTATAGCTTCAGTGCTTATTCACCTACATTGCAGAATCAGAATTTTACAAATGAGGAAACTGAAGCCAATGCAATGAGGAGCATGTCCTTTTTTTAAAAAGTAAACTTATTTATTTATTTATTTTTGGCTGCGTTGGTTCTTCGTTGCTGTGCGCGGGCTTCCTCTAGTTGCGGCGAGCGGGGGCTACTCTTCCTTGTGGTGTGCGGGCTTCTCATCGCGGTGGCCTCTCCTGTTGCGGAGCACAGACTCTAGGCGTGTGGGCTTCAGTAGTTGTGGCAGGTGGGCTCAGTAGTTGTCGCTCGCGGGCTCTAGAGTGCAGGCTCAGTAGTTGTGGTGCAAGGGCTTAGTTGCTCCGTGGCATGTGGGATCTTCCCGGACCAGGGCTCGAACCCATATCCCTTGCACTGGCAGGCGGATTCCTAACCACTGCGCCACCAGGGAAGTCCCTGGGAGCATGTCTTAATTATCAGGCTAGTTAATGTCAGAGGAGCATGTCTTAAATATAAGGCTAGTTAATGTCAGAGGCTAGAACTTTCTTAGTTGAGATCTAAGGAGCAGCTATTTTAAATAATTTCCAAAATCAATATATTTCTCTGTCCCACTTAAGTTCAATTTATTTTATTCAAAAATCTATGCAACGCTAAAGAAACAGGAAAAGTCCCTGCCCTCCAAAGCCCTATAGCATACATGGAGAAAAATGTCACAGAGCTACCTAGTTTTTGTGCAAAGAAGGTATCCTGCAGGAACGCTTGAACTGAACTTGAAAATCCACTGGCTTAATAATTTCAAAAAATGTTCCTAACAAAAGAATGGTGATGTCTCTTGAATATAAATGAGCAGGAATCATTAAAGAAAATCTTCCACCTATGAAGATATATAATGGTGAACTAAACAAAATAGGTCTCTACAATGTATAGAAAAGGACGGCATCTAAACCTACAGCTCAGTCAAATTTAGTAAGTGTTATACTAAAAGGACAGGATACTACCGGACAGCGCAAGGAAAGCCAATGTAATTTAGAAAGCCACTAGTTAGACAAGCAAAGGATGATTTGGGCTACAAAGTGGGCAGAGGAGAACATTCCGGAATGGAGAAACAATATGCACTAAGTCTTAGAGGTTAAAAGAAAGCAGAAAACATTTGGAAACTGAAATTAAAAAAGAAGTAATATATCTAGAATGCAGAGTAGGAGAGAGAGAATGTCACGGGATGAAGCTGGAGAGACAGGGGACAGACTACAGAGCTGAAGATGTACCCATGGTATCAGAGGAAGCCACTAAACCAAGGGAGAAGGAACACCAGAAGTGTGTGGAGAATACAGTTAGGGTGTGTGTTTATGAAAGTCAAGGGAAGAGAGTGCATCCAAAAAATTCTCAGACAAATGTGGCAGAACATTAAGCAAGGTGATGGCTCAAAAAATGGTAAGTGTGTGTAAAGCATAAGCCACACACAGTAAAGTGAGCTCCAGTGGCAGGATGGGAGGCAGAAGGCCAATTAAGAAGACCATGGAGAACGAGGAGAGAGGCACCGTGTATGGGGGCAACGTGTTTAAGAGACAGTACAAGGGAGAAGAAAAGTAAAGACAGGAGGAAAGAGGTGAAGCCAGACAGCTGTTTGTCATTTCTGTTTCCTTTATACTGGCGCAGACTTGAACATGTTTAGGTGATCATGGGAGTTAGTGAGGCAGCAGAGAGCCAGAAAAGAAGAGATGCACGCCCCTGAGGAGGCAGGAAGAGGGCATCCTGATCAAGACAATGAGATGAGCCTTGGACAGAAGCTGAAGAATATTTTCCCATTGTTATAGGAACAAGAAAAGAGGAGAGGAGATATGAATCCAAGGAGATTTTAGAATCTGGGGTACAAAGTTAAGAGTTTTGTGCAAAAATTCCTGACTATTTTGTGCGTATAGTAGGAGCAAAGCTCCCTCCCAGGAGGGAAGTTGTTGGGGGGCTTGAGGAGGTGTGAAGCAACTGTTCCAGGCACTGCTGAAAACTCAGTTTGGTGGGTGTCCAGCCTAGTGTTTAAGGGCAACAATGTGGTATCTCCCCATCATCATCCAAGGGCCAAGGCGCAGGAGATAACTGCTAGATTCAGTCAGGGCTGAGGTTTCTGTCAGTCACGTGTGATGGAAAGAGAGCCTCAACAGAAGAGTGGTTACAGATGTGAACTGAACTAAAGCTAAAAAAGAGAAGTGGTTTTATTTTTTTCTGTAAAATCCATTAGTACTAAATGTTATACCAAGTCATGCTAAAGCATTTTAAAACAGTTTATTTTCAGTAGAAAATCTACTGCATATATCTGAAGACTGTAGGACTGAAAAATAAAGTAAATAAAAGAAATAAAGTAAATAAAGTAAAATAAATAAATGGAACATTTGTAATTATGAAGTTGGGCAGCCGAAGTTCTGGTCTTACACCTGTACATAACAACGCTTTCCATCTGTGATCAGACGTAGGTACTGAAAAGTATAAAATCCGTTTCCCTCCTGTCTTCCCTGCCTTCCACTCCTCCCTGCTCTCTCTGGAATTATCTGAAAGAACAGTCTTATTTGTTTACCCAAGCTTACCATATAAATCTCATTTTCCACATATACTATTATGTGGGGGAAAAAACCCCAGAAAACCATGAAATTAGATAACTACAGTTAAAATTACAATTTTTCCAGCTTTACTGAATTATATTTGACATATAACACTCTGTCAGCTTAAGGCGTACGAGATGATTTGATAAATGTACATATTGTGAAATCTTTACCACAATAAGGTTAATTAACACATCCTTTACCACACATAGTTACTAACTTGTTGTTTTCATTATCATTGGTATGGTGGGAACATTAAAGCCCTCTCTCAAAGCAACTTTCAAATACACAATATAGTATTTGTGAACTACAGTCACCATGCTGGACATTAGATCCCTGGAACCTACTCATCTTATAACTGAAAGTTTGTACCCTTGAACCAACATCTCCTGACACCCCTCAGCCCCTGGTAACCACCATCCTACTCTGATTCTTTGAGTCCAATGTTTTTAGATTTCACATGAGTGAGATCATATAGTACTTGTCTTTCTCTGACTTACTTCATGGAGCATACGTCCTCAAGGACGTCCACCTATGCTGTTGCAAATGGCAAGGTAGCCTTCCTTTTTTCTAGGGTGGAATAACACTCCATGCTACATACACACCACATTCTCTTTAACCGTTCATTCACTGATGGACATTTAGGTTGTTTGCATATCTTGACTATTGAGAATAATACTGCAATGAACATGGGAGTGCAGATATCTCTTCAAGATAGTGATTTCATCTTCACTGGATAAATACCCAGAAGTGGGATTGCTGGGTCACATGGTGGTTCTATTTTTTATTTTTTGAGGAACCTCCATACTGTTTTCTGTAGTGGCTGCACCAATTTACATTTCCACCAATAATGAACCAGGGTTTCCTCTCCTCCACATCCTGGCCAGCATTTGTTATCTTGTCTTTATAACAGCCATTTTGACAGGTGTGAGATAACATCTCATTATGCTTTGATTTGCGTTTCCATGATAATTAGTGATGTTGAGAACCTTTTCATGTAGTTGTTGGCGGCTGTGATCTTTTCTTTGGAAAAATGTCTCTGTAAGCCCTCTGCCAATTTTTTAACTGGATTATTTGGTTCGTTGCTGTTGTATGAGTTCTTTATATTTTGGGTATTAACCCCTTATCAGATACATGGTTTGCAAATATTTTCTCCCATCCTATAGGCTGCCTTTTCATTTTCTTTTGCTGTGCAGAGCTTTTTAGTTTGATATAGTCCCACTTGCTTTTTGCTTTTGTTGCTTGTGCTTTTGGTATCATATCCAAAAAATAATTGCCAACAGTGATGTCAAGGAACTTACCATTTGTTTTCTTCTAGGATTTTTATACTTTCACATTTTATATTGAAGTCCTTCATCCATTTCAAGTTAATTTTTGTGACTTCTGTAAGACAGAGGTCCAATTTCATTCATTTGCATGTGGATATCCAGTTTTCCCAACACTATTTATTGAAGAGACTATCCTTTCCACATTGAGTATTCTTGGCTCCCTTGCCAAATATTGCTCAGTTATACATGTGGGGTTTACTTCTGAGCTCTGGATTCTGTTCCATTTGTCTCTGTGTCTGTTTTTCTGCCAGTACCACACAGTTTTGATTACTGTAATTTGTAGTATAGTCTGAAATCTGGAAGTGGGATGCCTCCAGCTTTGTCCTTTCTCAATATTGCTTTGGCTATTTGGGATCTTTTGTGGTTCCATAAGAACTTTATAATTCTACTTCTGTGAAAAAAGCCATTGGAATTTTGATGAGTATTATATTGAATATACAGATGATTCTGGGTAGTATGGACATTTTAACAATATTAATTCTTCCAATCCACGACCATGGGATATCTTCCCACTTATTTGTGTCTTCTTCAATTTCTTTCATCACTGGTCTTATAGTTTTCACTGTATGAATCTTTCATTTCCTTGGTTAAATTTATTCCTAAGTATTTTATTGTTTTTGATGCTATCGTAAATAAGATTATTTATTTATTTTTCAGGTAATTGTTAGTGTACAGAATTGTAACTTATTTTTGTATGTTGATTTTGTATCCTGAAACTTTACTGAATTTATTAGTTATAACATTTTTTTGGTGGAGTATTTAGGATTTTCTATATACAAGATCATGTCATCAGCAAACATTTTTACTTCTTCCTCTCCTTAAGTCATTAAGATGACTTTCTTTTCCTTGCCCAACTGCTCTGGGTAGGATTCTAGCATTATGCTGAATAAGAGCAGGCTCCCTTGTTTTCTTCCTGATCTTAGAGGGGAAGCTTTCAACCCTTCACTGTAGTGCATGATACCAGTTGTGGGACTGTTGTGTGGCTTTTATTATGTTGAGGTACGTTCCTTCGATATCCAATTTGTTGAGAGTTTTCACAAAAGGATACTGAACTTTACCCAATGCTTTTTCTGATCTACTGAGATGACCACAAAAACTGTATCTTTCATTCTTTTAACATGATGTATCATATTTATTAATTTGCATATGTTGAACCACCTGTGTATCCATGGATAAATCTTACTTGATCATAGTGTACGATCCTCTTAATGTGTTGTTGAATTTGGTTTGCTAGTATTCTGTTGAGATTTTTTGCACCTATATTCATTAGGGTTATTGGCACTTGTAGGTTTCTTTCTTTTAGTATCCTCATCTGGCTTAGTATCAAGGTAATATTGGTCTTATAAAGTTAGTTTGGGAGTGTTCCCTGCTCTTCAATTTCTTGGAAGAGTATAATAAAAACTGGCACTAACTTCTCCTTCAAATGTTTGGTAGAATTTACCCATGAAGCCATCTGGTCTTAGGTTTTCTTTGTTGGGAGGTTTTGGATTACTAATTCAATCTCCTTACTTATTATTGGTCTGTTCAGATTTTCTATTTCTTCATGATTCAGACATGGTAGGTTATATTTCTTTGAATGGTTAAATACATACATTTCTTGTTTTCCTAGGTTGTCAAATTTGTAGGCATATAGTTGTTCCTAGTAGTGTCTTATTATCCTTGTATTTCTGTGGTATCAGTTGTCATGTCTCCTTTTTCATTTACAATTTTCTTTATTTGAGTACTTTCTCCTTTCCTCTTGATAAATCTGATTTGTCAATTTTGTTTATCTTTTCAAAACATAAGATTATTATCTGTTTTATCTTTTCTATTGTTTTTCTATTCTCTATTTAACATATTTCTGCTGTAATCCTTGTCATCTCCTTCCTTCTGCTAACTTTGGGCTTAGTTTGTTCTTTTTCAAGTTCCTTGAGGTGTAAAGTTAGGTTGTTTGGGATCTTTCTTTTTTCTTAATGTAGATATTTATTGCCATAAACTTCCCTCTTAGCACAACTTTTGCTGCATCCGATCAGTTTTGGTATATTTCCATTTTCATTTGTTTCAGTATATTGTTTTATTTCCCTTTTGATTTAATCTCCAACCCACTAGTTGCTCAGGAGTGTGTTGTTTGATTTCCACTTATTTGTGAATTTTCCAGTTTTCCTCTTGTTAATGATTTATAGCTTCATACCACTGTGGTTGGAAAAGGTACTTTCAATCTTTTAAAATTTACTGAGACTTATTTTGTAACCTAACATATGGTCTATTCTGGAGAATGTTCCATGTATGCTTGAGAAGAATGTATATTCTGCTGCTGTTAGATGGAATGTTCTGTATATGTCTGTTAGGTCCCTTTGACCTAACAGAGTATTTGTAGGCAGCATATAGTTGGGTCTTATTTTCTTATCTATTCAGTCACTATATGCCTTTTCATCGGAGAATTCCGTCTATTGGAGAATTTAGTCTGTTTACATCTGAAGTGATTAAAAGGCATACAGTGACTGAATAGATAAGAAAATAAGACCCAACTATATGCTGCCTACAAGATACTCACTTCCACTCAAAGACACACACAGGCTCAAAGTGAACCAGTGGAAAAAGTTATTCCATGCAAACAAATGAAAACCAAAAGACAGCAGATTTATATATATACATATATATATATATAGAGAGAGAGAGAGAGAGAGAGAGAGATCACTATATTGGGCAAAATAGACTAAGTCAAAAACTGTAACAAGACAAGGTCATTATATAATAATAAAGGGGTCAATTCATCAAGAGATTATAATAATCGTAAGTATATATGCATACTACATCAGAACACCTAAATAATCAAGCAAATACTTGCTCACTGTTTTCTGTTTTATAGTTCCTTTCTTGCTGTCTTCCTTTGTGAATTCATCATTTTCCATAATGGTATACTTTGATTCCCTTCTCTTTATCTTGTGTGTATCTACTATAGATTTTTGTTTTGTGGTTACCCTGAGGCTTACTTGAAAAATCTTAAGAGACACAGCAGTTATTTTAACCTCATCACAACTTAACTTTGATCACATACAAAAACTCTACCCTTTTATTCCTCCTACACACATTTTATGTTTTTGATGTCACACTTTACATCTTTTTATATTGTGTACCTAACAAATTGTTGCTATACCTTTTTTTTTTTTTTTTTTTTTTGCGGTACGCAGGCCTCTCACTTCTGCAGCCTCTCCCGTTGCGGAGCACAGGCTCTGGACGCACAGGCCCAGCGGCCACGGCTCACGGGCCCAGCCACTCCGCGGCATGTGGGATCCTCCCAGACCGGGGCACGAACCCGTGTCCCCTGCATCGGCAGGCGGACTCTCAACCACTGCGCCACCGGGAAGCCCTAACTATTAATTTTAATACTTTTGTCCTTCAACCTTTATATTAAAGTGGTTAACACACCACCACATTACAGTATCAGAGCATTCTGAATTTGACTATATATTTGCCTTTACCAGTGTGTTGTTTCTTTTCCTATGTCTTCATAGTTAGCATCCTTTCATTTCAGGTTGAAGAAGTGCTTTCAACATTTCTTGTAAGGCAGGTATAGTGGTGATGAACCACCTCAGCCTTCATTTGCTTGGCAAAGTCTTTACCTCACCTTTATTTCTGAAGGATGACTTTGCTGGGTACAGTACAGTTGACCCTTGAACAACACAGGTTTGAACTGTGCAGATCCACTTATGCATGGACGTTCTTCAATAAATACATACTACAGTACTACACCATCTGTGGAACGGCAGATAAGGGGAGCTGACAGTAAAGTTATACGCAAGTTTTCTACTGCATGGTGTGTGGGGGGGGTCAGTCCCTCTAACCCCCACATCATTCAGGGGGTCAACTGTATTCCTGGTTGGTGGTCTCTTTCAGCACTTTGAATATATCATTCCGTTCTCTCCTAGACCACGAGGTCTCTGCTGAAAACTCTGCTGATAGTCCTTTCACGAGAGAAACCTTTTTCTCTCTCTGTTTTTAAAATTCTTTGTCTTTGATCTTAGACCATTTTATTATAATGTATCTTGGAGAAGATCAACTGGGATTTAAATTTTTGGGTGACCTATTAACCTCATGAACAGGAGGTCCAAATCTCTCCCCAGGTTAGGAAAGTTCTTAGCCATTACTGCTTTAAATATGTCTCCTACCACTTTCTCCCTCTCTTCTCCTTCTGGAACTCCAATACTACATGACTGGTTGCCTTAATGGTGTCATAAGACCCACAGGCTTTCATGATTCTTTTTCACTTCTTTTTCATTTTGCTCCTCTGAGCAGTTAATTTCAAATGATCTGTCCTCAAGCTCACAGATTCTCCTGCTTGGTCTAGACTGCTGTTGAAGCTTTCTATTAAATTCTTCAGTTCAGTCATTGTATTCTTCAGCTCCAAAATCTGTTCGGTTCTTTTTTGTCTTCTCTGCTGCACTTCTCATTTTGTTATTGTATTGTTTTCCTGATATAATTAAATTGTTTTTCTGTGTTCTCTTATAGCTATCTAAGTATTACTAGAACAATTATTTTGAATTCTTTGTCAGGCAATTCCTGGAACTCCATTTCTTTGCAGCCAGTTGCTAGAAGCTTACTGTACTCCTTTGGCGGAGTCATGTTTCCCTGAGTCTTTGCGATCCCTGTAGCCTTGCACGGGTGTCTGTGCACTGAAGAAGCAGCCATTACTTCCAGGTGTGATGGACCAACTTCTATAAGGGAAGACTTTCACCTGCAGGTGGAGGCATGCTGGAGTGTGCCGACTCTATGCCTAGTGGTGCAGGGGCATGTGGTGGCTCATCAGCTCAGGCCATTGGGTGGACGGCACCTACAATCGCACGGTCCTTAGCAAGTACTGCAGGGGATCCACTGAGGCTGCCAAGGGCTGTGAGCGTCCTCAGTAGTGCCTCCAAGTCCAGTGGCTAGAAACCAGGATGAGCAGCAGTACTGCCAGTGCCAGTGGTATGCTCTCAGCGGTTATGCTCTGAGCACAGGGCAGTGAAGGCTAATAATGAGGATCCCACCAGAGGCATGCAGGCACAGAGCTGGAGGGACCAGCTGCAGGTCAGCACGGTGGTTCCGGCCAGCAACAGAACACAGGATCTGACCCAGGCCCACAACAGCAGGGGGCCCTGGCTGTCAGCGTGCTCTCCCAAGACTGCATAGTCTTCCCTCAGCCGTGTGCAGAGCAGTGGAGGGCGGTGACAAGCATCAGACCGGTGGCATGCAAGTGCACAGCTGGAGGAGCTAGCCCTGAGCGCCTGCACAGCGGTGGGGGTCAGCCACGAGGGTCTAGACTGGTGTCTTGCACTTGCATAGCTGCAGAGGCCTGGGCTGGCTACCGGTGCGATTCCCAGGCTCCAGCAGGGGAGGCTGGGAGAGGAGAGGAGTTGGCAAAACAGGAGGGTCTCAGGTGGCTGGTGTCAGCAAACACAAATATCCGTGGGGTGAAAGCCAGTAGAATCCGCAGGGGTTCCGAACCAGCTGGGGTCACCTGCAGAGCAGGTCACGGGGAACTGCAGTTGCTCCTGCCACGTGGGCTGGGTGGCCAGCTTGTCTTCCTCGCTCCTAGCTATCTCTACACCTCTTGGCTTTGCCGGTCTCTGGGTGGGTGCAACTGAGGCGGGACCTCTGTGTGGTGCCCTAAAAGACTGGGGAATCTGGTCACTCATCCCACTATTCTTCCCCTACAAGGGGAACTCCTTCTAGCTGTAGAGTTCACTCTGGGTACCGAGCAATGCTGGCCTGGGGGATAGGATGATACAGTCAAAATGAAGCTGTTCTTACTTCCCCACTGTGGTTATTCTCAAGTTTCTTGTTCCACTGTGTTGCTGAAGTTTCTTAAGTGGGCTCCAGAGCTCTCCCAGAGAGCAGTTTTTGTTTGTGAACAGCTGTCTAATTGTTTATATTTGGTGGGGGGAGGGGATGGAGGCCGAGGTCTCCTGCTCTACCATCTTGCTGACGTCACACCCCTAAAATTGTAATTTTCACTACATCTGTCAAAACAGTTTGCAAAATAATTAATTATTGTAATTTAATATCCAGCCTGATCACCAAAAAAGTATTTAAAAAAGCAACTCACTCCCTCATTTAGGGCCATCGATGACTTGATGAAGGCAGAGATCCAGAAAACACATACCCTCCCATTTTTCCTTGGCGTGCAACCCAGAAAAACATAGGTTTACAGCCCTGGTAGAAAGACACCACTCATGCCAACAAGATATTAATAAAAGTCTTTACCAATCCACCCAAAAAACGCAGTACCATAGACTGCATAACGTTACAAACTTTAAGACTACTAGCAACAGTAAAAGTAAAAAATTCATTGCTGAATAATGTTAAATTCAGGCTACATCTTAAGAAAGCATACATAGTCAGGCGTTTGCACGAATTACTTTAAAGTTAACATACGATGTTAATTTAAAATTTCAGCGTCTTCTTAAAAGCCCAGCTCAGTAGTTCCCAAACTTTAGTGTGCAATAAAAGCTCCTAGAGAGCTTGTTAAAACACAGACCCCAGGGTCCCACTTGCAGAACTTCTGAGCCAGGAGGTCACAGGGGGTCTGAGAGCTGCACTTCTAACAAGTTCCCAAGTGATGCTGCTGCTGCTCATCTGAGGACCACACTTTGAGAACCAACAGCAAAGCGACCACGTATCTCTCACACCGATGAGCGCTATGGACCACGTGTGAAAGCATTGAATACTTGTTGGCTGAAAATATTCTTTAAAACGCGGCAATGAATAATTCAGAATTCCCTCTATTACATATACATTTTATCTGGCAACAGGTATATTTTCAGAGAAAATATCAACCATGACAGGGATAGTAGGAAGTAATCTGAGCAAGTAAAATGTTACCAAAATGTTTTTAAAATATTTCAATGCTAATAGTTACTATTAAAATGGTAACTCTGGGCTTCCCTGGTGGCGCAGTGGTTGAGAGTCCGCCTGCCAGATGCAGGGGACACGGGTTTGTGCCCCGGTCCGGGAGGATCCCACGTGCCGCGGGGCGGCTGGGCCCGTGAGCCGTGGCCGCTGAGCCTGCGCGTCCGGAACCTGTGCTCCGCAACGGGAGAGGCCGCAACAAGTGAGAGGCCCGCGTACGGCAAAAAAAAAAAAAAAAAAAAAAAAAAAGGTAATTCTCTTTCTCTACAACAATGGAAATTTTATTTCAAAATTAAGTGTTTTATGACATTGTGACTGTATGATTTAAGGAACAATGATGAGGAACTATGGCTACATAGACATAAAGAGACACTGTCTGTTATTTCTTCTATCTCTATATGCCAGATACATACACACAGATAGTCCATATCTAAATAAGATGTGTCTTTTTGAATGAAATCATGCCATTTGCAGCAACATGGATGGACCTAGAGATGATCATACTAAACGAAGTAAGTCAGAAAGACAAATACCATATGATATGTGGAATCTAAAATATACCACAAATGAACATATCTAAGAAACAGACATAGAGGACAGACCTGTGGTTGCCAAGGAGGAGGGCGTGTGTGGGGCGGGATGGACTGGGAGTTTGGGATTAGCAGATGCAAACTATTATATATAGAATGGATAAACAGCACGGTCCTACTGTATAGCACAGGGAACTATATTCAATATCCTGTGATAAACCATAATGGACAAGAATATGAAAAAGAATATATGTATGTATAACTGAGTCACTTTGCTGTACAGCAGAAATTAACACAACATTGTAAATCAACTATACTTCAATTACATTTTTAAAAAAAAAGTAAGTCTTTTTGTACCATACCATCTGTCTGTGAGAAATTATTTTTCTGTGCTTTCCTACAATGCTTTCTTTCGTAGAATTTAAGCAATTAGTTCCAATGTGAACAACAGAAAGGATAAATGCCAATATCTGTGAATGTAAAAACTAATTTAGGGCCTCTGTTTTCTTTTCTTTTAAAACATTCAAAAAATGGTTCATTATGTATGGACAGAATCAGAGTTTTCTGAATGGGAGCGGACCTTAAAGATTCTTTTTTACCACTCATACTCAGGAAGTTATATTGTATTTCACGTCTGGACGTACTACCTATTCAAGCCAAGACCACAATCCAGATATCCTTGTTCCTATTATACAGCCTTTCTAACATAAATTGCTGCGTATAAAAGCACACTACAAATAAGCCCAATTTGCTCTACTTTGTTCATCTTTAATTTTGTTGTTCATTAAGTGGACAGTAGTTTAAGGCATATTCACAAGTTTAGAAATTTTCATTATCCACAGGAAAATATTTTTAGCAAACCAAATATTTAAGCATTTTTGTAAAATAATGGCCTAAACCCTACAGACGTTCTCTGAACAATCTTTGGAAAAATATATGTGAACAAATCTAAAATAGAATATTAATTACTAATAGAGTCAAATCAGTATCTTCTCATTCTAGAACTAAAATAATTCTTCACTTACTCATTTGAGTTTGACTTACATATACAGAAACCTTAAGGAAATGAAAATATTATTTCAAGATGTCTTACTTTATAACCAGTTACAAAAACGGCAGAGATCACGCTTCTACTTATTGCTTTACATAATGTACATATTTAAAATTAAAAACACACAATTTTGGAAATTTGTCAGTTTGCTGAACCTCTTAAAAATGTATATAAGCAATGGTGTAGAAACATCTGAATATAATAATGATGCCATAGTGATCATCTTCACTCTGAAGAATCATCTGGATAATTAAACAACTACTACTGTAAAATTATTTTGTTGCTTTTGAAACTTAAACTATAGAAACAATTTAATGACCAGTTCTAGCCTTTATAAATGTTTCTTCCCAGAATGATCTAAAATTAGCATCACAACTCAAAACAATGAAGCTCTTTTTGCTCATATATAAGCAAATTCTAGCTAAGGTAATGAAAATGGAACTTCAAAGAACCTTAAGAAAATATAATCCATAGCAGCTTAGATATATCATTTTGCTACTTCTATTCCTTTTACACAAGATTATAATAAAATGAAAACCCTCATCAATCACCTGATAGAGTAATTCCAAACTTAACCAAACAGGGCTAATGGGTGAGAATTGAATTGAAAACACCTTGACAAAGAAAGCAATTTCTTTTCTTCGCACTCCTCTGAAGCTGTGGGTGATCATGGTAATCGAACCATCAACAGTGAGGGGCCATCTGTCCCAAGGGCCCTTCATGAGCGTTTTTAAAAAATCAACAACAAAAAAAAGGGAAAGAAATGCTGTACCACAGATGTTCAATCTTGATTAATCTATGACAAGGAACTTACAGCTGAGAATCAATGTTTTGACGTTTTTCAGATACCAGTCATTAAAAGCCAACACAAAAGTTTTTATTAGAATGCAGGGGATAAAAGTTAGTAGGCGGCTTATAGAAAGATGATCTTCCATACAAAATCTGGAATACCTTTTAGTCAGCTGAGATGTTCATCATATCCTAAAGCAATAGCTTCTATTATAATTCCCTTAAAGAGAAGAAGAGCAGGCAAGAGGCCAGGCTTTAAGCTAGCTCTCAGACTAGCATTTTGAGACTGTTGCTCTTTATATATTCTTTCTACGAGTACATGATTAACTAAAAAGAAGACATGTTTATGTTCTCAGTACTCATTATATTTAACTCTTTGAATTAAAACAGATTTTCAAGAAATAGCATTGACATGAAAACTCAGAAATGTAAAATTAATTGAGCCTCATAAAGCAGTTCTGTTTTATTTACAACATTTAAAATAATCTTCATATTACACCAGGAAATAATTTCAAGCACAAGGGCAAACTGGGTCAAAGCTTTTCTTGTTTGATATATAGCTTGAACTACAGTAGACTCCTGGCACTCCTGGATATAACACAAATTTCAATCACTTGGGAATAAGCCAAAGTTAATAAATAGAATATACTATTAAAATGACTCAAGGCTTACTAAAATAAAAATCTGTGTGAGCTTTATGAAGTATAACTACTAAAAACATTTAAAAACTAATTTTAAAATGAAAAATAAAACTATAAAACAAAACATTAAAGAACCAAATAAAACGATGCATCTCAGTTTTTTCAAAATACTTTCAAGCTAGAATCAAGTTAAATGTAAAAGAAATGTAGTTTAAAGCTCAAACATATAAATTCACTAAGAGACTTACTGTAAATGCCATAACTCCTTATCTTATTTATCTTTGTATTGCCAGAGCCTGAGAACGGATTCTGTGACCCCAGAAACACGGCATTCTCAGGCATATGACAGAGGCAAGCATGTTTGCCTCTAGGAGAAACACTCAGCCCAGGTCTCGCCAAAGATGGGTTTGCAATTCAAATTTACTACAGAAAATCTATAAGCCATCAGAAACAACAGAATTAGAACCCCTCCCCCTCAAAGGCTTAAGATATTACAATTATCTGAAACAGCATATATAATAAGGATTTTTTTAATAATTAAAGAAATAAGGATTCAGAACATGAGCAATGAGATTCTTTTTTGTAAAAAAAAAAAAAAGGCAAATTTTGAAAACAACCAAAACTTTAAGAAATGAAAAAATATATAATCTATGAAATTAAAAGCTCACTAGAAGAAATAAACAGATCATATACAAGTGAAGAGGGAAACAGTGAAATGAATCAGACACAAAAGATATTAAAAGAATGAGGCACAGTCAAATGCTCCAAAATGAGAAATATAAAGAAGGTTAAGAAAAATGGAGACTAGAATGATAATATAAGTCTATTTCAAGTTCTAAAAGATCAGATCTAAGAGACTGGGGTGTACAAAACAAGGGAAGGATGGAGATAACATTAGAAGAAATAATGACTGAGTTTTCCAAAAGCAGTGAAAGACATAAATCCTCAGAATTAGAAATCACAACAAACCCAAGCAACATCTCAAGAAAGACACATCCAGAGGCATTATAATGAAGTTACAGAGTACAAAAAGACATAACACATCTTTAAAAGCATCCTAGAGGAAAAGAGGTAAACTCTAAATCTCTAAATATATATATATATATATATATACATATATATATATATATACACATATACACACATATTACACCTACAGCAGACTTCCCAAAGACAGCAATGGAATCCAGAAGACAGTGGAATAATATATCTGAAACTTCTGAAAAAGTATGCTTGTCCTCTGAGAACTGTATAAACAGGAATGTGAGTAAAATAAAGATATTTTTAGAAAGATAAAACTGGACACTTGCTAAAGAACTTCTAAAGATTGTAGCATCATCAGGAAAAAAGTTAATTCTCCAAAAGAAAAGTATGAAATGCAAGAAATAATATATTTCATGTACCCAGATATATATACATAACAGTATTTATTGAATCATTGTTTGCAACTAACAAAGTCCTGGAAATAACGTACAAGTCCATTAGTATGGAAACAGTTATAGCATTATTATTCTATGAAATACTATATGGCCTTGAAAAAGACTAAAGCCTTGAAAAACATATTTGTTCATAGGAAAAAAATCTCTGAAACACAGTGTTAAATGAAAACAAGGAGGCAAGATGAGGTCAGAGAGATATGGAGGAGGCAGCAGAACAGGAGGGCCTTATAAGTCATCAAAAGGAACTTGGCTTGCACTCTGAGAAAGGGACACACAAGAGTTTGAGTAGGAAAAAAAAAAAAAAGTTTGAGTAGAGAAGTGACAAGCTCTGACGTATTTATCAGGATCACCTGGCTGCTGCCTTGAGTACAAAACGAAAGACAACAAAATAATAAAGCCAGTTTCCAGACTACTGCAATAATCCCGATAACATAAAATGAACCACCTGAGAAAAGAACTTGGATCTTATTGTATTACTAATAATGGGCATATATCATTAACCTCTGGGACTGGGATTCAGACATTTATGGACAATTTGTGGTAAAAATAGAAGGGAAGGGGGCAGATAAAACTTACGAGATGATCCACCCTGCTGAGATAGAAGGCAGTAGGGCCTAAGAATCAAAGGGAAATTCTCCCAACAGATTACAGTAGACATTTTATGCATCTGACCTGACCCAGTGGCAGGTGAGTACCTTGGGGAGAAAAGAAGAGTGTTTCATAAAAACGAAAGGAGCTCTGCAGAACTCCTTTAACGTAGATGATTAGGGGCCACCTCCTCGCCCACTTTGCAGAACCGCGATCCAGGCTGTGAGGTGACACTGAAAATGCAACGAGCTGTGACTGACTTCATCACGAGTGGCGTGTCGGTCCAGGAACCAGGAGCAGCCAGAGCGACCCCAGCAGCCCAGGTGAGAGCCAGGGTCATCACCGTCGGCACCGACCAGCAGCACAGGCAGCGTCCTAGCGGGAGCGCCCCCAAGTCTACAGAAATGACCGCGGCGAGACGTTGAGAGCAAAGGTAGGAAGCAGGGCAGGCGAGGTCGACAAGGAACTCCCCGGCACCTGGGAGGCACCTCTGAGGGGTCCACAGAAATCCTAAAGAAGAGGGAACACTCCAAAATGGGACAGAGACCTGGAGGGTACTCAGCTAGGGGCTATCAAGCAGTCAACGTCTGAGTCTAAATATCAATGTGACGCCACCCGTACCCTCAAGCTGGAGAGGCCCACGAGCACTGGGACAACACCTGTAAAATGTCCACAGCAAAGATTAGGAACCTTGTTAATGAGATGCGTTACGATAAGCAAAGTGTGCGTGACCTAGATATTATAGCTCAGTTCTCAGTTACAAGAGAGGAACTTTTAGGTCTTTCTCGATACACTATAAAAGAACAAATGAAAGGAAGAGATACGTGAATAGACATTTCATCCTGTTCCTAACTGAATTATGCTGTTTTAGTTCTAAAGTCTTCCCTGTTGGTAGCGAGAACTTCTTTGAACTAATAATGGGCATATATCATTAACCATTAACCGAGGCCAATACTGTGATTGGTAAATATAATACTGATATTGGCAACAAGAAACATTTTGTGGAAGGGGCAGAAAGCTATTAGTCTGAACTTGCTTGCAAATAATTAAGCCCTAGGGTAATTTTCACCCTTTTCCTTGGAACATATAATTATCAAGTTATTGAGGATACATTTAGAAGACTTTGCCGAGTATTTCAAGTAGAAAACAGTGATCTACTCTGGGGGCCAACTGGGCTGGATTCTACTTCTAAGTAGACTGCAGGAGCAAACACAAATTCACAAGAATAACTTGTCACGTGAGATTACAGAGAACGTGTGCAGAAGATGTAGTTACTTATCACAGATGGAGATAATCACGCATTGCAGATCACGGGCTGGAGGGGTCTTAAGGGGCCTGTCTTCTCCCTGAAGGTCAGGCTCCTTTTTGCCCCACTAAACAGATGTACTTGTTCGTATTCCGCCCACACACAGGGTCGGCTCCAAATCTCCCAGCCTCCCTCCTGAAGTGTCAAATAAACCTAATGGTTGGAAATTTACATCTTTTTTTCTCTTCCTGAAAAACTGGCGGGGGGGAAGGGGGGCAGGGGGTATGGATCATACACACAACATAATTTGAAAAAAAAAAAGGCAAACTCAAAAATGGTTACTGAAACTCTGTTTCCCATCACCAAGTATTTCCACTGTGTAAAGGTAGTGGTTCTCAACCCTTTCTGCTCATTAGAAATTACCTAAGAAACATCAACCAAAAAAAAAAAAAAAAAGTGACACACACCCCCCCAACCTCTTGGCCACATCCCAGACCATAGGAGATGTCTGCGAGTTTTTCAAACTCCACAGGTTATTCTAATGTGCAGCTTGGGCTGAGAATGACTGCCTCAATCTTTCTGTAAAGAAATTTTTTCTCAAGGCTTTTAAAAGTTTTCAGTCTTCTTCAAGTTTCAAATATTGTTTCAGACACTAGACTCAAAAGTAGAACATATAATGCCATATATAAAACATAAGTGCTGTACAGAGTCGCTCATAAGCATCAATAAAGCAAAGTTCTGTATCTCGTGCCCGATTTTTCCAAGGATTTCATTATACCACACCTTACACGGGTATCTAAAACAGAATCCTATCCATCTCTACTAACAGAACCCAGGCACCAAAGCTTCTTCAAAAAGCTCAGAATCAGCCTTAATATGCCTCCTCCATCCTCTACATCCAATCAACTTCCTAATCATGTCAGCTCTTGCTGTGAAATGGAGCTCTCGTCCGTTCCTCCTCTTCCACATTCATCCTGTTCTACATCCTTATTACCTAAGTCTTCCTGCCCCTGGCTCTTCTCAATCCTCTGCCACTAAATTCATCTTCTTAAAAAAGCGTTCTTGTTATGTCTCCCTTCACAGAAAAATGTTCAGTGGCTTCCCGCTGGCGAGGATAACAAAACTCAGCTCTTCCAACTTCGTAGGTATTTTGTGCCTCAAATAAAATGTTCAGTTTTAACACAATCACTAACTCCATGTATTGACACTAGTCGGTGTAGCAAAATTCTGCATTTTGCACCCGATTACGTAAGTAATCTGAAGTGTATTTCCCACCACACTCCAATTCAAGTTTTCTGCTCATTGCAGGCCTCCTGTCCTTCATATAAATAAAGTTTATCCCCAATTTCAAGCACTGACTCATGCTATAACCCCTTCCTTGAAATCCTTTTCTCCATCGTTCCAAAGTTTCTATGCACTGCTCTGGACCTAGGCTCTGAGGCCTTCCCGAAACACTGCAACCACGCAGACTGGCCCGCCCCCCGGGCCACGCACACCATCTGAACCAGTTCTTCTGAAGTACACTGCCCTACACTACGACTTCACTGTGTTATAAATAAAGCTCCTGAAGGCAGAAATCATGTTTCATATTCTTGATGTATACTGCCTAAAGGGCTTTTTCAGGTTTTTCTTGAATCCTTCATTCTCTCCATTCAATGAACATATATAAGGCATACAAAATTCTTCCCTATCATATAAATTTCTTCAGAGTAAATTTCATGAATTTTCCTTATTTTAATTTGCTTAATTGTGAGAAGTAGCCAGCCTACTCTAACATAAGTCTGATTAACCCTGACTGAAAAGTAATATAATGAATCAGGTATCTGTGCCAAACAATCTTTAAATGTGGCATAAAGCAAAAAATAAATAAAATAAAAATAAAATTTTCTTTAAAATCTGAGCAAAGTCAAGGTATAATTATTTATTCACTTCACAAATATAGTCCCTCCTTCTAGACAGAAAAGGAATAATGGCGGTTCAAGGTTAAACGCCTCCAGGGGATACACAGGGGATGGAACTGAGTGAGCAGGGAATTGGGGGCGGTTGGGGGGAGACACAGGTGGAGGGCCGACTCCCAAGCCCCTCCTCAGAAGGCGTCCACCACTCAGCTCCAGCCACGTGGAGCGTGGGCCCGGCGCGGACAGATACTCTTGATTTTTCAAGAGAAGTCAGAATTTTCAAGGAAAAAAAGTCACCTGATTTTTAAATTGGGAAAAACGATTGAACAGTTCATAAACGCTGTGTGAGCCAAATAATGTGTTTCAGGGGGCCATTATTTTCTGACCTCTTTACTATGGTAGGAGGATTTAAATTAGAAAAGGAAAATAATTCTTTAAGGTTGATCATATGTGCAAAGTAAACCACTATTTTGAAATTTTTTTAAATCTGTTCTGGTGTCTTTTAGAATCAAGATGGTTCCCGTGTATCTAAGTTCACACACAGTGCAGGAGAATCCCTCCAGTTTGCTGATTCTAAGGTAACATTTTAAGATAAAATGAAAATGGATAGTATTAACAAACCACTTCGCTTGGACTTAAGAACCACACTTTAAAAAAAAAAGTCAGATACAGGTTGTTTAATCATAATTGGTACATATACACATTACAGAAATTTAACGTTTTTGAGGTGTCTCGATTTTACAGGCATACTATCCAAAGAAAATACCATCTCAAAGTGGAAGAGAGCTTATCACTCTCAAAAGCAGCTTACTAGAACTCATAAATGTTGATATCATCATATGACAACTCCACGATTCAACGTAAAGGACAACTGCTCCCAGAGAGTCTGAGGGACAGCGGGTGCTACTTTATTCTCGTAACTCGCCAAGAGTATTCACATCACAGCTCGGAAGAAATGACAAAACCAGACGGCCAAAGAATCAAAACAGATCAACAGAGGAACAAGAGAGAGAACTATGTCATTTGGAACAACACACAGAATTACACGTTTAGAAAAAAAATTAAATGAGAAACTATACTAGGAAAAGACAAAATGAAAGAAGAAAAATGAATGTGAAATTCACGATATACAGATCAAAAGTATCTATATTTATCTGTGTATTTCAACACCAGGTTCTCCTCTTAAAAGGTGAGCAATTGCCTCCTGTTTAGGTTATTCTACAGGAAGTACTAAGAAAGTAAAACAATTTTTTTTTAAAGTTGGGGGACTGTCGTTTGAAGTTCAAAACTTTAGTCAGTATATAATTATACCTTCTGTGAATTTTTAAAGAAGCATAGCATAGTGTTAGGAGGCCAGGTGGCTAAGTTCCAAAGTCAGACTTCAGGCAGACGTGCCGCTCACTGCCAACCATGAGCTACGTGTGATCTTTCTCAAGATACTTCAGGCTGGGCCTCCGTTTCCCCCTTGGAAAAGCGGTGAATTATCACTAGTACCTCCCTGTGGCATGTTGTTAGGATGAGTGGAGATTATACACATACGCACGCACATGTAGCTTATAAAAGCACCTGACACACGAGAAGACTCCTCTCACTGTTAGAAATCACGAGAGGGGAAAACACTGAGATACAGGTGTGGCCGTGGTGAATGAAAATAATGCATCAGCCCAGGTGATAGGTCACTATAACTATTTCTTTCTCTTCACATAAACCCACCTCCCTAACTTGTGCGTTTCAGACGTGCCCCCCAACCCCATCTCCTTCCCCCAACTCTCTCTGCACCTCCACTTTCTAGCGTCTCTCTGCTCGTGTCCCTCACCATCACTGTCCAGCCAGCGTGCTCTCTCTCCCCCTCTCTTTTTCAAACCCTCCCTCTTTTCCCATTTTCTTCAGGGTGAAACTGGGTAAAGGCAGGGAGAAGCATCTATTGTTACCAAAGGAAATCCGAACAACAGAAGGAATACTAACTCAATGAAACGATGACCCCCTGGCCGACTGAGCTTGAGGGTATGTCCCACATAACACGATGCAAGCGGCTGTTTACCCCGTATTGACAGTCAGTTTTTTTTCAGGAAAAAGTTACATACATCAGCACGGTCAAGCAAGGGGCCCAAATGCACAAGACCTTAATTATCACCCGGGATGGTCAGACCTGATTGAGAGGAGAAGGAGAAGCAAACAGTCCATACTGGTTGAGCCAAGAGGGCAGGTGACCCAATGATTAACTAACAACCTAATTTCCATCCATTCTAATTGGATTATAACTAAATTCCCAGTATTGATAACACTGGGAGACAAACTCAGAGGCTTCTTTACACTAGGACTGCAACTAGCTCCTGCCTGGAGTTGTATAATAACCCTGACCTCCCAAAGACCTGGAATTAACACAGCAGCTACGAAAATGCCACCGATCAAATGGGAGTCTTAAAATGTACAGAGATGTGCACAGTCCTGCTTCTCTCTGCTGTAAAGATGCAGAGTCATATCAAATAAAGAAACTGAGGGATAAAAGAATCAAGAAAAAAGGAGAAACAGGCTCTTATCCTCATACAGCAAGGAAATAAATATTCAGAACTTAGCAGAAGTCTGTTAATGGCACTTCTTAATTAGAGAGAGAGAGAGAGAGAGCAAAAGAAAAATATTACAATTCTACTGTTTCTTGCATTTATATTGTGGTCCGCAAGATTCAATCTTCAAATAAAGATATTAAACACCTACATTTAAGACTATTGAGTCAAAAGACAGTTTTGGAAAGATGCCTGCCTTACGAGAATCCAGGGATCCATCTCTGAGTCATCCATCCGCTGGACCTGTTTTTATAAACAGCAGAGACCTCAGTGAACGGTCCTCCTATTCTTCTACCTCACCCCTTCCCAACACTTCTTCCCCCTTACTGGCTTTTTATTCTGTGGTCAGAGGTTAAACTGCTCACCCCTCACCTTCCAGGGAAGTTTTTTTTCTCTCCCTCATAAAAGGTTCCTCCCAGTGGGCAGCGGGCGGATTAGCCCCTCTTCTGGAGAACAAAGGCCACGTCTTTGTCTCCGGGGTTCGGGCATGGAGTCCCCACATCAGAGGAAGCTACTCCCACTCGACCTGGACAATGACAGTATCGTGAGGCCCCTCCACGGCCCGGCCTCTGCGTCTAGACTCCCGTCCAACCAGCTCACCCGAGAGAAAATCCTGTCAGGCACTCAGCTGAAAATTAACTAAGGTACCCTGTTGAGAACCTGATGAAGATGTTATTTGACCATACGGTAAAACTTTCCATTGTTTAACATAAAGATAAGAGGAAAACTTTTAAAGCTCAAGGCTCCAGCAATCTCAGTCACCAATTCACACATGGGTCAGTAACTGTATTTTACTGACATACATGCACGCCTTCTTCCTCCATGCACGCTCTTAAAATAATACACAGGACTATTTATGACATTCTAGTCTCTTGCACTTAAAAATCTGCCTCACTAAAGGATACATTCAAAAACATTACAACAGATTTTTTTTTTTTGCAATTTTTACATTAGCTATTTCTCATTAAAAATTTTACTGCTGCATTTATCACTGAAGGAGCTGGTCAAAATGCAGAAGTCAAAAGAAAACATGTCTTTTCACATGTCATAATATTTATTTATTTTACAAGTTTTTTCATGTTGAACAAAGGAGAAATTGTAAGCCACAAAGCATGTATTTGATTAAAATTTAGAAATGGGAAGTATAATGGTACATGAGCCAAACCATACTTATGAAAACTATTTGTAAATGTTTTTAAACCTGTAAGTATTAAATACCTCAGACAAATTTATATTTGGTCATATCATGGCAACAAAAGAATTCTCTCAAGCATGTTAAGTTATGGGTGATTCATGAATATTTACAATGGCTGTAGGGAGAAGAGCAGCTTTTTAAATATACATAATCTTGTAATTCACATCCACAGCAGCAACCAATATTGAAAATTATTAAGTAAAAACTCTATTCTATACAATTACAACCACATTAAGTAAGCTCACATTGAAATCTGAGAGGGAATGCACAAAAATGAATATTTTTCTGTTGCTGGTATGAAAAAGAATAATCTTTTTACTTTTTTCAAAATTGTTAATAACATACTACATTAATAATTTAAGAAACAGAAGAAACGACAAAATAATCAGAATAGTTCAAAAGACTACAAATGGAGAGCGATTAATGAGAGGCGTGCAACCACTGTATAAAGTATTCAGGATTAAGGAATAAGTCATTTCTCTTACATAGCCCATACAGCAATATAAAGTTGATTTCCCAAATTTTAGGAGAAATAAAATGTGATTCTTTTTTAATCTACGATGCTGATTAGCCTGACAATTTCAAGAGGTTATGACCAACAAGCTTAACAAAAGGAATACATTTATCCTTGGGGGGCGGGGTGGGGGAAGGGTGTGCGGGGAATCAATGCTTATACACAACAGATGTCTGGCTTGGAGGAGTATGTACTTTTTTAAAAGTTACATAAAAATCTAAGTTTGGCAAAGGAAAACATTTAAACTGAAGACTCTAGAGCTTGAGCACATAGGCAATGACTGGCAGGAAATGTTAAATATTTTATTCTGACTGCGGCAGGAAAAAATGCACAACAATTAACAAAATTAAAAAGGACATATTTGATAAAACAGAAAAATACAAAACTCAAGATTGAATGGGTCTGTCGTGTCTACCATTAAATATCTTTTTTATTTATGAATTATGCCACAGTAAAATGAGGACAAAAGACAACCAATTGACCATGACTTAAAAATCAACATCATATATATTAAAGACACAAGGGAAACACCTAAAAATGTTAACAATGGTAATTTCTAGAATATGGAATTATAAGTGATTTATATTTTCTGATATATGCATTTTTTATTTTCCAAATTTTCATCAATAAATATGCATATATATGTTCTCATATACATACAATAGATATATTTATATATCAATATTAGACTACTATTAAAATATAAAAGTTAATTTATAGAGTATCTTAACTTGGTAAAGAAGAATACTTTGCAACAAAACCTTTTCATTCAGAAGTATTTCTATACTTCATAGTCACTTCCTCCAACATAAAATCAAACTGAAAATCCTAAATAAGAAATTCACTCCATACTTCTGTTAAAAATTTAATTTTGACCAGGTTTAGGATTAAATATATTAACATTCCAGCTTTTCAAAACTAAAGAAAGCATAATGTAAAAAATAAAGCCTTCTGTAAATAAAGGAAGGATAGAGGGAGAAGAGAAAGATGAGGAAAGGAAATATCAGAGGTCACAAAAAAAACAATGCAGTGACACGATGGTGACCAGCCAAGGTTTTTATCGTAAGAAAGAATAAAAATATATATATATTAGAGCTAATATTTGGCACTTCTATAAAGCTTGTTCATAGTTTTAAATGCTTTTCCGCTATAACGGCCGGCTGAGCTAGTATCCGTGTAATCAGTAAAAAGAGGGACATCATTCTCACCACCCTTTCCCTGGTATTTCGTTAAACCCAGTGACACACACGGCAGCTTATGTTTGGAAATCAGATGTGTCTGCACTGGAGGTGAGGGATGAAGGACAAGAGAAAGGACAGAAAACAGGTTTGGGCCTATAATGTGTTGTTTATTCCTCACAAGCTCCTTGGACTGGGGTGAGCTCCTGAAATCACAAAAGATGCCAATTGGATACGGGCACAAACAGCCGACTGCTAGTCGACCCTCTTAACTCCTCTCCTCCTTCCTCGCCGCCTGACCGTAAAGCTGGAGACTACACTTTCCAACCTCCCTTACAGCCAAGGATCACTGTGTACCAAGTTTTTACCAAGGAAAGTGATGTATCAAATTCCTCCCTGCTGTGCCACAGGAGAAATGTCTTGCTGGAACTGTTTCTCTTGCCCATCCTGTGGGCTTGAACTTGGACACAGCAGCGACCCAGCTTTGACTCTGCAGATGAGAACCACGGTCTAGGAAACAGCAGGACATGAATCCCCGAATAACTTCACACAACAGCGTCCTCCAGCCAGACCACCTGCTTCTAAACTTGTTACTTAAGCCTACATTTTGAGGTCTTTGAAAATAAATAAATAAATAAAAACAAAGCAACAAACATCAGGTTGGCCTTTACTCTTTAAAATAGAGCACCAACAAAATACAGGCAGTTTTGAAAGAGGAATAGCTGATACGGAGAACAGCTTTAGGGATTATGCCAGAACTCATAGGAGGAAAAAAGGACCAGAAAAAAAATAAGAGACACAAAGTTTAATTTGGCATCTAGCATAACTTTGATTCTAAAACTCATATCCCTAGTACCTGGTACTGCATTTAGAACAAAGTATGCCATCAATTAATGTTTGTTGAATGAATGAATGAACGAACGAACGAACTGGTCTCAATAAGAAAAGGGACAGTTCTTTTAACGGGAAACAAAATGGGCAAAATCAAATAGGTACAATGGCTCTTTTTTGAACAGCATAAAAATCTATATTGATTCCAAATAGACAAGTCACTTCTTTACACCAAAGCTGACATAATAAGTAAGGAAAATTCTTCTTTCTTTTCTGTACTTGCTCAAAGTTCAAAATTCAAGGTGCAGAATCTTATGTTGTTCCTACAGGTCTGGGTCCTGATTTGTTTCTCCTTGATTACAGTATCAAGTGCATCCTTCCAAATGCTGGAGGGAGAGTAGCTCTATTTTACTAGGTCCTCTGCATAACACACCTGCTTCAAGGGTCTTCTTTGCTGCAGAAGGCTACTCAGCTCCATAAGAAGGGTTTTATAAAATACCCTGGCTTTTGGCAGGAAGATAAAATTGAAATGAAAAAAATTCAGGCTGAGCCTTATCTCCATCCGTTACATTAAAAAAAAAAAACCCTCACTCTGAGGCTATTTCTCACGGGTTCACAAGCACATTTCCTTTTCTGGGTGAGCGACCTGGAGTTCTGCTCAACAGTTCAGGCTCCCTTTTGTGTGAGCCATAGAACATTCCATTTACAATGGGTATTTAGACTTCTATCAATTTTGAGATATTATTAGAAAATGCAGGTTGGAAAAACTGTAAAACAACCCTCTTGCTAGAGCTCAGCAGCAAGAGATGAGAACTTTCATTGAATCTGAATAGTAAAGACACTAAGAGGGAACCAAAGATAATATCTAATCTAACCCACTCATTTTGCGACCCAAGGAGATAAACTATAAGAACTGGGCAAACCATTTAAGTTAAAGGGATAAATTCTATCTGTCATGGATGATCCGAGAGGACGAATGATGATGAGCGATACATCTGACACACACGCCCGCGCTCCACGCACACTGTGTGCAGGGCTATACGCTAGCTTCAACCCTCCTGCTCTCATGACCTTCGCTTCTGACTGCTTTCCTTGCTTTTGTTGTATCACTCATTCTGAGAACGGCTTCCTCTTTTTTGCTAACTTCTGTGTACACACCCAAGCCTCTATTTTTCTGAATGTCTCTTTGAGACTTATTTCATAAATAAGATTTCTCAATACTAGCGTTTATGCAAGACTTCAAAAATCCGCTGCCACCCCTCTTGAAAGTCACCGACCACCTGATTACACAGTCAAAGGCCTGTTTTGAGCCCAAATCCCCCCTAGTCCTTCTTGTTCAAGCACCATTGCCCACTCTCAGCCCGCCCGCACCCGTCCCCAACCACATCCGCTGTTCCCGCTGCACACGTAGCGCCCTAGGGGGGACGCTGCCCAGCCCCTGCGGCCAGCGATCAGCAGCGCGCCCGCGGAGCAGGGATCAGGCCTTAGCCTCTGCCCTGCGCCCAAGCAGCTGCGCCTATGCACCACCACAGCCCTCCTCCTTTGGACAACGACTTCGAACTTCCGTATGCATGACAGTCACCTGGGAAACTTTTTCAAAAATGCAGGTCCCACGTCTACCTCTTTCCTCCCGTAAAAACAATCTAAAATGCACCCCAGGAACCTGATTTATCAATCAGTCAAGCAAACAATCAATAGCTCCAAAACATACTGACAAACACTGAACAGCAGGTCTAAAAAAGCTGTGGCACCCACCTAGCAGCATTCCACCTGGACACATTACAGAACTCCAGAGGCCCCTCAGGATAAGGAGATGTCTGCATTCTCTTGTTAGACTCATTTGCCTCTATTTACTACCAAGTATTATAGGCAATTCTACTTAATCATTTCAACGACAGTACGGCCATTATCCTTACTAGTTTTTAGGCCTTTCCTTAGCTAGCCAAGAAAGACATGCACAAGATAATAAGAATCTAATTTAGTAAAGGATACAAAGCCTCTAGATTCCAATTATGTAAAATATGGTAAATTTCAAAATAAGTATTTAGAATTTAGCTTTAAAAAAAAAGGCTTGGCTTCCTTCCTTCATTCACACATCTCTCTTTAGTCTAGACAGAACTGTGTTTTCCAATTAACTAGCCTTTAAAGAAATAAATAAGGCATTACTTATTCTAATGGCAAAATTCCCAGTATAATGCTGAAACAGCATTAGAAAGGAAAGCAATGATGTACGGATACTTACTGGCAAGCACCTAATCCAGCTCCTTCTCTTCCAGCAGGACCTCTTTACTTCCCTGATTTCCTACCATTTGCCTTCTCTACTTACACTCCTCTTCAACAGCTTTTACACTAGTAATTTCTCTGATGCCTGTTTATTACATTTCCTCTTTTTCTCTAACCCAGTATGGATAAGCAAGCATGAGTACCCACTGTTTAGGACAAAGAGGAGAATTTAATATAATTACAACTGGAGAAGGAGCTTTCATGACAAGTTATTTTGAGGTGATGCTGAGTTTTGAATTTAAGGTGCTATTTTTCTCATTTGGACTTATAAATCTTTTCCTTCCAAAACCAAAAACAGCAATAGTAAATCCACAAAGGGAATGAGAGCCCAGGTCACAATTCCCTGTTTCCTGGGAGCTGCAGCCTAGACCCTAGGTGGCGTCCAGAAAGCCACATCTATACTTGGTAAATCTGACCCCAGGCCAGAGCTGAATGAGCCAAACACAGGCCCTAATCTGGGCCCGGTTCCCTCTCATAGAAGAAGTCCGATTGTGAAGTGAGAAATACACAAAGTGGGAGGTGCTGATGCAGAATCACTTTCTTGGCAGAAAGATGACAGAAGATCCTCAGAACTACCATGAACTATATTTCTAAAAAGTATTTATCCCATATATCTAGTTGCCATCCCTTTTCCTCTAACCCAAGGTACGGAGTGTTAAAGCAGCACTTCTACGATCTATAAACAGGACATCTGCTTCCAGCCAAGAGAAAGGAACAAGGACTAGACTGACCCCCGACCCTAAACAAACGTTTCAGACATCAGTCAGCACAGGACAGTGATCCCTGACAGAGAACACAAAGAAGGCAAACCTTGCAGCTGACCCCGCTTACTGTCTGGAGAGCTTCCAGCATGTAGCACAAGTAGGACAGAACCCTGTGGTCTTCCTGAGATGAGGAGGTGGGCTTGGGAGGCTGAGGCAGCTAGTGTGCCCAGAGAGCATGGGGAAGAGAAAGCTGCACAGGAACGAGCTCTGGAGATCCGCAAGGGCTCACCACCGCCCCAACTCCCTGTCCTGCCCACCTCTTCAGTGGAGTCTGATCAGTGGGTACATACACGTACGAGGAAACTACCTGAGGCTGGGGAAAGGACCACCCAAAGGAAGCAGAATGAAAAATCCCGGGACAAGGAGTAGCTGATGTTCACACCATCAGAGTGGGGGTGGGAAACCTAATAATAAACAGGGTATGGGGTCCAGTCCCCAGAGGGCAGTACTGCGTTGAAAGCAGAACAAGTTCAGCACTAGACTGAAGGTCTCACCTGACAAAGCCTCAAAGCAAGCCTCAAACAATCAAACTCTTTTCTTTTTTTTAATTTTTTTTTTATTTTTAATTTTTCGGCTGCGTTGGGTCTTCGTTGCGGTGCACAGCTTCTCGTTGCGGTGGCTTCTCTTGTTGCGGAGCATGGGCTCTAGGCACACAGGCTTCAGCAGCTGTGGCATGTGGGCTCAGTAGTTGTGGCACCTGGGCTCTAGAACGCAGGCTCAGTAGTTGTGGCGCACGGGCTTCACTGCTCTGCGGCACGTGGGATCTTCCCGGGCCAGGGCTCGAACCCTTGTCCCCTGCATCGGCAGGTGGATTCTTAACCACTGAGCCACCAGGGAAGCCCTCAAACTGTTTTCAAATAATTTAACTGTGTCCTAAAACAAAAACCTAAATGCATACAGGATACTTAAGAGGAAAGATCATATTCTGGGTCATACAGTAAGTCTCAATAGATTTAAAAGGATTCAAATCAAACACACATATATTCTCTGGCATTACAATACCAAAATATAATGGAAAGATGGTTGGAAAATCCCCAAATAATGGGAACCTAAGTACTACACTTCTAAATAACCCATGAGTCAAAGAAGAAATCAAAAGGAAAACTAGATATATACTGAACTAAGTGAAAATGAAAACTAATAAACTGAACTTGACCAAAACTAAGAACTCCTCTCTGGGAGACACTGTTCAATTAAGAGAAAGAAAAGACAAGACACAGACTGGGAGAACAATTTTGCAAATCCAACGAAGAAGTCGTGTGTGTGTGTGTGTGTGTGTGTGTGTGTGTGTGTGTGTATCCTTAAAAACTTAGCAATAAAAAAAAAACCACCCAATTTTAAAAACTATAAGGAAAAGATGTGATAAGACTTTTCACCAAAAAAGATATACAGATAGAAAATAAGCACATAAATTCATTCTAATAGAACACAACTGAGTCTCCAAAATGTTTCCACAAATTTCTAAGAAATCAGACGTTTACTTGTAAATGAGAATGTGTAATATGCTAAGATATTGTTCATAATTCAATTACCCTAAGGAGTTCTGTACTATCAAATTTCTATCTATTTAATTTTATATCAGAAACTCAAGGAAGAATATGCATACATATATATGTATATATGTATGTACACAGACACACACAATATGGCATTTATCAGATAAATAGCATGTCCAATTTAATACCAACTTCATGACTGAAAGAGCATCTCTTACTGTCATATATATGTGGAAATATGAGGACATATACAGCATACAGAATCCATAACACCTTTTTCTAAAGGCCCCTGACTTCCATTCAGGGAACCATGTGGTTCCAAGGAAGTTAACATTACTCCCAACTCCTAGAATGAGTTCATCCCAATAGAACATAATTGAGTCTATAAATGCTTCTATCAACTTCCAGGAAATCAGAACCTTACTTCTAAATGAAAATGCGTAACGTGCTAAGATATTGTTAACGGTTTCACTTCATTGCTCCAGGGGCTATCAAATTTCATTTTGTATCAGCAAAGACAATCACTACAGCCGTGAGCTACTGTTTGATTCAGGGCAGGGCACATAATTGGACCATGGGTGCCACAGAAAAAAAGTGTGCAATTTTCATTAAGTTGGTCAAAGCGGGTCTCGTTGCAAATGAGCAAACAGTTGAAGAAGGTAAAGGAATTAGTCATGGAGATATCCTGGAGAAGAGCACTAGTGGCAGAGAAAACAGCAAAAGGCTTCAAAGGAGCATTTTCGATGTGTTCCTGGTACGGTAAGGAGGCCAGTCTGGCTACAGCTGAGGGAGCAAGAGAAAGGAATGATAGAAGATACGGTTAAAAACACAAAAAGAGGGGACTCAGTCAGACTGTAGAGGGCCATGGAAGGTCCCTGGAAGGTTTTTAGCTTTTATGTGAATGATATGAAAAGGCAGAGGGGTGGAAAAAAGAGAGCTCTGGGCAGGACACTCCCGTACGGGAAAAGAGAACCTTGTAAAGTTGAGGTCTGAGAATTGAGGTTGTGAACAAATTTCTATCAGTACATCCAATGTACCACACTATATGCTGTGAGAAGTACCAAAAGTAAGATAAAATCCTTGCCTTCTTGAGTTGATAATCTAGTTGAAGAACTAAAACACAAATACCCTTAAAATAACACAATGTTTAAACTGCAAGAAGCTTTAGAATAGTTACAGTGTCCCTTTAACCAAAGCAATTTGAGCCGAGAAAGGGGAAATGATTTATGCAAGGTTATGTAACTAGTTATAGGCTCAAGTAGAACTAGAAATGAGTAATCTTCAGTTCCAAGTCCAGCACAGCAATGGAATGAAGGATAAGATGAAGAAAAGACAATAGTTATAAACCACTCTTGCAAAAACAGATAAACACTTGTCACTTTCACTTGCTGTTATGATGTCCAAAGAAACCAGCTGCTGGCCAGCCCCAAAGATTTGCCCTATAATTCTGAGGGAAGGAGTGAAACGCAAAGTTGATACCTATGTTGATAAGTAAACCCACTGGATCAAAAGATAAAGAGCCTTCTGTATTTTGATAAGAAAAGCATTCAAAGCTTTCATATAAAAGACTGTATTTTCTTCCTAACAAAGAGACTCTGTTTTCTGGAATTTCTAAAGGCTACAAAGAAAAAGGATAAGGCAAGTAAATCATTATCCTATGTGTTGATAGAGCTAGCCTCTCTCAAATCAAGTACAAACACCACTGGCTGGAGGAAAACTAACATCTCATGCCAAATAATCCTCTCAATGAAAGTAGTGGTACTTCTGAAATACCCTAAGATACAGTAACCAATACAATTCAAGCATGCATTCCAAACTGTCAACATTTGAACTCAATGCAACTAAGGATATATTATCCACATAAATACACACAGGGTGATTACAATGATGTCATACCTATTTACACATACTAAGAATGTAAATAATCATTAAAGCAGTTTTAAACTAATAACATGATTTAAGTAGATTCTAATGTTAGAATACTAACAACTACAGTAAAATAAGCCTAATATGAGGATGTGTCAACAAACAATTCTTAAGTTTTTTACATAATTGTTTGAACCTAATTATCAAATTGACAAATAGGACCATAAATATTTATGGACTGAGGTAACACAAAAGCATACTTTGTATGCCTTTAATAAAGTGTTTACTATTAACAAAAACCTTTAAGAGTAGTTTCAAATTTTAGCAATTACACAAAGTTTACAACATTAGCGCCCACACGATCCCACCAGATTAAGAATTTAAAGTTCTATGACCCCAAATAGAAATCAGAATACATAAGATGGACATAAACTGCACACACTCAGAAAATAAATAAAGCTAACTTGGTGGCCCACACATACGGTGTGCAACAAGACCCCTAAACTTCATGTGGAGACCCCATGGCAGCCCCACATCTCCCACTTCAGAGCTCTGGAACCTTCAGTGTGACTGCTCTTCAATGAGCTTTAATTTCCTCATCAGTAAAGTGAGGAGAGCTGTTGAAGTGCCTAACACAAAGAGCTGTTGAGAAACTCCAAACTAACTTAAGATGATGTATGTAAAATTCCTTTTTGACCCGTAAATTACTATGCAAATTTAAATTATATAGAGAAATATCAAATATAATACAATGGCACTATTTCAAGTTTCAGTAAAAAGAAGTCCAAACACAGCACTCTAATTTTTACTAATTTCTCCAGGGATTTCTTTTTCTTTCAAAAAACTCAGCAACAGTTCATACAAAGTTTTCTGCTATCAACTTCAGACATCTGTTTACCTAGAGGGAAACAGCTATAAACCAGTCAGACATACAGCCCCCTCATTCCCAGCATCATCCCAGCAAGAGTATCACGGGACAGCACTTTTGTACTTCAGTACAAACTGTGTACCTCAGTCTCATCTCTACTGTGTGTTTTGTGGAGCATGACACATTTATTGAGCACCTATTTATGTAACAGTCCGAAGAATAAAAAGAAAGATAAGATGCCTGACTTTAACAGTCTCATAATCTGGATGCTGTAATACATAATACATAATGCATAAATCAATTAAAGTGATAGGAGACTTCCACTTCTGGCCGTGAGGCAGTAACAGGTAAAAACTAGCCAGCCCACCATAAGCAACGTAAAATAAAATAAAACCGCACAAAGTATCTGAAAAAGATGTTTTCAGATGCTGGGCAAGAGGCAAAGCAGGATTATGGTCCCTGAGAAAAAGAAAGCACAGGGCACAGAGCAGCGGTCCTGCTGAGCAGAGGAGGGCGGCGGCCCAGCCGGCCCATAAGCAGGTAAGAGGCGCCAGGGGGCCAAGTTCAAAGAGCTCCAGAAACAGGCATAAGGGCCATATTAACAAGTCTTCAGCCAATCGCTAGGCTGCACACGTGCGGGGCAACGGTCTACAAAACCTGGCCGTGAGCAGGTGAACGATTCCAGAGGTCACACAGCACACAGATAACGCTACACTGAACACCGGGAAATCCCACTGAAGCTACCCTGGAAAGGTTACACTGGTGGGAAGCAAGGCCACAGGGCTCTTATCTTCCTTCACTTCTTGAGAGAAGAGCCGCTAACTAGGTTTTGTTCCAGACTATCTTTTCCAGGATGTTTTATTAATAAAGCAAGTAATCATTACAGCAGGTCAAAACTATTAACGTGATACTAATGGAATTAAAGCAGACAGAGAATCTCCCTCCAGGAGCAAAGGGCAGGTATGCTGACTGCACATTATAGACAATCTGAGCCCCTAACCTCAGGGTTCCTCCCCTATAATGCAACCAGTTGCATTTGCAGACATCCATCTAGGCTCGTTCATACCACCCCCATGTAACGTAGGGGCAAGGAAAACATGATGGTGCACACTCTGCCTGATGTGCCATAAGCAATAAAGTCCTTTGTTTCTGAGCCAGGAAACTCCTGTCATCTGACAGCATCCATGAAATAGGGTAAAATCTCAGACCTTGCACAGTTCTGGAGATATTCCTTGGGAGTAAAATATTCTAGACCCACCCAAACAAAGATTAAAAAGAAATCTTAAGAGAATCGAGCTGATCCATCCATCAAAGAACTGACTGCACACAAAAACAAAACAACATTTACTAAAAGAAGGTAACAAATTTTAAGCTGTCAATAATACGACCTCCACAATGTTCAACATACAATTAAAAGTTATCAGATATGCAGAGATGCTATAAAATGTAGTCCATAACCAGACTAGGAGGGGTAGTGTGTAGGGAAAAAAACCCAAATGAACCAGACATTAGAATTAGCAGACAAGAATTTTAAGAGAGTGATATGGAAGGCAGACGATCCTTAAAGATGTCTATGCCCTAATCTCTAGCACCTGTCAATATGTTAGGTAACAAGGCAAAGGGGAATTAAGGTTGCTGATGGAATTAAGGTTGCTACTCAGCTGACCTTAAAATAGGAAGAGCATCCTAGATTATCTAGGTGGTCCCAATGTAACCACAAGAATCCTTGAATATGAAAGAGGGAAGCATAAGTGTCCATGTCAGGGACACAATGTGATAGACCCACTGGCCATCACCAGCTTTGAAGATGAAAGGGGGCCATGAGCCAAGGAACACAGGCAGCCTCTAGAACCCGAAAAATGCAAGAAAACCGATGATCTCCTAGAGCCTCCAGAAAGAAACACAGCCCTGCTGACACCCTGATCTTAGCTTAGTGAGACTCAGTTCAGATTTCTGACCTCCAGAGCTATAAGATAATAAATCTGTGATGCTTCAAGTCACTGTGTTGCTGGTAATTTAATACAGCAGCAATGAGAAACTAATACAAGTTACTAAAAATATGTCTAAGAGGACTTCCCTGGTGGTGCAGTGGTTAAGAATCCGCATGCCAATGCAGGGGACATGGGTTCAAGCCCTAGTCCGGGAAGATCCCAAATGCTGCGGAGCAACTAAGCCCATGAGCCGTAACTACTGAGCTCGCAATCTAGAGCCCATGAGCCACAACTACTGAGCCTGCACGCCACAACTACTGAAGCCCGTGCACCTACATGCTGCAGAGCAACTAAGCCCGTGTGACACAACTACTGAGCCTGCACTCTAGAGCCCACGAGCCACAACTACTGAGTCCGCGTGCCACAACTACTGAGCCGGCGCGCCTAGAGCCCGTTCTCCGCAACAAGAGAAGCCACCGCAATGAGAAGCCTGCGCACCGCAATGAAGAGTAGCCCCCACTCGCTGCAAGTAGAGAAAGCCCATGCACAGCAACGAAGACCCAACGCAGCCAAAAATAAAAAATAATTTTTAAAAAAAGAACTTAAAAAAAAAATAAATTGTTTGTTTAAAAAAATACATGTCTAAGAATTTAAATGAAAGGCTAGAATGAGTGAACAGAGAAAGAATTTAAGTGGAAAAATAGAAACTAACAAAAAGAACCAAATATGGAAAAATCTAGAACTGAAAAATACATTATTTGAAACAAAAAAATTCACCCTACGGGCTTAACAGCGACTGGATATTACAGAATAAAAGGTTAGAGAACCTGAATACAGAATAATTGAAACTATACAAACTAAAGCACAGAGAGAAAAAGTACTAAGAAATATAAAGCAGAGTTTCTGTGATTAGTGAAACACCTAACATACATGAATTACAGTCCCAGGAGAAACAGAGGAGGGTAAACAGAAAAACCGTTTGAAAAAAATAATGGTTAACAATTTTCTGAATCTGAACACACACACACACACACACACACACACACACACACACACACACCCAAGGAGTTCAACAAAGCCCCAGGCAGAATAAATGCAAAGAAAAGTAAATCTAGGCGCATGATAATCAAATTTCTGAAAACCAAAATAAAAAGAGAAAAGCTTAAAAGCAGCCAGAGGGGGAAAAAAGACATATTATCATAGGGAGGAATAATGATTAAAAATTTCTGCTGAGATCTCATCAAAAATTTGGCAAGCCAGAAAACAATGGAACAACATCTTTAAAATGCGGAAAGAAAAATCTGTCAAACTAGGATTCCATTTCCAAATAAATTATCCTTCAAATTAATGAATACATTTTCAGATAAACAAAAGCTGAGAGAAATTTCTCACCAGCAGACTTGACGTACAATTCATACTAAAACAAGATTTTCAAGCTGAAAGAAAATGAAACCAGACAGAAATTCAAATCTACATAAGGAAGACTGCCAGATGTGATAAATGTGTAAGTAAATATAAAAGACTATTTTTAATATTTTCTAATTTCTTTAAAAAGCAATTGATGGTTTAAACAACACTAATAATTTATTGTGGGGATAATAACCTATGTAGAAGTAAAATGTATGACAACAAAGGCACAAAGGAAGGGAGGGAGTAAATATAATTTACTGTTGGAAGGTTCTTATAATTTTAATTTATGGTGGACTATGATAATTGAATAATGTATAATGTAATCCTTAGAGCCACTAAAACCAAAGCCAACAGAAGAGACAGGTATAAAATACTTTCTAAAATCCACTGATATAGAAGAAGGTAGGTAGAAAAAAAGGAAACAAATTTTTTTTAAAACCTGATAGTACAACTAGAAAACAAAAAACAAGACAGTAGATTTAAGCCCAAACATACCAATAATTACATTGAATGTAAATGTACTGAACACTTTCATTAAAGGCAGCAATTGTGAGACTGGACAGAAAAAGCAAAATCCAAATCTACATATTTTAAATACAGATACAGAAATACAGCTTAGAAAAAAGAATGGAAAAGGAATTTCGTGCAAACACTAATCATAAGAAAGGCAGAACAGCTTATTCCTCAAAGTAAACTTAAAGACAAAAAGCATTACCAGATACTAAGAAAGAAATTCCATACGTTAAGAGGGTTAGTTCATAAGGAAGACATAATCAAAAATGTGTATGCATCTCATAACAGAGCTTCAAAGTACATGAGGCAAAAACTGCCCAAACTGCAAGGGGAAAATCAACAAGCACATAATTATAGTTGAAGATGTTAACACTTCTCTCCCAGTAGCTGAAAGAAATAGACCCCAAAATCAGTAAGGATATAAACGATTTGAAAAACAGTATCAACAACTTTACCTAATTGGCATTTATACAGCAATACATCCAACAACTGCACAATGTATACTGTGTTTAAGCACATATTGAATATTGACCAGGATAGAACACATTACGGGCCACAAAACAAACCTTACATTTTCTAGTATTGAAGTCACATACAGAGTTATGTTCTCTCACCTAAATTAAACTGCATCATACGTCAGTGGGGTCCGTCCTTGGGCACCAGTCGCAGCGCTGCGCTCACCAGCATCTGGGCTTGGATGGGCCACAGGGCTCGGGGGAGAACAGACCAGGTAGCACTGGCCAGTGCCCCTAAAGGCGGCTGGGACCGCAGAGCACTGGTGCGAGAGCAAGGAACCCCAGCCCACCTTCCACATCCAAGCGCTGTCTGAAAGCAGTACCTCAGTTACTCAACTCGCCCAGCCTCTACTGGGGGTGCACAACACACCAGGGATTGTGACAGTCCTTACACAGGCATCTCATTTGGTCTTACCACAAACCTGTGGTGACAGGATTTTCCTAGTTTTATAAGGAGTCCAGCCTAAATTACAGAATTCGGCCTGGAAGTCAAAACTGACTCCCGAGTGCAAGGGCCAGTGGCTACACCACAATGGCCTTGAGGTGTTTGACACACAAAACTGGACAGAATGGACAAGGCTGTTTCAGTGTTACTCGAAGATGGGGCTGGGATTTCATTTAAAAATCATTCAAGGGCTTCCCTGGTGGCGCAGTGGTTGAGTTGAGAGTCCGCCTGCCGATGCAGGGGACACGGGTTCGCGCCCCGGTCCGGGAAGATCACACATGCTGCGGAGCGGCTGGGCCTGTGAGCCACGGCCGCTGAGCCTGCGTGTCTGGAGCCTGTGCTCCGCAACAGGAGAGGCCACAACAGTGAGAGGCCCGTGTACCGCAAATAAATAAATAAATAAATAAATAAATAAATAAATAAATAAATCACTCAAAAGTGATACGCACAGCAACAGCAATATAATGAAGTCTAAAGTCCATCCTGGATGAATTTACAGTGTAGCTGGGGAGAAAAACAATGATTATTAAATGTGTTAAATTTTTTTAAAAGGCAATAACAAGACGGAATCCCAAGTGTTTAGAAATTAAGCACTACATTTCTAAATAACCCATGGACCAAGAAAAAAATGAGAAGGGAAATTAGAAAATATATTCAACTACATAATAATGAAAACATAACATGTCAAAATTTGTGGGATACAGCTGAAACAATGCTTAAAGGTAAATTTACACATTTATGATTCAATTAGAAAAAAAGGTTTAAAAATCAATGCTCTAATTTTCCACATTAAGAAGCTAGAAGACACCTGTAACTCAAATAATACTGAACATCGACTATACTTCAATTTTTATAAAAGCAGAAGAAAAAAAAAGGCAATAAACAATAAAAAACCAAAAGGAGGAGGAGGAGGAGTGGACGGGGAGGAGGAGGGGAGGGGGGGAAGCAGCAGTGGCAGTGAGAAGTTAAATGCAAGATAAGAAGGAAGAAAATAATAAAGAGCAGAAATCAGTGGAACAGAAAGTGAACAAATAGTGGAGCAATGAACAAAACCCTAAACTGCTTCTCTGAAAATATCAGTGAAACTGGTAAACCCCCAGAGCTGTAATGATCAAGAAAAACAAGGGAGAATACTCAAGTTACCAATACTGGATGAAAACAAGAGCTTATCACTACAGATCTCACAAAAATTAAAAAGATAATGAGAAATCTTATGAACAGGTTTGTGCAAATACATTTTACCATTAGATGAAACAGGAAAATTCCTTAAATGATGTAAATTACCAAAACTAACACAAGAAGAAACAAAAAATCTGAATAGCCATTTCTGTGATAAAGAAACTGAAATCATAATTAAAATCCTTCCTACATAAAAAACTCCAGAAGCAAGCAGCTTCACTGGTGAATTCTTACCAAACATTTAAGGAAATAATATCAGTGTAATTCAATTAACTTTATTTTCTCTGTACACTAATAAAAATATAACTGTAATAAAGCTGACCTATATCAGAAATATATTCAAAACACTTGCTCCTCCTGATTTCTTCCTTGGGTTCAGTAGCTCCTTGGCAAAAATCCAAAAAACAGAAACCATAAAAAAAGGACTAATCTGACTAGAAAAAAAATTTTTAACTTCTGAATAAAGATCATAAACAAGATTAAAATATAAATGTTATACTGGAAAAATATCAATATTAGATAAATAATTGGTGGATACAGATAAAATGAAAGACTTTATCGATCAAATGTGCAAAAGACAAAAATGTTAAATGTATCAAACAAATAATAATGCCAACATGAAATAATGTCAACTTTTCTAATCAATCAAAAGAAATATAAAGTAAGACAGGTAAAAATGTTTTCAAAAATTTAAGAGGGACGATATCTCTGGAAAAGCAAAATTGTAGAGACAATAAAAAGATCACTGGTTGCCAGAGGTCAGAGCAGAAGAAAGGATGAATAGACAGAGTACACGGATTTTAGGGCAGGGAAGCACTCTGTATGATACTATAATGGCAGATAGATGTCAGTACACGTTTGTCGAAACCCACAGAATGTACAACACCAAGCATGAACCCGAATGTAAACTATGGACTTGGGGTGACTGTGATGTATCAGTGTAAGTTCATCAGTTGTAGCAAGTGAACCACTCTGGTGGGGGGATGCTGATAATGGGGGAGGCTGGAGGGGGGTTTGGGGCCTCTGTACGTCCCACTCAATTGTGCTATAAACCTAAAAGCGCACTTAAAAATACTGTATTTTTCAAAAATATACATAGACTAAGTTGGAAAAAATAGTGTAAATTATTTCAGTAATGTTTTAATATTGACTGCATATTGTAATGATGATGTGAATATGCTGAGTCACATAAAATATATTAATATTTTAAAAAGAGTAATACCTAGTATTGTTGAGAACTGTTGTACTCAAACGCTCTCTTGCACTGATGATAATATATATCTTTTTGTATGATAATCCGCCAACACATATCAAAAGTCCAACAATGACACCTCTAAGAATTTATTTACTCAAAGTAGATAATAATAGAAGTGCAATAAGATGTATGCCCAGCAGGCCCATATAATGGAATTCTAGGCAGCTATTAAATCCAATGAAGTAGACTGCTATTTTCAGACACAGGAGATGTTCATGATAAACTGTCAATTGGTAAAGGTCAGATTACAGGACACTACGGACAGAGGAGCCAGTTTATGAAAAGGTACATAATATTAATGCACACATATTCACTACACATTATACAGAGACATGTAACAGATTGTTCAACAAAATTTTAATCATGATATTCTCTGGGTGATAAGATTTAGTGATTTTTAGTCTCTTCCATTATTTTCTTCTTTTATTTGAATTTTTTACAATAAGCCTGGATCTCTATTCTCAAAACATAAGGGCATTTATAGTCACAAATACACATAGACAATTTAGCTACTCTAACTTCCAATTTATCCTAGCAAAGACAAAGTTCATTCTACCTAAAGAAATCATTCACTTGATTCTGTACTTTGGGGCAAGTTCCTCAATTTACTCTTCTTTTCTGACGTAAGATCAAGGTGGGCTGGAAAGAGTAGATTTCAGGGTTGAAGTCATGGTTCAAGTCGGCCAACCATCTGTGTGGTCCAGCCGCTGCCACCCTAGGACAAGACTGACAGAGGATCAAACGAGTACTTCCTGCGGAAAATACTTTCTACAATACTTTCCAACTAATGAATATTAGCAGTTGCAGTACACTGCAAAGCAGAAAAACAATGGTTCAGGACACCAAAACAATGAAAGGAAACAAAAAAACAGAATTTTTAAAATGGGAAGAAAATTAGTAAGGGGAAATATGTGAATAAATAGATATATAGATATAGATATATACTGAGAAAAGAAAATCAACTTAAACTAACAAATTTCCATTTTAAAAAGGTGACAGTTGATTAGACTTCCTCAAAGACAAAACGGGAGGTAGTTATAACATGGCCAAATAGAGAATAAAAATTTGAACTTTATCCACCATATGTTAAGACCTAAAGTATTTGAAATATGAGTTCCCTATAAAAGTCTCTTTTATACTTTTAATGAATAAGATGAATGTGATACCTGGCGCCAGCCATCAAAGGAACTTACAGCTACTCTATAAAACAGAAGTAAGCATTTTCATCACTGACTAGTATACATTCACTTAAATGCCTACTGAACACAGAGCGCTAAGCTAAGCATATGGAATTCAGAGGTACCTGTGACATTATTTCTTGTTTTCGAAAAACTTACCATTTACTCAAGAAGGAACTGGAGTACTAACACAAACTTAAACCCAATTATGAGAACTGAGACACACATGGCAAAGGGTAGAAGAACGGAATTATAGCCCAGGAATAAGAGAGAGGCTGAGTCGTCATCACACCTGTGTCTGAGATGTGTCAGCAGCAACTTGATGCTACAACACAGACCATGGGAATGGAGCAGAGTTCCTCCTGCTTCTGGTGATGACTGGGCCAGGCAACTGGAATTATTTAGTTACCAGATATTACCTCACTGGAAATAAAATACTAACCATTAAATAAGTTGTCATTCAGTACACCACCTGGTCAATGCTGGATTCCTGTTGAAACACTGCCAAAACTGAGAGGAAAAGGAAGCCATCAGGAAATAATGGCTGTCTCTATCTGCCTGACACAGAGGTCACCCAAGCATTAATTAAACAAGGGAAAAAGGTCGAAGGGGTAATTTTTTTTAACAGGCGGCCTGGAGAGCTTCCCAAAAATTGTAAAAAAAAAAAAAAAATTCAATTAAATTTTTAAAATAATGCTTAGACAAACCAAAGACCAGTTGTGATCCAGTACTTCTCACTGATTGATTCAGAATAGCTCTTCCTTGGGGCTTCCCTGGTGGCGCAGTGGTTGCGCGTCCGCCTGCCGATGCAGGGGAACCGGGTTCGCGCCCCGCTCTGGGAGGATCCCGCGTGCCGCGGAGCGGCTGGGCCCGTGAGCCATGGCCGCTGAGCCTGCGCGTCCGGAGCCTGTGCCCCGCAATAAATTTTTAAAATAATGCTTAGACAAACCAAAGACCAGTTGTGATCCAGTACTTCTCACTGATTGATTCAGAATAGCTCTTCCTCATAGCCTCCTTATTAATAAACGAATCTTCACATCAGAAGTGATCCCATTCAGAGAGGATATTAACATAGGCACTTCCATAAACTAAAAAAAGAATTAAAACTTTATCATGTCCAGTTGTAATTATTGGCTTCTCAAGCACTCAATCTTCTACTGAGAGTAGCAGTTACAGATGGGGTTTGGAAAGAGTCCAAACTCTAACAAATTCAATAAACCCAATATATGTTCTCTCTCACTACACTATAAATTCCTTGATGACTGCAGCCAGTATCATCTCTGCATTCCTTTCAGCAACAGGAATGACGTTTTATACACTCAGATGGATAAATGGATAGATGGACAAACAAGCCATGAACAAACAGATGTGTGTCACAGAGATTAAAAGTTTAACAGAATACTCTGAACGTTTGGGAAACTAACTAGCTGGTTGTAAAAGACAGGTTCCGGGAAAGTGAAATGGCACGGACTGTGAAGTTGGCTGGAACGGAGAGAGAAGATGTGATCTCTACAACACAGCCTCCACTGCCCAACAGAGGTAGGAAGGGGCACCGAGAGATGGCACGAGGCCAGGTGGAAAAGGGAAGGCAAGGACAATAAACTAATGAAGGAAAACAGCCAAAACGGCAACGCAAGGAGAGACATTAAAAGCAAACAGAACACTGAGAACTCTAAACAGAATCAGCAGTCTCATGCCTCTTCAGGACAGAAGACATGCTTTTTTCCTTGTCTTACTTGAGGGTTTCAACAATGGTTCTCTCAAAAATAACAAGTTGTGTTCACAAATGCATAAGAGAACTGGCATTATTAAAAAGTTAAACACAGTGTAATACAAACCATCTTACCAACTGACTTCCCAAAGTACATGGGAAAAGAAGAGGAGAAGCATTTAGAGTTGTATTGGCCATTAAGGTAGAAAATAAATAATTGCATACAATTTGACAGTGAAAATATTTGATGACAAATATTATTTGGGGCTTCTTCTGGATAGATGCTGAGAAAAATCTTATATATTAGATGGTAAGTTGATTTTAATTTCTTATAACATTCGTAAAAATTTTACATTTGTCATTTTTCCACATATATTTTCTCATGTGATAACGCAAAATGGATTCATTTATTATAAACGAGGAAAAAGAGACATAAAAAATGGATAAGTAATTTGCACAAAGTCACAGACAGCAGATGATGCAAATGGATTTTTGAGCCAAGATTTTCCACATCTTATAATAAACTAATACTATTAATAAAAGAATAATATTTTCAAAGTGTAATTTTAGGGAGTAAAGTTCTTTATATCATGGTGAAAATAAAAAAGAGGCAAGTGAAATTTTTTATTCATCAAAGCAAGCTTAAATATTTCCACTTTACAGAAGTGATGGCATTAATAACAAATGAGGAAAAAGTGAAAATAAAAGCCTTCAAGAATCTGAACACATCACTTACAACAAAATTAACTTAGAGATGGAAAAACTATCTTATGCAGAGAAAACCTCAGGGAAGAAACTGTAAAGGGGAACCAGATCACAGTAGAGTCACTGAGTGACCCCTCTACAGAGCAATTAGCCAGAGCCCTGTGTGAGGAAGTAGAAGAATCTGCAAACTAAACTAAATAAAGCAAAGAGATGAGTCTGCATGGAACGCATCCATATGTGTCCAAGAGAACATTTATATAAATATGCTGGCAAATGCACTGACATTTTCTGAAAGGATGTACAAGAAATGGCCAAAACTATGTCTTCTCTAGGAAGGGGTGCTAAGGCACTTTGGATCTGATGTGGGGAGAGACTCTTTTTTGTATTCATTTTTATATAATAGTAATAAAAAAAAATTTTTTTAATTCATTTGTGTTTATTTTTTCTGATATAAAAGACTGTTACCTTAAAAAAAAAAGCTTTTTAAATGATTGCCATTAAAACAAACACAAATTTTAGAGAACTGCCATTAAAACAAGTGTGTAACCTGATGCTAGGTTTAATACACTAACGTGCATTTAGACATGACTGACACGATCACCATGGCTGAGCTTTAAGAGTGGGTACAAGCAGACTACAGTTGACCCTTGAACAACACACGTGTGAACTGCACTGGTCCACTTACACGCGCATTTTTTTCAATGAATATACAGCTGGCCCTCCATATCTGTGGATGTGGAATCCGCGGATACAGAGGGCCAACCATGGACTTGAGCATCCTTGAATTTTGGTATCCCCGACAGGTCCTGGAACCAATCCCCCGAGGATACTGAGGGAGACTGTATACAGAAGTGGAAGGAAATAGAACTCTAGACAGAAAGGAAGTGTACCTTAGCATCACCTAAGATTTGTTTGAGTGATGAGTGATGTGAAACAGGAATGTCAAGTCTAAAATGGTCATCTGAGCCCAGGTCACGGAGGATCTAGAACATTAGGCTTAAAGGTAGAGCTTATTCTGGAGATCAGGGTCTCTTCAACATGAGAATTTGCAGGCCCTAGTTTGAAAAAAATGCAGTTAACAACAGAGGTTGACAACTCCTTGGCTGGACAAGCCTGCCCCACACACTGGTCACACACTCAGAAGAGCACCCCTGCTCCAGCAAGCAGGAGGCTCCCTTTCGTTCCAGAGAGCGTTACAGATGTGTGATAAAACAGAGACCTCATTTCTTCAATGGTATCAGGCTAGTTCTTCAATAAAAGTGCCAAGAGTTTTATCCTAAACAATGAGTCTAACGTGATGGAGGAGAACATTTTGATAGTCAATTGTGACGGACAGAATTAACATATTTACCGACTACTTGGTGGTCTTAGTCTGCAAGGCCAGAGGCTACTTATTCCCAGGTGTTTTTCCAGGAATTAGAATAATGCCATTCGACATTTAGCTTAGCTTTATTATTTAGGAAAAAAGTGGTATGAATATCCAGACTATCAGTAAGTGTGGGTTACGAATATTGAATTTTATTCCTTATCCTTTTTATTTTAAAAAATTCATTAAGGGCTTCCCTGGTGGCGCAGTGGTTAAGAATCCGCCTGCCAATGCAGGGGGCACGGGTTCAAGCCCTGATCCAGGAAGATCCCACATGCCGCAGAGCAACTAAGCCTGTGCGCCACAGCTACCGAGCCTGCGCTCTAGAGCCCACAAGCCACAACTACCGAAGCCCACGCGCCTAGAGCCCGAGCTCCACAACAAGAGAAGTCACCGCAGTGAGAAGGCCGCGCGCCGCAACGAAGAGTAGCCCCCGCTCGCCGCAACTAGAGAAAGCCCGCGCGCAGCAACAAACACACCACACAGACAAAAATAAAAAAATAAATAAATGTTTAATTCATTAAAATAGATGAATATGAAAGTTGTTTATATTTATCAGAAGCCATAATTAGAATTATCATCAAAAGTGTATGCTAGGCCTTAGCCTGAAATGCAAAGAAATGCATACATCCCTCGTTAATCCTTACACTATCACAGTCATTGTGAAATCTTGCAATTCACCCTCCTACCTTCGGAGTCAGCAGCCCTCATAGATGGACACTATGTCATTATATATTAAATACATATATATATATACACACACACACAATATACATATCAAACAAAAGCATCTAAGTATTACTTCTTGTGAGTTATGAAAGGCATGTACCTACACCTTGCTTAAATTACAATAAAAATAACCATTGTTTAAAAGCATATTCATATGTAATATTTTATTATCTCTATTGGTCATCACAGCTTTATGGTGGAAAGAGGAAGGTTGTTATTGCTGTCATTTTAAAGACAAAGAGGGACTTCCCCGGTGGCGCAGTGGTTAAGAATCGCCTGCCAATGCAGGGGACACGGGTTCGAGCCCTGGTCCGGGAAGATCCCACATGCTGCAGAGCAACTAAGCCCGTGTGCCACAACTACCGAGCCTGCGCTCTAGAGCCCGCGAGCCACAACTATTGAGCCCGAGTGTCACAACTACTGAAGCCCACGTGCCTAAATCCGTGCTGCACAACAAAGAGAAGCCACCACAATGAGAAGTCCGTGCACCACAAGGAAGAGCAGCCCCCACTCGCCACAACTGGAGAAAGCCCGTGCGCAGCAACGAAGACCCAACGCAGCCAAAAATAAAAATAAATTAATTAAATTAAATTTAAAAAAAAAGAAAGACAAAGAAACTGAGGCTCAGAGAGGTTAAGAGTCACACTACAAAGTTAGAACTCCAACCAAGTTCTTCTAAATCCAATCTAACTTTAGAGTCCTGACACACTAGCTAGCATCAAACAGCAGTGAACAAAAGCAGTGAATAAAAGAGCAGTTTCTCCTCTCACCAAAGAAACCATAAAGAGAACATCCCCCCCGTGTCCCTCTCATGGTTAAAAGAAGAGTGAGAATAAAATGATCCCCCCAACCCTGGGAGCCCCAGGCCAAATACCTCCTAACCACCGATAAAGTCCATCCGCCCAGATGTCCATACAAATACTGTCATCTTCTATGTGTCATGACATGAATAAGGTTGAGAACTCTGCTACTGAGAACTCAGGAATATACAGAATGCTCTTAAATTTGTTTGAAAAAATGTAAACTTCATGAACTTTATAAAAATGCCTATAAAAAGAGATTGACATCAATGATATAACAATTCTGCTTCAAAGTTAATTGCTTGTCTTAAATCTTAACACAATAGTTCTCAAATTTTATCCATTATCACTCATATAAAAGACGACGTTCATAACCACAACCCACTCTTACGCACACAGTCCAGATTTCTGTCAAAGCCGAAACAGGATTTTCAAGTAATTTACACTGGAGTAACTTTTAATCATTAGTTATTTATCCAGTCAGTGGCTTATTCTATTCTGTAGCATTGATAAGCTACCCCGTGCTTTGCATACAACTTCTAATGCTCACCACAGCTACAGGATTCCTTTAGCATGCATTCCAGAAAGATATACAGGAACGCAAATAAGTACCGGACGGCCCTGAATTTGCTAGTCTTTAACCACTCACACACTGCAATGCGTAGTATCAGTTTACACAGAACTCCGAGTGAACTGCACCACACCTCCACCTGATAACACGTCCTTTGAGAACCCTACAGTTACATAATGTTACCCTTACTCTCACCTCACTATCGCTCCTTCAGAGACGTGGGCCCTTAGTTTATTCCCATTCTGATAACCTTCCAGCTTGTCAATATTCACTCTTCAAAGTTTGAAATTTTACACATATATGGAATCCCCACTTCCCTGTTTAAGTTAGTGCATGTGAAAAATGTGCAAGAGTGTAAAGAAAAGTCACATTGTGATTTCCAAGGTCTGCTTAGTCCCTCCAGATGCCACCGAGCCTTTCAATGAGTACTGTCAGACTCAGTACTACAAATCTGTAGTCTCTGCCAAACGTCCTTTTCAAAGTGAAGCTAACGCATCAGCCCAAAATACACTGGCATCTTCCATCCTCCTAGTGTCTGACCCTTCCGCCATACTAAATGGGGGTCTGGGAGGTTTCCTTACCACCTTCCTTTCTCATTCTTTTCTTCCAAGTTGATCACACACATCAAAACAGGAGGGAAGTTCATCAGTGACACCTGATTTCTGTTGAAGTGATCATGCCTTTTTTCAAAGACTTTACGCCCATGATACAGAAACCAAATAAAAGTTTCCATCTACATAGTGATTTACAGCAGTTTACAAAGCACTTTCATGACATCTTGTATCTGACTCTCATAACAATTCTTGAGATACGCAGTGCAAACTTTTTATAACTGTGAAAAGTGAAATTAAAAGAAGTTAAACAATTCTACCAAGTCACACAACTAATAAGTAGCAAAGCCAGGACCAAAAGCCATGTTTCTACCCTTAGTCCAGTACCTTTCCACTCCACCATGACGTCTGTAAGGTTAAGACATTCTGTTTTATTCATAAGAGGATTCCAAACTTCAGGTTTTTAGAAAATCATGTCATCAGACCCATTTATTCCTGTTCACCTTGAAACAGAGATTTAACTACCTATTCATATTCAATCAAAGAGTAATAAGCATCAGTTTTAATGTAGAGTGTGTCTGCTCTGAGAGTTTCCACAACAATTACCTTTCATAATATTCATCCTCCCCTCCTGCACTACCGGTGGGAATGTAAATTGGTGCAGCCACTTTGGAAAACAGTATGGAGGCGCCTCAAAAAATTAAAAATAGAACTACCATATGATCCAGTAATTCCACTTCTGGGTATTTATCCGAAGAAAACAAAAACACTAATTAGAAAAGATACATACATCCCTATGTTCATTGCAGCATTATTTACAACAGCCATGATATGGAAGCAACCCAAGTGTCCATCAACAGAGGAATGTGGTGTGTGTGTGTGTGTGTGTGTGTGTGTGTGTGTGCGTATATATACCTATATATGTATATATACATGCACACCATGGAATATTTACTTAGCCATAAAAAAAGAATAATATCTTGTCATTTGTGACAACATGAATAGACCTAGACAGTATTATGCTAAGTGAAATAAGTCAGACAGAGAAAGGCAAGTACTGTATGATTTCACTTATAGGTGGAACCTAAAACACAAATGAACAAACATAACGAGACAGAAAAAGAGTTACAGATACAGAGAACAAAAGGTAGTTGAAGGAGATGGGGGTGGTAAGAAATAGGTGATTAGGGGAGGGAGATGAAGAGGTGCAAACTTCCAGTTACAAAATAAATGAGTCACGGGGATGCAATGTACGGTGTGGGGAACATAGTCAAGAACTACGTAATACCTCTGCAGGTGACATATTGTAACTAGACTTATCCTGGTAATCATTTTGAAATGTATATAAATACCAAATCACTATGCTGTGTGACAGAAACGAACATAGTGTGGTAGGTCACTTATATTTCAAAAACAAACTCACAGAAAAAGAGATCAGATCTGTGGTCACCAGAGGCAGGGGGTGGGGAAGGAGAATTGGATGAAGGCAGCCAGAAGGCACAAACGTCCAGCTTTAAGATCAATGAGTGTATGAGGGATGTAATGAACCACGTGAAAAATACAAACAACACTGCTGTCTGTTACCAAGTTGGTACGAGAGTAAATCCTAAGAGTTTTCATCACAAGGGAAAAACATTTTTTTCTTTTTTTAATTCTGTGTCTATATGAGATGATGAATGGTCACTAAACTTGGTGTGATAATCATTTCATGATGTATGTAAGTCATATCATTATGCTCGGCACCTTAAACTTATAGAGTGCTGTATGTCCATTATATCCCAATAAAACTGGAAGGAAAAAGAAAACCTTATGCTATGTTATATTATTTTTATTTTTCATTCAAAGAAAGCAAATAAATAAATAATCAGGTTAAGGAAATATAATAATAATATTCATTCTCCTCTACTAGCTTTGTCTCTTCATCAGAAAAAGAAAAAATGTCCAAAGGGCACTCTGTATCAGAACAAGAAAGAACAAAACTTTTTCAAACAAAAGAAAGTATTTCATTAAATGATTTGTTAAACAATAAGAGGAATAAAACCTTTTTAAAAACTGAATAAAAGAATATAAAGTAACAAAAGCAAAGTACAATTAAAAGTAAAATTACAAACTAAAGAATTAAAATTAAAACAGTCCAAAGGAATATAAGAATATTAAATGTCTAAGGAATGAAAGAATAAACACGGCATACACCAAAAAGTAAAAGTGAAACAAGGCAAATACAAATTCCAGAATTTAACACCTCCGTGGCATGAGGTGTGCAAACAGCTCGCCAGCCTCAGTGGGCCAAGTTACTGGTTACAGATCCCAGAAGCAGAAACAGGACCTCTGGCCTTTCCTTTGGTTGTAGAAGATTCAGCACCCCTGCCCCTATGGGCCATAAACATCTGTACGGGAAGAAGACATCTCTCAGGGACCACGGAGCTCCAGCTTACTCACCTCCCCCAACCCATAAGCCAAGCAAAAGCACCCACCGTCCACTCTCCTCAAGCCTAGCTTTTAAATTAAGAGCTGTAACTCAGAATATGAATCGATAAGTCCCTTAATAACAATGCATAAATAATTTTTGTGTTATGACCAAATTAAATTCAGCCATATCTAAGAAAGGTGAATTCTAGTCAAATTTAAAATTATGTTAAGTAAATATAAATTATATGTGTTAAATCTGTCATACATATTAAACATAATACAAATCATACATTTTCAAAGAACTACAATACCATGAAAATATAAGCTGTAAACCATGGTAAATATAACTGAGTCCTACTGTGATGGCTTGGCAATTCTGACGTGTTCAGTGACCTCATTGTCAATACTCTGGCCACCATCTGAATGAACCACAAGGAAGAAAGTAGTGGTATATGATACAAGGTTTAAGGTAGAAAACTTGATATGAGGGGCATCTCCACTCTTCTTTCCATATCCATCTATAAACAAAATGGTCATTGCCTATCTGGATAATACCTAAGGGAAAGGAGTCAAAAAATTACCAAGAGATTATATGAATTCCCAAACTGAGTAAACTATAAGCGAATGGATTTTATAATGGCTACATAAAGAATTCCGACAGCTACATCAGCCTCAAAAACCAAATGCAGAGCAATGCCACATGAAAAACGTTATACTGGAGATTCATTTATGTCTTCAACTATCGAGCTAAGCATGAAATAAATATTTACAAATTAAAATTCTGGCTTGCAAGTCATGTTCCATTTTAATATTTCCACTTTTTAGAGTAAACACTGTTATGAACAAACACAACAGTAACCAGTGAAAACTTGGAAAGTAGTATTTTTGTACCTAACAATTCTTAGCTTACTATGCCTTTTGCACCATGTCAAAACCTGTACACAGTAAACACAACCAACACATAATCTTGATGAAATTGTGTTGCCCCTTACTATCACAATGATTATTCTGCAGATATTCATCACCAAAATCACACACTGCACAGCAAAACAACTCCAAAAGTTAGTTCTCACGTCCTCTGAGGTAATAAGAACAAAATAAAAAGAGATAAAGCAGTATTTTCTAAAAGTAAACTCATTAATTGCTTATAATTATTGAATACAAAATACCATTTTAATTTATATAAAAGACTAACAATGACCAAGACCTTGAAAAAAATTCCCCAAATATTACATGACTTCCTCTTCCAAATATCATATCCAAAATACACTGGAATAAAAAATAAAAAAAAAAAAAAAAGCCACTTAAGAATCTTTCCTGAACCACTTCCATGTATTTTTAACGTGCAGACCTTGAGGACATTAACACACTTCTGAACTTATTTGTGTTTCATTTCAACCAATGTTTTCTGCACAAATTCATGCTGTTTCAAATAACCTTTTATCAGAATTAATAAGAAGTCTAAATTTTACAATTACTCAGGTTACAAAATTTTAAAGGACTGCTTAATTTTTTCATTAATGATAAATGTGAACACTAAACATATCTTTATGCTGGTGCATCTCTGCTACCAAACCAAGACAAAATTATTTTTGAAATGACTAATTTCTGGACGCTTACACATTTGGAGAAGACCATCAGATGTACTAAACTGATAGTTCTATGCTTTATTTTCAGATTCAAATGATAAATAAGACGGAACTGAAAGAGGAAGAGGCTCTATCTGATCTTTACCAGTTCTGCCTACTAAGTTACAGAGTTTGTGGTTTATCAACAGTTCTACTAAAAAAAAAAAAATTAAATAAAGCACCTATTGCTTGTGGTAATAAAAATCTATAGCCTTTCAAAGTTCTACACATTAAAGTTTTTTAAAAGACTTAAGAAATCTAAAATAGGTATTGGAAATACAGCACAACCTTTTACTAATTTCACCTTAATAATAGAGTATAACTTAAGTCACTACTGAACATCATCCATACAGATGACACCTTCCGAAAATCTACAAGCGATCCCGAGAGATGCTTGTCCCCAGAAACCTAAAATCCAGTGTTCACATAGTCAGGACGGTAAAGACCAAGTTCAGGATACAATATAACTGCCATGAGGCAAATATCAAAAGGATTATTACTCAGCAACTTCTTTTTATATCTTCTACTTCTGTAGCTTCACTTTCACAAATTCCACCTGTTCGATACAGTTGTTATATTTTTAAAAAAGAAAAGATTTTAATAGCAATACCTCTCAACACCCTTCATAATTTTCATTCCTTTTCCTTAAAAGCCATCTCAGTACCTTAAAAACAGTGCTTCAACAATTGAGCAAATACTCAATGAACAGATATTTGGGGTCAGACACTGTTTTAGGCTCTGAGTAAGCCGCCCAACAATCCCCTGCCAAGGCAGATCACACTGTAGCAGAGAGAGCGCTTCTTAATCATCTTCCTTCGTTCGAAACATTTACACCAAAAGCAATATATTCTTTACTCTTAATTATTCACACAAGATTCTGAATACGAAGTACAACAACTAACTCTGGAAAGAGATAACCGCCTGGTGCCCAGCTGAGAGCTGACAAGACATCTGTCTCTCCCTACATCCCGTCAGGACCCCCACCCCCACGGCCCCCATGACCCAGAGCGGAGTGAGGTGCCCTTTTCACACTCGGTGCTGGGCACTGCGCCAGCCCGACCACAGCCCTTGCAACATGATTACAGTCACTGATTTGGAACTGACACACTCTCTCCGAGAACGTCACCTTCTCAACTGCTTTGCATCTGTGTCTGACACATAACTGCCACTCAGAAACACTCACTGAATGAATGAAAGGGGACTGAATATTTCCTATGTCGTTTATACTTTTCTTCCCATTTTCGTCTTTTGATTGACGTTTGTTAAAAATTTTCATATAATACCACAACAACTCTGGTCAAGCCTAGAATTAGGGATTGTCTAAAAGGATGGTTTTCTAAAATTGCTGCAAAAAAAGTCATTGCTATTAGAAAAAGATGATTATTTTAAAGGCAGTAGGCATAATGGTTCTAGAATCAGAAAAACAGATTCAAATCCCACCTCTTAACAGCTGTGTGACTTGGGCACATTATTTAACCCTTCTGAGATTCCATTTCCTCATCTTTATGAAAATGATAACGGTCCCCACTTCATATGGTTGTAGTGAAGATAAATAGGATTTGTAGGCTCTTGGCACATTTACTGACACATTGTATAAATTAGATATATAGTTTTCATTTCTGTTTCTGTAATACATCTAACTGGAAGCCTAATCAGAGAAAATGAATTGGTAAAAAAGGCTCTATAACCATGATGCTATAACCTTATTTCATTAACTGAGAACTTATAAACCAAAAAAAAAAAGTCTTAATGAAATTCACTGAACAAATACTCTAAATATACTTACTCTCATATTAAAGCTGTTAATCACAAATTACAATCAGAGTATCAATATAAATGGGGGGAAATGAGTAACCTGACCAGTAACTGACAGAGGTGCACTTGATCCTCAGTTCAGAGATCTTTCCACCATAGCAAGTTGCATCTTTCTAATTAATTCAAGTGTACAAGGCTTTCTTTAAAATTAAAATGCTCCCCTGAGGGCTGTCTACCAGTTGTTCACACCTCACTGTGAATTACCTCCTTAAAGAAATTGTGATTTAAAAAGAGGGGTAATTTTAAAGCCAGGTGCGTGGGGTGGGGGAGGCCTGGGTGATGCTCCCTGCGTGTCTCTGTGTGGTCACCGGGCAGCATGATCACAAGGCACCTGCATGGTGGGACCAGAGGGGCTCCAGGAGTCAGAAAACGTGTCAACGCAGTGCCCCTCTAATGGGCTGTACCAGGTGCTCTTTAGGGAAACTTCCAGTTCTACAATTCTACTGCTCTCTTCTGCAGTGTGTCCTAAGACCCCAGGCGGTACTAACCTCCTAAATGCCTCTAGAAAATCAATTCAAGAGCATCTCTGGCAAGTTCCCCAACCAGGCCTGAGGACTGACCTACCACAGAAATGCAAAACCACACACCCTTTTCCATAGATAAAAACCAAACCACCACCTGGAATAAATTAACATCCTTAATTTATGTAAACTAAGAGCCTAGCTGTGCCCAAAATAAATACAGCAGGAAAACCATTTAACCTAACCCTGTAAGACCATCACAGCATCTCAGAAGTTTATTAAAGCTGTCTTGAATGCTTTCCAGCTTGGGAAAAAAAAAAAAAAAAAATTAAAAAAAAAACTCTCCAAGTTTCCATAATATCCCTTTAGCATTAAGCCTAAGAGTTTGAAAGTGGGAAGAGTTTTTGAATGTTAAATATTAAAACCTATTTCTACAGAAGAAGGATTCTTTTGGAATTGATTGACAACATATTTCACCCTTAACCCCTTTGATTTTCATTGTTATCTAAAATAATTCCATGGTTGCTTGTTTAAAGTACTCCAAAAATGTCTACTGCTAATACTGTATATGCACTTTGAAATTGTATATTTTAAAAGGTAAATCATTGTCCTCTAACTTGCAAATAGAAAAGTAAAATTTGGAGGAAAAGAAAGAGGGATATTATTTGATCATAATCTCAATATTCTCTCCAAATGAGAGAATATTATCAAAAGTATACCAGAAACATATTACCTTGAAAGTCAAGAAAACAAGGACGTTCCAAGAAAAAACCTGAACACACTCATGGCACCATGGCAGCACAGCAGTGGCCAAACAGCAGCCTGAGAGCACAGCACCAGGAGGAGCCGCCTCACCTCCACAGGGAAAGGCCGGGTTCACTCACCGTGAAAATCAAGAGGGCGCCCTGGATGAAAGCAGCAAAGTTAAAGAACATGTGAAGAAATAAAAGCACCTAATGAGGCAAGTCACAATCAAACTATCAAAATATAAATTCTGCAGCAATCCCTAACAATCAACAAATACTGAACCCTGAAATGTGACTTGCTTTTTACCCTGCAGGCAGCTGCGTGGAGGTAATGCTCAGAGCCAAACAGAAAAGTACAGCTGTTCTCAATATTTTCGACGTAAAACAAAAATGGTGCATCTCAAAGATACGCTTCTCCAGAACCACATTAAACTCTGCCCCTGGTTAGCAACTGTCAGAAAATAAGTTTTGCTTTCTTCTACAATGTAGGCTATAAAGTTAACACTTTCACTCAAGATTACCCTAATTTATCCTAGTGCACGTGGGTTGAGAGGGACTCAGAGCTCCTTAACGCACACAAAGCGAGAGCCAAAGCAGGGTAACCGCATTTTACTCAGAGTTTTTTCCACTTTGGGCAATTTGTAAAGTCTCCTAGACCATTTTATCGTACGTATGACTCATCGAAGTTCTACTTTCCAGTTGTTAAGGTTTTCGTGGGGTTGTGGCCTGTGTGCAGGGGTGTCCACGGGCTTTAGGGCAGCCTCCACAAGCGCACAAACACAGCACGTGTCCCAGGAAATCCTGTGATGTGAGGAGGGCGCCGAGCAGATGTGGGTCCTGAATGGGGGGGGGGGTTGAGCACAGGAAGCCCAGACAGCCCCGCCCAAGGCCCCGACAGTCCCCGGTGGCTCACGTCCCTGCCACCGCCCGCCAGCACGCGCTGAGGATCGCGTCCACAAGGGTAGCCTCTGTGAATTCATTCGACCGATGGTCAGGCACGACGCTCGGTCCGATTTCTGCTACTCACTCTGTAACTACTCACTAAACACGCCAGTTACTGCGCTAAACTGTTCCCTAAGGGTACACACAGCCCCTATGTCGTGGCCCAGTCCTTGAAGAGCTTCCCTGAAGCAGGGCAAGCAGACGCTATGCTCTATCTACAAGTGTCTATATTACTATACTAGACCTATCTAGAAGAACACAGTAAGTGCTAAAACACAGGAAGAAGCAAAATGCTGTGAATCTGTGTAAACAGTATCCCTATAGATGAAAACTCATCAAATGCAAAAGTGAGTTTAGAAGTACCTTTCATTTGCAAGGCATGGGGGACACAGACTAAGGCAGGATTCTTTGGCCTAAGGTTCTGATTTAAGGAAAAGAGAGGCAGTTAAACTGTTCACATAAGCTAGAGATCAGAAGGATGCATAATCTGATACTGGGCTGGACAGGCTGATAAAAGCGAGAAGTCAGTAGCAAGGAGGGATTTGTTCCTAAGAGAAATTATTCTAGCTAAAGAGAAAGGGGTAAAGAAGACAAGACTTGCTAAAAGATGTGTTGAACACTACTAAGTAAAACTGTTAGATCTAAACACGGAGATGGAAATCCTAGAAAGAGTAGTGCCGGCGTCAACACTACAAGGAAAAAGCTCACTAGTTATTTTATGTGGAATTACACTTCATTCATCAATTTCCAGGAAGACACTGTATTCCTGTTTTTAAAAAAATACCTGAACCGCATACAGTTTATACTCTAGTATTTCCTGATGCGAAGTTACTGCACATTGAGAGGCAACAGAGGCGGCAGATTTAAAATATACACGCGTGTATCAGGTCTATTAAAATATACACGCGTGTATCAGGTCTATTAAAATATACACGCGTGTATCAGGTCTATTAAAATATACACGCGTGTATCAGGTCTATTAAAATATACACGCGTGTATCAGGTCTATTAAAATATACACGCGTGTATCAGGTCTATTAAAATATACACGCGTGTATCAGGTCTATTAAAATATACACGCGTGTATCAGATCTATTAAAATATACACGCATATATCAGATCTATTAAAAGGCAATAGGTTGCGGCTGGGCCCATGAGCCATGGCCGCTGAGCCTGCGCATCCGGAGCCTGTGCTCCGCAACGGGAGAGGCCACAGCAGTGAGAGGCCCGCGTACCACAAAAAAAAAAAAAAAAAAAAAAAAAAAAAAAGGCAATAGGTTAAAATACAGACTTTGGAGCCAGACTGCTTTGGGCAAGTTTTCTTCATTTCTCTGTGCTTCAGTTTCTTCATTTCCTACCTCAGCATTTCTGTAAAGTACCCAGAACTGTGTGTGGCACCAAGCGCTACACAAGTAGGGGCTACTGCCCTCCTCCTGCTGCTCGGGGTGCACTGCCAACCATACGAAAGAGAAAGCGGGGCGCCAGGGCCACTGCCTGGAAGGAAAACCCCAAGAGGTGGCATCTCCCATCTTCTACTGAGCAAGGTTACCTTTCACTTCCCTGAATCACTCTGGGGAAAGCAGGGGCAGCCCGGTCACAATAAGTTCTGTTATTAGAATCTAAGGGAGGCCACCCTGCTGGCTGAACTTCCCTGATTGCTGGGAAGAAGAAAGACAGCAAAGAGGAGAAAAGGGGCGCCAGCAATCAGTTTGGAAACCCAACAGGCAGAGCGTTAAGACCTAAACGTTGGCACCTCACTCTCAGACAGTTTGGAAACCCAACAGGCAGAGCGTCAAGACCTAAATGTTGGCACCTCATTCTCGGACAGTTGGAGCAGAAGCTACCAGGGAAGTTGTCCTGCCAGGAAAACATCCACGAGAAGACGCCCCAGCCAGCCGGGCGGACGCCACCAGAACCCCGTCCGCTAACACAAAGGGGACGCGGTAGGAAACACTACCAGCCCCACTCACAGCAATGTTCAAATCTGTGGGGCCCTTCCCATGTGCTCTAAAATGTGTCCTTTTCCAAAAAAATCAATATAATGCCTTTGAAACAAGTCCAAACAGCAACAGATGAGCTGATGATCATCACCTCACCAGAGCCAGATGTATCAAGTTACAGTTCAGCAATGCCATTTCCAATCGCTAACTAAAGCTCAGTAAATGACAGTCTGTCTCTGAAGATATTTATGATGTAAATTATTTGGGATAAATAAGTTTAAACTTCTCTATTAATAATTAAACAAGAAACATGCCAAATATCTTAATGTAACATGACCAGTCTTAGCATAAACCAAGTTTACCCTGAGCATCCTATTTTCTACTGGATCAAACAGACAGTCATCAAAAAACCACACCAATATTCTGAGAATTAAACAATTCATTCAAAAAACAAACCAGTGTTCTGAGAAAGGCCAAGAGCATTTAAGTTGATTTCCCAACTTCTATTCCCTGCTAGTTGTCTAGTAAATCAATCACGACAGTCTCGCCACCCACCCCTCCAGTGACTTTTTTAGGACTGGTCAGGCCCAGGCCAACTTGGGCCACTGGGACCCAATGTTCTGGGGGATTTGGGGAAAGAAACTTTCTGGCGCTAAGGAGAGCACCACGAAAAGCCAACGTCTGTCATCCCCAGAGTTATAAACTAGAAAGCAGAGCTCCAACTTATCTGACAGCCATTCTACCACCACAAGGAACCTAAGCCCTCCCAGTGACACCATTGCTGTGGACGGCAGAGCCCAGATGCAGAAAGAACCTTGATCTCTGGTGACCTACTTCTAGTCTTCCTCTCATATGAAATATCAAGTTTCCTTATTATTTAAATTGGTTTTATATTTGTACCCTACAACATCCTAATTTACACATTTTGTTTTATAGGTCCATTACTACATAAGAATATCATCCATATTCATGTAAATGTTAGCCAAAAAAAAGTATCCTACTTTAAACAAACTGATACGTATATGAGACTCATTAGATAAATAGGTTTCATTGAAAGTTAAATAAGAATATTCCAATAACTTATTTTAATAATTTCTGGACATTTTGCCCTTCAATATTTATCAATACAGTTAACAAAAAAAATTTAGAAACATCGAACTCTCAATTTGACACAAAATTTTAGTTATGCAGTAGCATCACTTTTTAGAGCACAAAAAGTATAACTTGTTAGGCCCTAAAATGTTAGTTATATTCATAAATTTAAGTCACAATCAAAAAAGAACAGTTGTTAATGCTTTTTACAAAGTTGAATTTAGCTTTTTTAAAAATCTTTTGAATTTGCTGCCAATGAGCCATTTTAATGGAATACGTGGGTAGAATGGATTAATTGCAACCTACAGAGAAGCCAAAGTGCTTATTTTAACCGTTTATTATATTTCCAACTTCATCATGCTGGATAAACGGTTAAAATACAAATGAAGATGTTTCTGATGAGTAGCGATTTAACAATAACAACGGCAAAAAAGCAAGAAGGTAATCAAAGAAGGGCAGAAGTAAAAGATACCAACTGAAATGACCAGCTCCTGAAAAATGGAAAAAGGCAGAGGGCGGAAGCAAGGAGTAAACCGCCCAGGAGTCTGCATGGAAAGTCCGAATCCCGCTCACACGTGCACAGATCGGGTGTTCCATAAGGTAGGTCCATGCTTTCATCAAGATCACATTAGCCCGCATTTAAAATTACAGAGAAACCATGTTTGCCAAAGGAATTTAGCCTGTTTTACAAATACATCAGGTCAGCATTACTCCACACACCTTAGCTGATGTTATGGTAGGTACTGTGAAGATTTATTCATACCAAATATACTATAAGAACAGATTTAAATTGGAGCTAAAAATAATAATAATAACGTATCCTTTGGCGTCTTCAAAGAGAACTTACTTGGGCCTGGAAAGAACGTAAACAGACCAATGTTAATACATATAGGACAACAAAAGATTACCTTTTTAATCGCAGAAAGCTCATATACAACCTAGGATCAGTCCCCGCCTGGGGAAAAACCTGACCACAGCTGCAACTCACACAGGCCTAAGTGCAGCAGGCAGGGTTGGCGGAGCCAGGAAGGTGTCTGACTTCCTACCTAAAATTATCCAGGCCCACTTCACCACAGCTGGGTTAGGTTCCTCTATTTTAAGGTGTGCAGCTCCAAATTGCTTAGGAGCATATAACTGCTGGCCAGTTTCAGGAGCTAAGAGTGTCGAGAGACTTTCCACCAAGGCTTGAGAGTGGCCAACTAGTCTGGACAAAAATTCCACACTGAATCATCAAGCTGTCTGGGGTCTAAGTACACTGGCAATGAAATCATACACTGGAGACATCCATGAAAGCATATCGCACGAGGGCACAATACGAAGGAAATGAGCAAGAAGAGACGTCCCTTACTCTTTTCCACCACCCAACACACACACACACACACACACACACACACACACACACACACACACACACACAGGACAAAAGTAGGGGGAAAACTGACAAAAATTCATGATCCTAAAGTGTTCTCGTCTGTTCAGAAAATTATATAGAACTGACAGCTGAAACCCTTCCAAGTAATGTCCCGTGATCGTTTACCTCCCCCTGAAAGTCCTAGGCTCCCGGAGTGAACCCCATGGAGGGGGTACTCAGTCCACATTCTGCATTTGGGAAACATTAGAAGGGAACTGGTGCGGCTCCCATTTGTACAGGCGAGAAATTTTTGCCAGCATTTAAAAAAGGAGCTGAATTTTCAAAAACAAATGAAAAATGAAAAGGCGTGCCCTTCCACCAAAACTAACAATAACTTCATCAACCAACGGTAAAGTTAAGTTGTAAGTTACATGGCCTTTACATACACCTGAAATTTAAGCTGCACAGATAACATTCTGTATTGCTACCACCTCGTGGCAAAGATTTAGCATCAACTGTATTACCAGAACTTGAGACACAAGACACAGAATGCACATTTAATTCAGTATTATCCTGATGCCACCACGTTCTGGTCATCTACAACATTAGCGCTTGTTTTGAATTAGCAAACACACATACCTTCATCTTCAGAGGCATGACATTTCACTTTCAATACCAAGTCGAAGGTCCTTTCTGGATTTTCCCTAAAAGAAAAAGAACTTTGTTATTTTCATTTCCTATAACAAAGTTTATATTTTCTTAACTCTAAAAATTAATCTCGTTCTTGTCTCAGTATGTTCCATATAACTATATGACCACAGCGTAGAAGAAGTAAAGTATTTTCCTAGTTCAGCAACTTAAGAACCCTGAGGCTTAGGAGTCTGGAGTCTTGGGGCAAAACGTTTAACCTCTGAGCCTGTTTTCTTACCTATAAAGTACCTGTTCGCTTCAAAGAATAACGGTGAGGATTACAAATCAAATAATACAAATGGAAGTACTTTATAAAGTATTAAGTGCTGTATAAATATAAAGCATTGCCTTTATCTTATTGAATCAAAACCGGAAAGCCAGTAGGTTCCTAAGTGTCTCTACCTTTCCCCGCCAGCAGAGCTTGACAGCAGGTTCTCCAGCTTTCTTCAAAGGACTTGCAATACAGGTGTAAATGAACACCTGGTTCCACCTGCCATGTTCTAGAGCACCATGAGACATTCATAATGTTCCTTAAATGCAATACTTCGCATATACTTTTCTTGAGATATAATAATTACAGCACATAAGCATGTTTAAAGTACCAAACTATACATAGCCTCCAAGGCCAACCAAAAAAAGCCTTATTTTACGTCAATTATCTTTGGGGAAATTGGACATCTGCCTCTATACTTGGATTTTACCACTAAGAACAGTGAGGCTTTGCTTCATTCAAAAGTTATCTGCATCTTCACTAACTGCTCATACATTCAACATAGTCTCTGCTTTATTTCAAAAAGCAAATTGAAACCTATTGAGACATCTTTTTTAAAAACATAGTTCTGGTGGTTTTTTTTTTTTTAAACTTAGTTCTGTTTTAATCTCTTTCTGCCAGAAGATAAAAGGTCAAACAAAGTCTGATACCACAAAGTCCATGTTTTCAAAGTGTTAATATATTTCAGTTATTCCTGCCAAGGAGACCTTAGTGTCTGTGTGCATTGGCTGTTTTTAATATGCACTTCCTTCAAGAAACTAATGGCAGCTTTGGCTTCTAAAAAAACACTCGATTTTTTTTAAATTTATTACAAGAATCTAGAAACATAGGAAGCGACAACCCACATAAATTTATTTGCAAATAGAAGTTTCCTCAGCCTTCGCACGATTCACCTGCTTCAATGGGAATAATCAATCTGGACCCTCAGTCAGGTGACCCTCCCTCCTCATCCTGTTCAGGTCAAAAGGTACACTTTTTACGTCACGCACCTAGCAACCCACCCCCCGCAAAATATCAAACACTGAAGAAAACAATTCTAAATCACACAATTTTCCTATTTTCGTTAACAGTCTTCAGGATCTCTCAAGTGAAAATAGTAAATATCGATTCCATTATACTGGGAAATTTTAAAGGCCTTTCACGCTAAAAGAAATATACACGATATTCACGATTTTAAACTCAGAGGAAGGGAGGGTTTAGGGGGGCGGGGGAAGAGAAGAAAGATGGAATTCTTTGCAAACTAAGTTTCTGTAGCAAAATATAAAACTCATGTCTCTAAGGTACCCAAAAGAAAATCACCACGCTTAACACAAATAGCTTTCTGCCTAATTCGTCTCCTGAAGAAAAGCCTCCCCTGGTGGGTACCGGAGCCAACACATCAAAACACCACCACCGCCCACCCAGCCCCCGAGACCCTCTGGCAGGGACCAGCGGCCATATCACCGCACACGGGGGCCCCTTTCAGGTCCTAAGAAGAGGCGTAAAAAGAAAGACCTGGGACCGCGCCGGGAGGACACCTCACACCCGCACCGCGCGGCTCGGCGCGGCGCGGGCGCCCGGCTGTCACGTCCGACCCGCGGCCCAGGACCCGCAGCGGCCGCGCCGACGCCCAGGCCTCCGCGCCGGGCCGCGCGCCCCCGCCGCCCGCAGGCTCCGCGGCCTAGGCCGTCCGGGGACCCGGGGGTCCTGGGGCCCGGGGTCGGGGGACCCAGGAGGGGCCGCCGCCCGCCGCCCGCACTCACTTGGTCCTGCAGTCCATGGCTGCATGTCGCAGGGGCCGCCCCGCCCCGCCGGCCGCCGCGGGAACGGCCGCTCAGAGCCCGGCGGCCGCGGCCCGGCGGTGGAGCTGCGCCCGCCCCGCCCCCACGCCCGGGTGACCGCGCGGCCGCCGCCCCCGCCGCCCCCTCGCGCCGGCCTCGCGCCGCCTGCACCTTCGGCGAACCAGGAAGTCGGCGGGCGGGGCCGCAGCCGGACCGCCTCACCTGGGCCGCGCGGCCCGCCGGCCCCCGCGGGGGGAGGGGGCCCTCCCTAGGGGCCCTGCCCGGTGGCCCGCGGGCCGCTGTGCGGCCAGACCGCAACTGCCCCGCGTCCTGAGCGCCGGACCGGCCGGCTGCCTCCCCGGGGCCGGTCCAGGCTCGGGGCGTCAGGGCTGCAGCCCCCGGAAACCAAAGAACCTGACGAAGCACCTGGACTCGCCCTGTGCTCCACCCCGCGTGCGCCCGGAGCACCAATTGCCCGTGTTTGCTCGACCCTGCGTAGGCTGGTGCGTTCCACTGCTGTCAGGCTGCAAACCCGGATGGAGCTCCAGCTGGGCCTGGTTACCTCCGAATCCAGAGCCGCCCCCTCTGGAGTCGGGAAGGTTAGGACGTGCACCTGCTCAAGAGCCCTGCCAAGCAGCCCAATAACAGTGCTCCACTTGCCTGCACATCGGGGACACAGACCTCCCCCACCACGGGCCGCCGCATGGCCAAGCACTCACCTGGGGACACACCCACGAAGGGACAGGCCTCGTGAAAGGGCAGCCAGGGAGCTCAGGGCTGGATCGCGGCCCGAGGGCAGAGGGGCTGGTACAAAGAGCTGCAGTGTTCAGAGCCCTACGGTACGTGGGAGCAGCTGGTATACACCGTCCCAGCACTTGGCGGTCACTCTACGTGACAGACACTTTCACCAGCATCTCATAGATGAAGAAGCAGGCCAAGCCAACCCTGTGGTGATGGCCAAGCTGGATTTCAGACCAGGTCTACCCTATACCACCTCTCTCCCTGGGTGCTGCCTCCTATGTAGGGTCTACTGAGAACAGAGCTAGAAGTAGTCTTAGGATGGGCGTGTGAAAGGACGTCCAGGGCTGGGCTGTTAACGCAGAGACCTTCCCGAGAAGGCTTCTCCCACACATTACAACCCTTGACACATGGCCTCAGTGTTTTTCATCCAAATAGGGGTTGCTTCAGACTTTATTCATGTAGAAGGTAAGAGGATGAGAGGAAACCAAATGTGGTTTGTATAGAGTGTGAGTCATGAGACATACAAGTTAAACAGGGAGTCTTGGGAATTAAAGAATTTAGAATCAAGAACCTAAAATTAAACTCAGTTAAACCGATCTCAAACGTTCTTACCAAAGATAGGCTGTTACTTGGTCAACAGAACAAGATACATCGCATAGTCAGACCCGATAGTTTAAAATGAGGACAGGACATAATGGGAAAACAAAAAAGTTATACTTTAGCATAATGTGTTGTCATAGCTTGACTTGGGGTGAGACACTTCAGTTTCTCGGTTCCTACATTTGTAAAATGGGAATTACTACTTGTGTATCACATGAATGATATGATGTTCAAATTTAAAAGTGTGCTCTTTTGAGAAATCATTCTGTGGATTTCAGTTTCACAATGAGGCAACATATACCACATAATTTTTTTCCCAAATAAAACTCTTTTCTACATAAGAAGTTACCATAGTCCAAAGCCTTGAAAAAAAATCTGTAAACTCAAAAACCACTTCTGCTCCAAGTGTCACTAAATTTCTCAGACTTCTACTTTCATTATATTTAATTCTTCTCCAAAGAAAGGAACCCTACCTGGGGTGCCTGCATCAGGAGTTTTTAACTGGTGGTGAGGAACTATTAATACAACTGTTTTCTCCAACCATTTGTTGAGATTTAAGTGACAGTCATACCCCTGCACAATATAATTTTTTTTAATTTACTTTAAGTATATGAAGAGGAAATACTACATATGCACACACAAATCCTTTTAAACTGGCTTTTAGGCCGACCATGATGAAGAGGTTTATTCATCTATTCAGATATTACTGAGGTAAAAGGGATAGAAACACAGATGGACACAATTTGCATGATTTGTTTAAAATTACTGAAAAAAGAGAATTTTGTATACAATTATCTTGGTGAGATGTTTATTGAAACCCGTGGTATAAGTTTAGCAGTTTTAGAACTTCTGACATGAGTGGTAGAGAACTCTACAAAGGGCAAGCCTTCCAATTGGTATTAGATCTTCCTAAGATCATATTTCAGCAGTAATATTTCCTGCTTGACGATTGATGTTAACATATTTCAGGACTATAGTCATCAAAGGACATAGTCTGCACGCGGTCAAAGAACATAGTTTATAAGCTAATAATCTTAAAATGTTTTGAGCTTATTTTAATTTTCTGTGTGTGTAAAGAATATACATAAAAATATGTCCTTGGGAATTCCCTGGTGGTCCAGTGGTTAGGACCCAGCACTTTCACTGCTGTGGGCCCAGGTTCAATCTCTGGTCGATGGAACTAAGATCCCACAAGCCGTGCGATCCGAAACAGCCGAAGTATAACTAAATAAAAATAAAAATATGTCCTTGATCAAATATTATGATTGTGTTGTTGACATCTTCTATTACTGGATTTGCATCTGCCTGACACAATTCAATTAATGGACGAGATGACTTGAAATCTCCTAACGTGATGGTGGATTTGTCTATCTCAATTTGAAGTTCGTTCAATTTTTGCTTTATATAGTTTGGGGCAGTGTTGTAATATGCAAGCCAGTTTATAATTATTATATCTGCCTGGTAAACTTATCATTATGCTGTGACTTTCTTAAACTGTAGCAATGCTTTTGCCTTAGTATCTAAACAGCTTTCTTCTGATTAGTGTTTACCTAGTATTAGGAACTCTCTTTTCATCCTATTACATCAAAACCTTCTACATCATTATGTGTAGATTTATCTAACAAATGTTACTTCTGGCTTTCAGCCTAGTCTGATAATCACTGACTCTTGGATTGAGCATTTAGACCATTGCATGTATTATAATTGCTGACATATTTGAATTTATTTCTGCCATCTAAATTTGTACGTTCCATTTGTCTTCTCCAGATCTGTGTTTTTTTTCTCACTCCTTTCCTTCTTCAGGATTGATTGATTTTTTTTTTTAATGCTTCCACTTCTCCCCTATTCTAGTTTGTAAGTTATGTACTCTGTTCCTGTTCATCTAGTGATTATCCTGGAAATTTTAACAGGCAAATTTATCTGATTAAATCCAAAGTTTATCACTACATGAACCTTCTCCCAAACAACACAAGGACCTTTAAAATACCCTCCAAAACTACAGTACATTATTTATGTTGTTTTATACTCTTTTTTGTTTTGTTTTTTGTTTTGTTTTGTTTTTGTTTTTTGTGGTACGCGGGCCTCTCACTGTTGTGGTCTCTCCCGTTGCGGAGCACAGGCTCCGGACGCACAGGCTCAGCGGCCATGGCTTACGGGCCCAGCCTCTCCGCGGCATGTGGGATCTTCCCGGACCAGGGCACGAACCCGTGTCCCCTGCATCGGCAGGTGGATTCTCAACCACTGCGCCACCAGGGAAGCCCTATGTTTTTTTCGTTTTATTTTTTGGTTTGTTTTTTTTGGTTTTTTTTATACTCGTTTTATATCAATGTTTGTTTAGATTTACCCAGACTTCTACCACTTAGTTTGCTCTTCTTTCTTATTTCCATCTTAGATGTCCCATCTATGATTGCCTTCCTTCTGCCTAAAATACATGCCATAGGTGCTGACTGATTCTCTCACTTTTTGTTTGGGTGAGGAATGTATGTATTTCACCCTGACTCTTGAAAAACAATCTTCTCAGATAAAAAATTCTAAATTGACATTTCTTTCTGTACATTTGCAATACCATTACACTGTCTTCTAGCATCTCTAGTTATAATGTGAATTTTGAAAGTAATCTGTCTTCTCTCTCTGCTTTTAAGATTTTTTGTCTTTAGACTTCTAGTTTCGCTATGAAGCATTGAGATGAAGATTTTTTTTTAATCCACCCTTCTTGATTTCTTTGCATTTCTTGACCCTGGGCTGGTGATTTTCATCAGTTCTGGGAAATTCTGAACCCCATCCTCTCTCCTCTTTCCATCTGGGACTCTGATTATACACATGTTCTCTTTTTACCCTCCATTTCTCTTAACATCTCTTTCATAGTTTCTTTTTCTTTATCATTCTAGGCAGAATTCACAAATATCTTTTTTTTTAAATAGATCTGTATTGGAGTATAAGTGCTTCACAATACTGTGTTAGTTTCTGTTGTACAACAAAGTGAATCAGGCATATGCATACATAGGTCCCCATATCCCCTCCCTCTATCTCACCCCTCATATGGTATCTTCCTTTTCATTAATTCTTTCCCTGGCTTTGTCTCATCTTCTGTTAAAGCCAAACATTTAGTTTTTAATTTATATTACTTTTATTTCTAAAGCTCTTTTTGGTTATTTTAAAATCTGCTTTCTCAACTTGTGTTTTAAGCCTCTCTTTAATTTCTTAAAATATATTTAACATACCTATTTTAAATTCTGTTTATAATTCCAATCTCTGAAGCCTTTGCAGGTCTGATTCTACTATCTGATTTTTTTCTGCTGTCTCTAACTTATGGTCCCTTCTTTTCTTCCACGTGTGGTGATTTCCTTTTGTTACCTGATCCTTGGAGCTTCTTATGTGGAAATTTAGTGAGATCTGAAAGGAAGCTGAGTTCTCTGGAGAGGACATTCGTTTATTGCTGGTAGAAGTCTAAGGAGCAGTACCAGTTCAGAACCCTCTGAGACGGAATTCTCAGCTTGAAACTTTTCAGACCACGCAGGTGAGATATGACTTGTAGTTATGAATCTTCCAGGAGGATTAACTCTGCTCCAATGTTTGAGACAATCAGTTTCCCTTGAATCCCTTTGGCGTGCCCGGTGCTGAGGGGTATCCTATTGGACTTCCCACATTAGGAAGGGCCTTAAGCCCAAATGGCCATGATAACAGATACTGCAGTGCATCCAGTCTAACAAATCCCCTCTCGATGGCAGATGGCTGTGGTGGCCACTTTACTTGCTTCTCACCCCCACCAAGTACTCCTTGCTTCCTTGACTGCCCTTAAGTGCCTTTAATAATTGCCAAAATATTTAATTCTGAATTTTTAACTACTTTCAGCATAAGTTTTAACTAGACATCATGACTGACTGGCTTTAACTACACTATAAAAAAGGTCTAATAACAACTTTTTATCCACCTAATAATGTCTACCTTCCTCAAGCCACACCCAAATAGTCCCTGACTTTTACATCCTTATATATTAATGGTGTGGGGAAATCTAAGTTCAGGGCCTTTAGTGAGACGACTGTCCTGCTTCACCACGTACTGTGATAACCATAAAGGTAACCCCTGGCCCCCCAGACTCCATCCATTCACACAATGGAAATATGCCTTAGACAGAAATGAAGAGATACTGATACCAGGAGTATTGACAGCTCCTTCCCCTTTGGAGTATGGAAAGAGAAACAATACTGTCAACTCTAGAATGGTATTTCTTAAATAATACCTTTAATAATGCTTCAAGTTTAAACCAGCATAGCTAGACTCATCTGGGCCGTGAGCTTCACCAATTTATATCAGGGTTTTAAGTTCCAAACAATTAACTTAGACATGAGCTTTTAGACACAACCCTCTCATGAGTTAACAGTCAGCATGGGTCCAAGTCAGGCATTCCCTAAAATCTAACGCTACACTGCCTCCTATTAGCATTCGCTGGTGAAATTTATTAATAATATCATCACCTTCATTTATTAAGGAAGAAAAATCCTTTATATAAAGTATTTAACAAGCCAAATTTCTTGAAGTCTTTAGAAAAACATCTTGAAAATATTTTAGTAGGACCTGCCTTCTAATACCAACTGAGATAGTGTTAAAAAGAACATTCTCTAAGTATATTATTCTTTTTATGCTTAGCAGCAATATCATGAATTTGAATCTAAAGGTAAAATTCTCCTTTCAAATGACATATGAACTACTTTTAAAATAGAGAGAAGGTCAGGACTTCCCTGGTGGTCCCGTGGTTAAGAATCCATCTTGCAATGCAGGGGAGGCCGGTTTGATCCCTGGCTGGGGAACTAAGATCCCACATGCTGCGGGCCATCACTAAGCCTGCTCCCCACAACTAGAGAAAAGCTCACATACCCCAATGAAGAGCCCGCGGGCAGCAACTAAGACCCAACACAGCCAATAAATAAATACATTTGTTTTTTTTAAATAGAGATAAAGTAGATGAGAAGACTCTGGAGCGGTATGTTTCCTGAACATATTATTCCTCGAGTTGTCTTCACACCTCATAGCCTATATTAGCATTCTATATTAATTTGAAAGCCAACTTCAGAAGTTGTCTTCCAGCTTGGAGACAAAGGGTTCAGATCATTCTTTCTTTTTTTTTTGCGGTACGCGGGCCTCTCACTGCTGTGGCCTCTCCCGCTGCGGAGCACAGGCTCCGGACGCGCAGGCTCAGCGGCCATGGCTCACGGGCCCAGCCGCCCCGCGGCACGTGGGATCCTCCCGGACCGGGGCACGAACCCGTGTCCCCTGCATCGGCAGGCGGACGCGCAACCACTGCGCCACCAGGGAAGCCCCAGATCATTCTTAACATCTTTATTACCAAATCTGAACATATCCAAATATTTATAAAATTCACATAAGAAATGATGATATTTCTTTTGCTGTTAAACTTTTAGCTAAAAAGACAGTAGAATTCTCAAAAATAATGCAGCAAAAAGAGATTCTCCTTCCCCCCTGTTTCAGGTGATTTGCCCAAAATTACTAAATCAGATTCTCTTACCTCTGACCACCTTCAGCTAGTTCACTTTTACCTTTGTTCCTCATTTTTCCAAACACTGGAAAATTTAAAACAGTCCTTGGCGTTAAGAAAAAAGAATATTCGGAGCAGAGTATCAACAACCGACTGTAAGCAAAGACAAGTTTTCTTCGTACGTCTTGGGAGCCGTGCTGGATTGCAAGAAGCAGAGCAGAGTGTGTGTTACCCTGTGGCACTGAGTGGGAAAGACTCTCCCAACCCCACCCACCAGATACTCCACACAAATAAAGACATCCGCATTGTATGGCAACTCTGCTTACACCCATCTAATACTCACCGGAGCCTAATAATCATATCCAGTGAGCAATGACGTTAGAATTTACTTGAAGGTAGCGTAAGAGCATCTAATGCGATGTTACTAGTTCAACACAGTCAGTAACCCTTATAAGCGGCCCTCATCCTGATACAAACAGAGAAATGATCCCCAGCCAATTCCTTACAGCAAGTGCTACTTTCCTAAGATACAATAACTAAGCAAACATTACACGCACTTATATCTGAGCAATTCTAGGGAGAGAAAGAAAAATGCTATGTGCCAGCAAACAGAACTCAGTCAAATACCACAGCAGAATATCCTTGAAGAGATAAACAGAGATTCAAAACTCCAAAATGTTTGACTACTTCCCACTTTCCTTACTGGTGCAAATAAGAAGAAGATAAAAATAAACAAGGACCGAGAGGTCTCCTGGCTGTCATCTTATCTCTCTGCTGTTTTTTCTGATGTCACAGATCCAAGACATAGGCAAGTATCTGGCAAGACAAGCATGGCCGGTCATCTTCCCTGGGAAGGAAGGAGCAGCCGACTGGCAGCTCCATGAAACTCATCAAGGTCTTCTTAGTTTGGCGGGAATTCGCTTGCCTTGTAAAGAGGACTCAGCCTTACCTGCCTTTCTTCATTCACCGTGCACGATTCCAGTAGCCTTTTCCTGTCCTCCTGAGGCTGCCAATCAGGATGGCTGAGCAGAGCAGGAATGCAGGGGGGCTCAGGGCCCGTGACTCAGTCCCCCCATCTGCTGCCCCTGCACCCGTGTGGACTGACTGCTCCGTTGCCACACAGCCACCCCCGGGACTTCCCTTCACCTCCCTCTGGGTTGGACTGTAGATCAGGAACACAGGACATTAGCCTATGCACCGTGCATGGTAATTACACTGTGTTCTCACCGCGGTTACTTAAGACAATTACCAAACAGGTGCTAGTAATTCCTATTCCATGATGACATAAGGCCATTGATCCCCACACGACCCACTTATTTCCCTCTCTGATTTTTAACACAAGCATGTTGCCCTTCCCCTTTAAATAAGCAGGTATGAACTCTTAAGTGGTGCAGGCATGAATTCATGAGGAGAGGCCTACTATTAGAATTAGAAGGAAGGTTTTAAATCAAGTGGCCTATGACTGAGTTAGCAAAAACTCACTCCAGCAAGCCAGCTGGCAAAACTACTTCCAATTTGTGAGAGCAAAAAAAAAATTTTAACATTTGAGTCACTATATCATTTCATGCACAAAGACTTCGTGGACATACCAGAAAGACAAGCCTCTCCACATTTGCATGTATCCTTTTTATAGCTGTTGTGATTTTGCCAAGTGCTTTATGATGATATTTTATTAGCTGGGTCTCTCGATAGTCCTGTGAGGTACAGATTAGTAGGTAAAACAGGTACTACTGTACATGATAAGGCAGGAAGCAAACGCTCCAGGGACATTTTATTCCAAGAAAGCCTGTGTGGAGGAATGCACTTTCCCCTGCGTGCCAGAGGTACCAGGAAATAGAAGTCAGCCTGCAGAATACCACTGAGCCATTTTTAAAAGCCATTTTCTTTACAAAGCACATATATTTCTTTTCTCTCTCTCTCTCTCTCTCTCTCTCTCTCTTTCTCACTCAACAAATGTGAGCAACACTCCAGCAGGTCTATATTTCAATTCAAAAGTATTATTATATGGCATCTCTCTCATGACATCTTTACATACCCAAACTACAAGCAGTATTAAATATTTTTGAGGTTATTCATTTCTTTAGAAGTCCTCTGTACAAGCTGTAGGATAAACAAAAGCATCTATATAAAAAACTAAAAGAGTTCATTATAAGTTTGTTATATGGATCTAAAAGATGCTGAAAAACTTATTACTCCCTCATGTTATAGATAATGAAAGCTAAAGTTGAAACTTTCTTAATGTATTGAATAATTAGTCCACAGACAAACTGTGTCTTTAGGGAAAGTCCTGGTCCGGCAACTGGATTTCTTGGTTCTCAAAGTTGAAAAAGCAAAAGTAAGTATAATCCTCTATGAACATTCATAAAAATTCAAAATAGACCTTCTATTATGATTCTTGTTATTTTATATTATATTATTTGTTGTGTGAGTCTCCATTCAACACAAAGCTTTTAACCTATTACATTAAACTTCCATACTGGGAAACAATTATGCAGTAGGAATTTTTTATGTGAGGTGGAGGCCTAGAGAAAAAGAAGTCAATGAAGATACCCGTCTCTCTAGCTGAGCTGCGTATTACAAAAAATGGATGCTAGGAAGAGCTGCCTGGGTAGGCTGGAATTGGCAGTTATCTTAGGACGGGCTCAGCCACACGCCCCCCAAACTAACATCCAAATCCATATTGTGTTGAATACCCACTGGGCCTTCTGCTTCCCCACAGTGTCTCCTCTGGTGCCAGGCAGTGCTCTCCCCTGATATGCACTTGCCATGGTCCTGTCCAGCTCTAGCCCTCCTCCTTTAAATGAGCAAAGCCTTTATTTATTTATTTTTCTTAATAAATTTATTTATTTATTTTTGGCTGTGCCGGGTCTTCGTTGCTGCGTGCAGGCTTTCTCTAGTTGCAGCGAGCGGGGGCTACTCTGCGTTGTGGTGCGCGGGCTTCTCATTGCGGTGGCTTCTCTTGTTGCAGAGCATGGGCTGTAGGCACGCAGGCTCAGTAGTTGCGGCATGTGGGCTCAGTAGTTGCGGCATGCGGGCTCAGTAGTTGTGGCTCGTGGGCTCTAGAGTGCAGGCTCAGTAGTTGTGGTGCACGGGCTTAGTTGCTCCGCGGCATGTGGGATCTTCCCGGACCAGGGATCGAACCCGTGTCCCCTGCATTGGCAGGCGGATTCTTAACCACCGCGCCACCAGGAAAATCCCAAGTCAAACTCTTAAGAAGGCAATTTCAATCACTTGCTGGGGTATAAGAAGGATCTGTTCTTTTGTTAGTCCTTTGTTTTTAACCTCCCTGTCCTGGAGAGGACAGCTCAGGTGACCAGGATTTCTCCATTTTGGCAAAAGTAGGTAATCACTCTAGTAATGGATCTGTCATCCAAAGCCTCTTTCTGCACTTGATCATTATGTCCCCTTGGCTGTGCTGCTCAAATTTTCACCCATCCCTCACTTTACGGACTTCTGATGTAACCTACTAATTAGGCTGATCATGTGTCCCCTGTCTTTCCCTCGACTAAGCCGAAATTTTGCTCTGTGTCATTGGAGCCTGGGATTAAAATAATAAATAAATACAACCCTGACGTCTACCCCTGTCAAGGTTCTACTTGGTCAGGATATTGGAGAAACAATACTTTTCCCCGCCTGTGTCCCTTCCATGTTGAATATCTAAGTGTTTCAGCTGAAGGGATAACGATTGAGGCACTACAACATATCAAAAGATGAAACACAATCCCTGCTTGACTGTGTCCTAGATAAAACCCTCAAAACCCCAAATGTCAACCATGACTGGCCCTCTGTGTGCCCCCTGAGGGTATATCTTGCAGATTCAGTTACCAATCGTGAGCCTATGGTTGCCTTGACATCTGGCACATAGGTGGTATTTGTTGATTGGGATCAAAATGGGAACTTGAAACTAGATAATACAAGAAAATTCTCTCAAAGAAAGGCCAGCCAGTTTCATTCCTGTGATCATTACTTTTCAATCTTACTTTCTCAGTATAGCCTTTTCTACAATATGGTTAATTTTCTGCATCAACAAGTTCAGCAGAGTGGAACTCTGGTTAAATAAAATGATAATAAATTTAAAAGTTGCTAAGCTCTGTATCTTATAAAAATCATAGGGCACCTCCCTGATGGCACAGTGGTTGGGGATCTGCCTGCCAATGAAGGGGACATGGGTTCAAGCCCTGGTCTGACCCCACGTGCTGCAGAGCAACTAAGCCCATGCACTACACCTACTGAGCCTGTGCTCTAGAGCCCACAAGCCACGACTGCTGAGGCCCACGCACATGGAGCCCATGCTCCGCAACAAGGGAGGCCACCACAATGAGGGGCCCACGCTCCACAACAAGAAGTGGCCCCCGCTCGCCGCAGCTGGAGAGAGCCCACGTGCAGCGACAAAGAACCAACACAGCCAAAAATAAAAATAAATAAAATAAATAAATTTTTTAAAAAATCATAGGAACTCCGCTTTTTTATTATTTTCCAAACAGAACGAGTATACTTGGACCTCAGTCTACCTATAGATTCATTGTATTAATACATATATATATTTTTTTAAATAGATCTTTATTGGAGTCTAATTGCTTCACAACACTGTGTTAGTTTCTGTTATATAACAAAGTGAATCAGCCATATGCATACACCTGCCCCCATATCCCCTCCCTCTTGAGCCTCCCTCCCACCTTCCCTATCCCACCCCTCCAGGTGGTCACAAAGCACCGAGTTGATCTCCCTGTGCTATGAGGCTGCTTCCCACTAGCTATCTATTTTACATATGGTAGTGCATATATGTCCATGCCACTCTCTTTTTGCCTAAGCTTCCCCCTCCCACCCCATGTCCTCAAGTCCATTCTCTATGTCTACAACTTTATTCCTGCCCTGCAACTAGGCTCATCAGTACCATTTTTTTTTTAGATTCCATATATATGCGTTAGCATACAGTACTTGTTGTTCTCTTTCTGACTTACTTCACTCTGTATGACAGACTCTAAGTCCATCCACGTCATGACAAATAACTCAATTTCGTTTATTTTTATGGCTGAGTAATATTCCATTGTATATATGTGCCACATCTTCTTTATCCATTCATCTGTTGATGGACACTTCAGTTGCTTCCATGTCCTGCCTATTGTAAATAGAGCTGCAATGAACATTGTGGTACATGACTCTTTTTGAATTGTGGTTTTCTCAGGGTATACACCCAGTAGTGGGATTGCTAGGTCATATGGTAGTTCTATTTTTAGTTTTTTAAGGAACCTCCATACTGTTTTCCATAGTGGCTGTATCAATTTACATTCCCACCAACAGTGCAGGAGGGTCCCCTTTTCACCACACCCTTTCCAGCATTTATTGCTTCTAGATTTTTTGATAATGGCCATTCTGACTGGTGTGAGGTGATACTTCACTGTAGTTCTGATTTGCATTGCTCTAATAATTAGTGATGTTAAGCATCTTTTCATGTGCTTCTTGGCCATCTGTATGTCTTCCTTGGTGAAATGTCTATTTAGGTCTTCCGCCCATTCTTTAATTGGATTGTTTGTTTTTTTGATATTGAGCTCCATGAGATGTTTGTATATTTTGGAGATTAACCCTTTGTCCGTTGTTTCATTTGCAAATATTTTCTCCCATTCTGAGGGTGGTCTTTTTGTCTTGTTTATGGTTTCCTTTGCTTTGCAAAAGCTTTTAAGTTTAATTAAGTCCCATTTGTTTAATTTTGTGTTGATTCATTTGCAAATATTTTCTCCCATTCTGAGGGTTGTCTTTTTGTCTTGTTTGTGGTTTCCTTTGCTTTGCAAAAGCTTTTAAGTTTAATTAAGTCCCATTTGTTTAATTTTGTTTTTATTTCCGTTACCCTAGGAGGTGGGTCAAAAAAGATCTTGCTGTGGTTTATGTCAAAGACTGTTTTTCCTATGTTTTCCTCTAAGAGTTTTATAGTGTCTGGTCTTACATTTAGGTCTTTAATCCATTTGGAGTTTATTTTTGTGTATGGTGTTAGGTAGTGTTCTAATTTCATTTTTCTACATGTAGCTGTCCAGTTTTCCCAGCATCACTTATTGAAGAGGCTGTCTTTTCTCCATTGTATGTTCTTGCCTCCTTTGTCATAAATTAGGTGACCATATGGGCATGGGTTTATCTGTGGGCATTCTATCCTGTACCATTGATCTATATTTCTGGTTTTGTGCCAGTACCATATACCATACTGTCTTGATCACTGTAGCTTTGTAATATAGTCTGAAGTACAGGCGATTCCTCCAGCTCCGTTTTTCTTTCAAGATTGCTTTGGCTATTCAGGGTCTTTTGTGTTTCCATGCAAATTGTGAAATGTTTTGTTCTAGTTCTGTGAAAAATGCCGTTGGTAGTTTGATAGGGATTGCATTGAATCTGTAGATTGCTTTGGGTAATACAGTCCTTTTCACAATATTGATTCTTCCAATCCAAGAACATGGTATATTTCTCCATCTGTTTATGTCACCTTTGATTTCTTTCATCGGTGTTTTATAGTTTTCTGAGTACAAGTCTTT
>NC_041217.1:4264993-4266686 GCF_002837175.3 Physeter macrocephalus | reverse complement strand
TGGTGGCATCTTTAGGATTTTCTATGTATAGTATCATGTCATCTGCAAACAGTGACAGTTTTACTTCTTCTGTTCCAATTTGTATTCCTTTTATTTCTTTTTCTTCTCTGATTGCTGTGGCTAAGACTTCCAAAACTATGTTGAATAATAGTGGTAAGAGTGGGAAACCTTGTCTTGTTCGTGATCTTAGTGGAAATGCTTTCAGTTTTTCACCATTGAGTATGATGCTTGCTGTTTGTTTGTCATATATGGCCTTTATTATGTTGAGGTAGGTTCCCTTTATGCCCACTTTCTGGAGAGTTTTATCATAAATGGGTATTGAATTTTGTCAAAAGCTTATTGAGATGATCATATGGTTTTTATTTCTTAATTTGTTAATGTGGTGTATCACAATGATTGATTTGTGTATATGGAAGAATCCTTGCATTCCTGGGGTAAATCCCACTTGATCATTGTGTACTATCCGTTTAATGTGTTGGTGGATTCTGTTTGCTAGTATTTTGTTGAGGATTTTTGCATCTATGTTCATTAGTGATATTGGTCTATAATTTTCTTTTTTGTGATATCTTTTTCTGGTTTTGGTATCAGGGTGATGGTGGCTTCTTAGAATGAATTTGGGAGTGTTTCTCCCTCTGCAATTTTTTGGAAGAGTTTGAGAAGGATCGGTGTTAGCTCTTCTCTAAATGTTTGATAGAATTTGCCTGTGAAACCATCTGGTCCTGGACTTTTGTCTGTTGGAAGATTTTAAATTATGGTTTCAATTGCATTACTTGTGATAGGTCTGTTTATATTTTCTAATTCTTCCTGACTCAGTCTTGGAAAATTGTACCTTTCCAAGAATTTGTCCATTTCTTCGTGGTTGTCCATTTTATTGGCATATACTTGTTTGTAGTAGTCTCTTATAATCCTTTGTATTTCTGCATTGTCAGTTGTGATTTCTCCTTTTTCATTTCTAAGTCTATTGATTTGCATCCTCTCCCTTTTTTTTCTGATGAGTCTAGCTAAGGGTTTATCAATTTTGTTTATCTTCTCAAAGAACCAGCTTTTAGTTTTATTGATCTTTGCTATTGATTTCTTCGTTTCTATTTCATTTATTTCTGCTCTGATCTTTATGATTTCTTTCTTTCTGCTGACTTTAGATTTTCTTTGTTCTTCTTTCTCTAATTGTTTTACATGCGTGTAGAGTTAGATTGTTTATTTGAGATTTTTCTTGTTTCTTGAGGTGAGATTGAACTGCTAAAAACTTCCCTCTTAGAACTTCTTTTGCTGCTTCCCATAGATTTTGGGTCATTGTGTTTTTGTTGTCATTTGTTTCTATGTATTTTTTTATTTCTTCTTTGATTTCTTCAGTGATCTCTTGGTTATTTAGTAGTGCACTGTTTAGCCTCCATGTATTTGTGTTTTTTATATTTTTTTTTCCTGTAATTGATTTCCAGTCTCATAGCATTGTAGTCAGAAAAGATGTTTGATATGATTTCAATTTTCTTAAATTTTCCAAGGCTTGATTTGTGACCCAAGATGTGATCTATCATGGAGAATGTTTCATGTGCACTTGAGAAGAAAGTGTATTCTGCCAGTTTGGGGTAGAATGTTCTATAAATATCAGTTAAATCTATCTGGTCTATTGTCATTTAAAGCTTATGTTTCCTTATTTATTTTCTGTTTGGATGATCTGTCCATTGGTGTAAGTGGG
>NC_041217.1:4213143-4264763 GCF_002837175.3 Physeter macrocephalus | reverse complement strand
GTCTGTATGTGTCCCTAGGTCTGAAGTGGGTCTCTCGTAGACAGCATATATATGGGTCTTGTTTTTGTATCCATTCAGCCAGTCTGTGTCTTTTGGTTGGAGCATTTAGTCCATTTACATTCAAGTTGATTATCAATATGTACATTCCTATTACCATTTTCTTAATTGTTTTGAGTTAGTTTTTGCAGGTCTTTTTCTTCTCTTGCGTTTCCTGCTGAGAGAAGTTTCTTTAGCATTTGTTGTAAAGCTGTTTTGGTGCTGCTGAACTCTTAGCTTTTGCTTGTCTGAAAAGCTTTTGATTTCTCCTTGGAATCTGAGTGAAATCCTTGCTGGGTAGAGTAATCTTGGTTGTAGGTTTTTTTCTTTCATCACTTTAAGTATATCGTGCCACTCCCTTCTGGCCTGCAGAGTTTCTGCTGAAAAATCAGCTGATAACCTTATGGGGATTCCTTTGTACGTTATTTTTTGTTTTTCCCTTGCTGCTTTTAATATTTTTTCTTTGAATTTAATTTTTGTTAGTTTGATTAATATGTGTCTTGGTGGGTTTTTCCTAGGGTTTGTCCTGTATGGGACTTTGTGTGCTTCCTGGACTTGGGGGACTATTTCCTTTCCCATGTTAGGGAAGTTTTCAACTATAATCTCTTCAAATATTTTCTCAGACCCTTTCTTTTTCCCTTCTTCTTCTGGGACCCCTATAATTTGAATGTTGGTGTGTTTCATGTTGCCCCAGAGGTCTCTGAGATTGTCTTCAATTCTTTTCATTCTTTTTTCTTTATTCTGCTCCTTGGCAGTTATTTCCACCATTTTGTCTTCCAGCTCACTTACTCTTTCTTCTGCCTCAGTTATTCTGTTATTGATTCCTTCTAGTGTATTTTTCATTTCAGTTATTGTGTTGTTTGTCTCTGTTTGTTCTTTAGTTCTTCTAGATCTTTGTTAAGCATTTCTTGTATTTTCTCAATTGGTGCCTCCATTCCATTTCTGAGATTCTGGATCATCTTTACTATCATTACTCTGAATTCTTTTTCAGGTAGATTGCCTATTTCCTCTTTATTTATTTGTTCTTGTAGGTTTTTACCTTGCTCCTTCATCTGTGCCATTTTTTTGCCGTCCTTTTTTTTTTTTTTTTTTTTTTTTAATGAGTGGGATTGCATTCCTATCTTACTGGTTGTTTGGCCTGAGACTTCCAACACCGGAGTTTGCAGGCTGTTGTGTAGAGCTGGGTCTTGGTGCTAAGATGAGGACCTCCTTGAGACCTCACTCCAATGAATATTCCCTGGGTTCTGAGTTTCTCTGTTAGTCCAGTGGTTCGGACTCAGAGCTCCCACTGCAGGAGCTTCAGCCCAACCCCCGGCTCATGAACCAAGATCCCACAAGCCGTGTGGGGTGGAAAAAAAAAAAAAAAAGGGAACAATAACAAACTAAAAAATAAAATTAGACTAGGAAACTAACAGATATGTTAGAAAGAATATAAAAATAAAAATATAGATGAATCAACAACCGGAAGGTACAACAGTACCACAACAGTAAAAAACTAAATGAGCAAAGACTCTAAAGATGCTGTCCTCTTGTTTTAAGCTGTTTCGCACTTTTCCCACATACCATCATTCTCCCAGAGGACTCTATGTATCTTGGCTCCCAAATTGACTTAGCGGGAGTATGTGATCCATATTCTCTAGTTGGTTATAAAGGCTAGTCTACTCTTTGGTGAAGTTCAGATTTTTTGCCTAGCTAATATTTTTATCACTAGAGACCACAGAGTTCCTGCCCTCATAGAGCCTATGGTCTAGTTAATAGAGACCAACAATAAACATGTAAGTACATAAATAATAAAATTTCTGATCGTAATGAGTGCTAAGAAGAAAATAAACAGAATGGTGACATAGTGATGGTGGATAGACAAGGCAGGCCTCGCTAAGGGAGAGACATCTGAGCTGCAGACTGCAGCGGTGTGAAGATCCAGGGGGGTGAGGCTTCCTCGCCAAGAGAACAGGTAATGCAGAATCTTGGAGGCAGGGACAAGCATGGCACATTTAAGGAAAACTAGGGTGGCTGGTGAGAGTAGTAGGAGATAAAGTCTCCCAGAGAGCTGGGCAGGGGCCACATTGCAAAGGGTTTTTGCAGGTCATGGCAAAGGCTATGTATTTTATTCTACTTGCAGTGAAGCATAGGAGCAAAGTAAGGGACTAAGGAAGCTCTCCATCAGGCCACTGCTATAACCCAGGAGAAATGACAGTGCTCTGGATTCCAGCTGCAGTGAGAATGACAGGTCGTCAGTTTTCAAAGACATGTTGCTCTGGGCTTTTTGACCATTTGGTGAGGGACAGAAGGGATGTGATGGTATAGGGTGAGGAAGGAACCCCCAATTCTGCTTTGAACATTAAAAGGCTGAATGCCTGCTAGACATCCAAGTGCGGAGGTGGCCTAGGTGACTGTTGCTCAGGAGAACCAGCCTGCACTTCTCACCTATGAACTTGAGCTGTCACCATCACAATATCCAGGTATTGTAGGCAGACAACTAAAGTCTTGGGGGTGTTCTTTGGGCCCATTTATAAGTAGAGGTGACTGGCACGCTCGGAGCCCAGTGATGGGTTAAACTTTTCAGACTCAGGTTACCAGCTTCATCATCTTCTCTGAGCTTTCTTTAATGGTTCTTGCCCTCAGACGACGCTATACAAAAGTGAAAAATAGAGTCCTCTTATTTTGGTAGTAAGCAACAAAAAGCTTGAAACTCATAGCAAGAAAACCAGCATAAATTCAAGCAAGAGAAGAAGAGAGCTGTATCCTGGCATTCACCACGAAGGCGTTGATGTCTCCCGGCTGCCTCACATTCTGTGATGCTGATTCAGGGACCCTGCAGGAGGGGCCTGGCAGCTTCACGGGGCCAGGCCAGGATCTGTGGAATCACAGGATCTATAGGATCAGTACAGGATCTATAGTAGTGACTTGTAGGATCAGCCCAACGTACCCTGAAATCAGTCCTTAACTGTCGTGCGCCTAACGGTAGGAGTCCCCTCAGCGGAACAGATGCATCTGCTTACAAACAATTCCTTCCTGAAGCCCAGCGTAGGTCAGAGTACAGCTTTGCTGACTCACTGTGCCCGTGCTTGTCCAGTCAGACTCGGGCATGTGCTAATGAATGTGTTAGGACCGAAGCTTCTTGGGCTGAGATTCTCCATTTAGTTTGTGTGGCAAGCATAGAAGAGTCCAGTTCAAGCATTAAGTTTATAAACACAGTATTAAGTGCTACCAAATAATAAGCCATACATAGATGAGGCTTTACGTCATCTATGAAAGAGGGCAGTGATATTTCAATGGCACGTCACTGTATCTCTGGTCCCACCTTTTCGTGAACGAATTCAAAGCATAAAAATACAACAATGATGAAACGTCAGAAAGTCTCTAAGGACAAGTCTAATTATTCCCGTGTGTTGCCACACCACAACATGCAACGGCGTCCTGCAACCCCGCCCGGCAAAGGCCGTCGCGTGAATTCAATTTCAGTCCCCAAACTTAATCAATCACTCTGGAATCTAGACAGACACAAACCTGGCCTTTTTGGGCCCCAATTCAGGTCTCCCTAATTTCTCAGAACAGCCAGAATGCATCAGCCAGAAAGCTTGAGAACACAGAATATGAGAGAGAAAGACGTGATTGTCATGCGAGAAGTGGCGGTCCGCATTGAATACTTGTGTGCATGGCCACTTTCAGGGACAACTGCCAAGCACGCCACAATGAGATTCTGACTTTGAGAAACGTGGACCACTTCTCATGATACAAGCTTGTTGGCTTTTTACTCAATGGTTTATAGGGTTTTACATTTTTTTTCTCATGTCTTTGTTCTTCTCTTTTCATAAAGAAATGTAGTGAGGGTCAGTCACAATTTAATACTGTGCCCAGGGTAACTTTCAGTAACGCTCCCTTTTACACCAACGAAATGTCACAAGTTTGTATAAGTTACATGGTCCTCTTGAGTACAGTTGCCTATTACTTGAACTGAGAAAGGAAAAGACGGGAAAAAGGAAAATTATGTGCCAAGAGATTTACTACATATTTTGAATATATTTTTCCTTCCATCTTCACAATCCAGTGAGGCCAATTTTTTCTCCCTCTCTCACAGATTGGGCTCAGAAAGATAACTTCCCCAAAGTTACACAGCTGGGCTACAAACCCAAGTCTCCCTGGATCCCAAGCCATCAAAACACAGGATTTTACTTGGTGAAGCATAGTTAGACTAAACGAGCAAGTCAGATTGTGCCAAAACTTAAGAAATGAAGTCCCTAAATTCCTAAAACATAACCAACACTCTAAATTTCTTACCTATTTTTTTAAACAGAACACCCAGCAGCTCAGCTACTCTCCATGAGCCTCTTTCATCACCAGTTAAAGTATTCGCAGCACACCTGCTGCAGGCACAAACCATTAAGACTCAAATCAACTCCCAGACAATAGTGCCCCCTGTCACTGTCCCCAGGCAGCATTGCTCCTCAAATAGCGTTAACCTGGTACGTACAGCCTGGCGCTTGCTGGGAGGGTCACACCTCACTTTGGCTTCTAACACCGATGTAAGAAGCATCAGCACCATCCTTCTTCCATCTTCGATGCCTGAGCTCCTGCTTAGCCGTCCCACCTGGAACACCTTCCCTCTTCCTCCTGCCCGTGCTTCAAGGCCCTGCTCAGCTCTTGCCTCCGTCACGGAAACTCCTTCCACTGGTTTTGGGCCACACTAATGTGGACCTTCGCGTTTCCATGGCACTTTTAGCCAATTTCCAACTGTTTCATATTTAACTGCTCCTTGCTTTTTTTACATATAATAATTTAAGCACTTCTGACTGTAAATACCTTAAGGGCAGGAAGTATGATTTCTGCTTTGCGTGTGTGTGTGTCCTCTGTAACACCCACATAACTGGGGGGCCATTTGTATTTATTACTCACTGACTAATACAGTGATGGAATGACCACCAGGTAAAGAAGGGAAGAATGATAAAGTGCATATTATCGCTATTCTGGATTTCACTGTTTTCAAGACGGGTCCATCTGTGAACTTTATTGTCTCCATAAGATTTATTTAGTTATTTATTTAATTTATTTATGTTTGGCCGCGTTGGGTCTTTGTGGCTGCACGCGGGCTTTCTCTAGTTGCAGTGAGCGGGGGCTACTCTTCGTTGCGGTGCACAGGCTTCTCATTGCGGTGGCTTCTCTTGTTGCACAGCCCGGGCTCTAGGCATGCAGATTTCAGTAGTTGTGGCTCACAGGCTCTAGAGCGCAGGCTCAGTAGTTGTGGTGCACAGGCTTGGTTGCTCCGTGGCATGTGGAAGAGATCTTCCCAGACCAGGGCTCGAACCTGTGTCCCCTGCATTGGCAGGCAGATTCTTAACCACTGCACCACCAGGGAAGTCCCTCCAAAAGATTTTTTTTTTTGCGGTACGCGGGCCTCTCACCGTTGTGGCCTCTCCCGTTGCGGAGCACAGGCTCCGGACGCGCAGGCCCAGCGGGCATGGCTCACGGGCCCAGCCGCTCCGCGGCATGTGGGATCTTCCCGGACCGGGGCACGAACCCGTGTCCCCTGCATCGGCAGGCGGACTCTCAACCACTGCGCCACCAGGGAAGCCCCCTCCATAAGATTTTGATAGAGAAAAGACATTTGGCTCAATATATAAAATTGCACTTGAAAGAATAAAAAAGCTAAAAGAGGAAATAAAAAAATATTTAACATCGATATCAACTGAATAAGAGTTCTTCTGTGAAAAATTCAAACGGCTTAGAATGTGAGTACTTAAAAAATCATTTTATTACTTGAATAATTTGAGGAAGGGGAAGAGAGGAGAGAAGGTCCCCTAAACAGGTCATAGACTCTCCCCCGGAGGTATCATCTAATATGAGGTTGTGTCTTGCCACACTCTTCTCCTTCTCCCCCATCTAAATTTACCAAACCTACTCCTATTTCATTCATTCATCTATTCAATAATAACAAATATTTGGAATGCTAATTTTCCTAGCTCCTAGGAGACTGAACTGCATAGACTTAGGATTTGTATTAGAGAACAATTCAATTTATTGCAGTTTACAAAAGCGTGTCTTCTGTATTTCTGCGAAGCCAGGTCGTGGTGGGGCTGCCCCTCACCACACCTGCAGCCTCCAGCCTGAGGAACCCGTGGCGGCAGGTGTGGCGATGTGGAGGCGGGGCTGTGAGGGGCAGTGCCCGGGCTCCTTGGTGCTTTCAGGGCGCTGCTGATGAAACGTAGGCCCCTGCCCCAGGGCTTTCTGAACTGGAGGCCCCTTCTCCCTCACGGCTTCTCAGGATAAGCGTGAGTTTACGGATAGAGAAGCTAAGCTCTGACGTTTAGGACTTCAGCAACTCCCCCCGTTCCTCAACAGAACTTTGACCAAGGTGACCAGCAGCAGCTTTTGCCCAGACAGAGGTAGTGCTTTGCTCTTTAGGCACAAAGAGCCCTACTCTTCTCTTGCTGACGAGTGTACCGAAGACTACATTCCCTTCAGCAGTGCACTGGGCAGGCTCTTCTCTGCCCTTTGCAGTTACATTGAAGCCTTTATTCCCTCAGCATCAGGACACGGAGGGTGCGCTAATCACCATCCCTCAGCATGCATTACACAAGCAGGTCCATCAGTTAGCATGCTCCCAGCACACCTGTTACCTGCAGGGCTGCATAGTTACATTCAAAACCCTTGTCCGGGGCTTCCCTGGTGGCGCAGCGGTTGAGAATCCGCCTGCCGATGCAGGGGACACGGGTTCGCGCCCCGGTCCGGGAAGATCCCACGTGCCGCGGAGCGGCTGGGCCCATGAGCCGTGGCCGCTGGGCCTGCGCGTCCGGAGCCTGTGCTCCGCAACGGGAGAGGCCGCGACGGTGAGAGGCCCGCATACCGCAAAACAAAACAAAACAAAAAAAACCTTGTCCAGGGCTTCCCTGGTGGTGCAGTGGCTAAGAATCCTCCTGCCGATGCAGGGGACACGGGTTCGAGCCCTGGTCCGGGAAGATCCCACATGCCGCAGAGCAACTAAGCCCATGCGCCTCAACTACTGAGCCTGCGCTCTAGAGCCCGTGAGTCACAACTACTGAGCCCGTGAGCCACAAGTACTGAAACCTGTGCGCCTAGAGCCCATGCTCTGCAACAAGAGAAGCCACCGCAATGAGAAGCCCACGCACCACAACGAAGGGTAGCCCCCACTAGTCGCAACTAGAGAAAGCCCGTGCACAGCAATGAAGACCCAACACAGCCAAAAATAAATAAATGTAATAAATTTTTTTAAAAAGACACTCATTAAATTCACATATTGGCAACTTATCCCTCAGTCATGTATCCAGAGGCAACAAAAAGCCCAAGGGAAAAAAAAACAAGCTCCTTACACCCTGTAGTGCTTTAGCCCCAAAGGCAAACAGCCCCAGTTGTTTAAAACTATTCTGTTTCATCATTATGCACCCCGTTTGGAAGTTCCAGTATAGTCGTAGCTGTGCCGCCCACCAGAATTACAGAGCAAGAGGGGATGCCAGCTGCATGATGAGGGAAAGAGGGGGTAGGCAGTAGGGCGAGAGTCCTGCAGAATTGGAGCCTTGAGAAGAGCAGTCACCTTTGGTAAGAAAGCTGGAGAAGATACTGCAAGGAGGAAGTCAGGGGGAGAAATACCCTGAGTTCATCCTCCTTTCTTCCTTGGATCTCCCACTGAAGTTTCCTTGGGTTGGACCCAACAAAAAGGCAGAGGGCCCACGAGTTGAGCTGACGTAGCCTGTCCAATTCCGTCCCCCAGGGCAAGAAGCAGAGTGAAGGGTGGAAAAGTGATCTAGAGAGGCAAACAGAAGATATTCAGCCCTTTGTCCATTTTGTATTGTACACACACTAAACCACCTCTTGTCCTTTTGAAGTAGACATGCTGTATGTCCTAAATTCTAAACTGAAGTATATACTAAGGTAGGAACAGCACACTAGCTTGTTTAACTTCATCCTCTTTTTCACCCAGCATAAAGGTAGGCCTTGAGGGAAAAAAATCTGTTTGTTGGTACGCTGATTCATATTGTTTCTTCAAGCCCTCAGACTGATTAGTCTAAGACTTGCCCTTTCTACTTCTGTATCCTCATGTCCCACACACTTAATCTGAATCACCCAAAGAATGTCAAATATCATGCTATCCTCTAATCTATCTTATATTTTCTCACCTCTGGGCCTACTTGGGTAACGTTGGTAAAAAAATTAAGAAACAGGACCTTCAATTAAATAGATTCTGGAGACCAGAAGGGAGAGCTCTCATGCCCTGTAACAATAACAGAGCCCAATAGGAGGAAGAAAGACTCCTTTCCTGGAAGGACTCAGCCAACGAAAAGCCAAGGGCTCTTTGTTTACGTAGCCCTCCCGACTTCCTTTTCCCCCGTGTAAAAGAGTCTTCCTCTTCATTTTTGCTAGGGACTTGCACGTGGCTCACTATGGTTGCAAATTTCAATTTTCCGCTGATCTCAAATAAACCCATGTTTGCTGGAGAAATAACTGGCAGTCTGTTTGCTTTAGGTCAACACAATTAAGTAACACTGAATCATACTGTATCACCAGGCTGGTCACTAAGTCTCAGAGTGCATATCTTTTCAGTGGAAATGATACTCTCTACAATGTTCTTGTGCATGTACTGAAAGAATGAGACTCCTCCACGCATGCTGCCTCAGACTCTCATGTAAACACAGAAGAAAGAATAAAAACATCTATCTCCAGTCCCTCCCAAAACCCCACAGCAATGATCGCAAAGAGGAAAAATGGCAGACACACACACACACACACACACACACACACACACAACTAGGAAAATATATGCCAGCACACAAAAAAAGAAATCTTGGAATGGAGAAGGGAACTGACTTAGCAGTCCAGAGAAAGCTCAAATCTAAGCATCTAAGTCCAAAAGATGCAAATCAATTCTCAGCCCAGATTAATGGAAAGACAAAGGAATTAGAGGCAATGTGTGCCTCTGAAAACAGGGTGAAGCTGAAAAGAAGAGGGCTATTTGAAAGTCTTTGAAAAATGGCATTTGAACCCTGATCTCCCTCACCCCACGCAACAAAGCAAATGTGCTTTCCCAAAGAGAAGATACATTTACTCTCTGGAGCAACTGAGCCACAGGGGCTCTAAGACTGGAGTACACCAGGCATAGCTGATGTGCTGGGGAGGAGAGCAGGGGGAGGAGAGACTCCAGACTTAGAAAGAAGGTTAGAAAAGTTGACATGCCGAATACTGCAATCTCCAGTTCCCTTTCCCCAAAACACTAGCAGCCAGGGTGTATAACCTCCAAGCAGAAAAGAGAAGATGCTTCTCTAGGAAAGTGGACTAGCCCAAGGGAAAAGAGCCTTGCAAAATGGCCTGATGGTAAAGTCCACCAGGCAACAAGCTCCATCTGAGCACACACAGCTTCTAATCAGCTTTGTAGTGCCTCACTCTTTAGTAATAATAATAATAACAATTAGATAGCAAAGGATCACCAACATTTGCAGAAAGTCTCGAACGTAAGAGGCAGAGACAATATAAACAAAAGAAAGGAACAAAGAGGAAACAAGGAAAAAAAATTAAGACGTATAATTATTACACTCAGACAAGTTATTGAGTCTGTGAAATAAAAACTAGGTACTGTCTAAAAAAAAAAAAAGGAACATTTAGAGAATAAGAAAGAGCTCTTGAAAGTAAATAGCAAAAACGAAGTAAAAAAAGTACTCGGCAAAAGGACTGGGAGAAAAAGTTGAGAAAATATTCCTAATTAGCATAAAAGTCAGAAAGAGAAAGAGAAAGAGACTAGAGAAGAAAACTAGACTGTCAAGCCAGGAACTTCAAAATCTGAAAGAGAGAACAAAGACATAAAGAGAAGATGTTATCAAAGAAATAGTAAGAGAGCATTTCCTAGAACTAAAGGACATGAGGTTTGAAACTGAAAGGGGCCACTCCCAGCTCATTGAGTAGAAAGAAACTCATTTCACATTGTCATGAAGATTCAGAACACCAGGGTTAATGTGAAGATTTTAAGTGTTCAGACATCAAAAACAAACAAAAAACCAAATTACATAAAAAGGACAGGACCCTCCCATCCCTGAGGTTGGAAGACAATGGGAAAATGCCTTCAAAACTCCGAGGAGGGAATTCCCTGGCGGTCCAGTGGTTAGGACCTGGTGCTTTCACTGCCAGGGCCCAGGTTTGATCCCTTGGGAGAATTAAGATCCCGCAAGCCACGGAAATGATTCCTTCTCTAACATTTTATACTCCACCAAACTATCAGCCAAGGATGAGGAAAGAATAAAGACATTTTCAGAAACTCAAGGTCTTAAGAGTTTACCTCCCATACACCCTTTTTCAGAAAGCTACTAGGGAATGCTCCCCCACTGAAATGAAGTAGTAACCAAGAAAGAGGGAGATAGGGATCCAGGGACCAAGGGACACAACACAGGGGGAGAGTAAAAGGAATTCCCAGAATGATGGTGACAGAAATACCAAGATAACAGCAGTCAGCAGGCATAGAGAGAAACGAGATTAGAGAGAACAGAGGCCTCCAAGAGTGCTGTCTCTAAGAACAGTATAAGACTGATTGAAGAGCTAATATTTGTGACCCTGTTCAGAGAAGAATTAGTTTTAAGATAATTGGTACAAAAACCAAGGGAATAAAAATAGGAGGCAACTATTTACATCAGGAGAAAGAAAAAGTTCATGAAACACAATATAGTCATAGAAAACCATGTGACTTAGCTGTGAATAATAGTTACATTGTCATTTTACTGCATGCTGATTTATCTAAAAATGGTAAGATAACTACCTAGGACAGGTGGAATGAGGGGACAGAGGACAGAGAAGATATCTGTGCAAGACAGCAAAGTCCTCATCTACTACGGCAGGAAGTCAGCGGGGCCGCCCCACGTTGAATTCTGAGATGGAGATCATCACGCTGGACGCTTATGAGGCAATGTTCTTCAGAAGGGAAGGCACAGAGAAGACTGGGCGGAAGAAGTCGGGCTCTAAGGGAGTCTCAAAGAGGGCCTCAGCCGTCCCTTCAGGGCACCCTGATGCTGGATAGCTCTTCAACGTTGTCCTTGAATGTGGGCCTCCCCGGGAAGAGGCACCGCCCCTTTGCAGAGGCAGTTTCTGAAGGTAACTGACACCCGAGGATGTCTGCCAGCAGCTCTCGTAGCAGCGGGGAGACTGAGCCCTTCGCTCCTAACGGACGAGCATCACCAGTGTCCACAAGCAGGAACATCAGTAAAAGAAAAATCCAGAAATTTCAGACTAAGCACAATTTTTAGGGTTAGGTAAATAGGCAAGATAAAATAGCTAAAAAAGAAGTGCGTAAGGCAATGGGAATAAGGAGTGGGGAGGACTGGGGCAGGTGCTGCTGTTTTTCATCAGAAAGCTGAACGTACTATAGGACTTTGAAATTAAAAGCTTTTCAGGTCAGAGCTTTGGCATGTGCGTGCATGCATGTATGTGTGTGTGCGTGTGTGTTAGCGTGTGCGTGTGTGTGTTAGCATGTGTGTGTGTGTTAGTGTGTGTGTGTGTGTATGGCTAAGGAAGTAACCTTTAAGATGTATATCACTCTATAAAGAGCATGGTCCTTAATTCTATTAGTAGTAGAGGTAACAGTGTGGAAAGGGCTAGAGGTAGAGCTTGGAAAAGGAATGAAATGAGCAATTTAAAGCATTCTGCATAATAATAGGGAAGGCTAACGCCATTGAACAGGAGTCACTTAAACACTTGCATAATAAAATGAAAGGCTAACTTGGCAGAAGCCTGGGGTAGATAGCTTTGCTAAGGAAGAGGCAGTTAGGAAGATAGACTCTGTCAGAACAAACATTTGCTTTGCTGCAAAGATTACCGTTGGGCACTCATGCTCAGGAAGTTCTTGAAGGTTAAACAGTAACTCGAGTGTTCTTCTCCACTCCGGCTCCTGATGAGATTTGGAGGGCTGCGCCTACCCCAGACTGGCCTGCTGAGGTTGTTCTAAAGCTGAACAACCAGGTTTAGGGATATTAACTGACTGACCACGGAGGCTGGGTCCTGGGATGATAACACACTCTGATAGGTATGAGGTTAGGAGCTCTCAAGGTAGGTGGAGTTTTTACACAGAATTAAAAAAAAGAAACCCTCTGGCAGGGAACTGGGACAGAAAACACTTAAGTTAGAAACTGAGCGCCTTCCCAAGGGGACTCTGGATACACTGATCGGCTTCTCCAGCATCTGAACACAGGAAATGTTGTTTGACCGTTTGGTCTCTTGAACACGGGAAGAAGTTATATCTAAGGAATAGGTTTAAGTTGTCTCCTTCCCACGCCATTATGCCTTTTATTTTCTCTAAGCTGCAGTGTAGTTTGACACATGCGTTTCACCGTTAGGAGGTTCTCCTAGGCTGCCTGGCCGGTCTGGTCTCTACTATCACCGCAGGGTCTGCTATGACCCTCAGGGATACTTTGCAGCCTACCTGTCCCAGCAAGGTCTCCAAACACCCGAGCCTTCTGGGCTTAGATAATTCTGAAGCTTGCTTCATGCTGGTGGAGCAAGGACAACAAACATAACAGAAGACCAACAGAGTGCCCGCGTGCCCCTGCGCCCCTCAGCCTCCGAACAACCCAGCCACGTCCAGTTGGAGCTCCTTGGCTCCAAAACATATTGGAGCTATTCTCTGATGGAACTCGGGCCAGGGAATAGCCAGCCTCTCTAAACTGAGTATCATGTAGGGTCTCAACAGGCAGCACATGGCACTCCCAAATTAGGATAAAGCTTAAGGAGAGTTTATTTACAAAGAGACTAACTGAAAAGAAGTGACAGGGTTGCGAAGCTACAAAGAATAGTGCGGGAACCTGGGCCACCAGCAGGAGAACTAGCCCACCTCTAGAGCCTTTTGGCCTTTTGGACAATGACAGAGGTTATCAAAACCCAGGAGAGAAAGACTGAAAAGAGCAACGGCTTCAGAAGAGGGATACAGTCACCTCAAGGCAATTTCATAGGGGAAGAGTCAGGGTTATCAATACCCTATCTCATTCTCCAGTCTCCTGTCAGGGATTCTCATTGGCCAAACCCTCCTGGAAGCCAGAGGGTGGACGTGCTCATTGACTGAACCCACTAAAACTCCTCTCCTAGAGAGCAGGGGATGGACGGTGTGAAGAGGCAAATGGAAGACATCCAGCACGCCTGACACAGCTCAGGATTCTGATAACCGCCCGGAGTTAGTAAGCAGCTTCAGTTGTGAGTGATTAATGCAAGTCTTAAGACAGAGTTTCTCTACCTGAGGTGTGTGTTTCCATGTGAACATTTCCCAAGGGTATACAGGCACAGACTGTTGTAGGAGAATCGATTTCTAGTTTTTCAGCTTCCACTGAAATTGTACCATTTCTAAAGTGTTCAGCTTGAAAATGAGCCTGTCACTTTGCAAAGGAAAGGATCACACCTCACTACCCAAAATCTCAATAAAGCGTATTTTACAAGGACATACAGATTTCTGGGATGCCAAATAAAGGAGGACCATTCCTTAATGAGGAAGCCGCATAAACCTTGGGGGTTTCCTGCCTTTTCCTTTCTTACACGTATTTCTGTTAATGCAAAGCCTGCCGGAAACAATGTTTTGGCCCATATTGGGATATTACGAACTGAAATATATGAAAGGGGGGGTGGGAGTGGTGACAGTTTTTGTTCTGTGACGTTGCCTTTTCCTGTATTTAAATGCGAGTAATTCTTTTTTTGAGTAATTCTTTTTTTTTTCGGCTGTTCTCAACATTCACCCCTAGGATGTGCCGTTAGCTGAAAAGAAAGGTAACTTTGAACAGCTTACAAGCCATAAGTTAGTGATGTTAATTCTTTTAAACGTAGTAGAAATATTTTCTGTTTTAGGAAAACTTACCCACACTCTGGAAATAGAGCAAAATGATGATACGATATCCTTTCAAGATCGTCCTGGAGCATTGTCTTACAGGCCAACCTAAGGGATATATATCTGACACATGGATATCTATAGCTGATAAATGATTCATACCCAAAATGTTGAAAAATCTCCCACTAATCAATTTTTTTAAAGTAAACAACCCCAAAAATGGACAAAAGACTTGGACAGGCACTTCATTAAAAGAAGATATCCAGATGGAGAGTCAGCACACGAGAAAGTGCAACATCATTAGTCACAAGGAAATGCAAATTAACACCACAGAGATTTCACAATACGCCCAACATGAGGCTAAAATTATGAAAAGATTGATAATAGCAAGTGTTGGAAAGGATTCAAAACACCTGGAACTCCCATACATTGTTACTGGGGGTGTAACTTGGTACAACCACTTTGGAAAACTCCTTGGCAGAATCTGCTAAAATATAACACGCACAATACCTTATACCATTGAAATTCCACTTCTAGGTGTACGCCCAGGAGAAATTAGCATACGTGTCCATCAAAACACATGTACAAGAATGTTCATAGTCACTTTATCCATCAGAGACAAAACCTGGAAACAATCCAAATATCAGGCCACAGGAACCAATATAAATCTCTTTTGGTATATGCGTATGATAGAATACTACTCAGCAATATAAAGACTAAACCAGTGCTATACGCAACAACACAGATGAATTTTATAGGCATAGTGTTAAGCAAAAGAATGCAGACACACAAAAAATACATTCTGTATAATTCCATTCATATGAAGATAAAGAACAGGGATACCCAATCTATGGTGATAGAGGTGTGAACAGGGTTTCTCTACAGAGGAAGTAATGACTGGGAGGGAACATAAGGAAACCTGCTGGAGTGCTGGAAATGTTCTAATCTAGATCTAATTGGTGGTTACCTGGGAGTATGCATATGTAAAAATTGACTGAACTGTGCTCTTAATGTTTATGCACTTTATAGTATGTAAGTAATACCTGAAAAAGATTATCAACTAGAGAAATATATAATAGAAAGCAAGAAGAGGGTAGTCACTTTGCTTTCTCTAAAATTTAGAACCAAGAAGACTATGGTTACAAGTTTGGATTTTGTCCTAAAATTTTTGGATTTTCTCCACATCTCTTTCCCAGATACAATTTTGGACCGATGTCTCAAAACTCTTAATATATGCAGACTAACAGGTTTTTGCATTCCTTTTAAGTAGCTGGTTGTGATAGAGCTGCTTGTTAATCAGATTCAATTTCATTCATATGTATCGTAATTTTTTTTGTTTTGTTTCGTAAATATGTTGCACCCAACAAAATGTGATTGGTCTAAAATATTTATAATATATATTAAAAGATTCAAATTTTTTTCAAGTGGAAAGACCCTCAATGGAGGGTCTTAAGCAGGGAAGTGACATAAATTAACAATATAAGAAAATTATCTGGCTTCAGGGTAGACAGTTCACTTTAAATGGGCAAGAGTAGAAACAACACGACCAGTTAGAAAGCCACTGTAATAATCCAGGACTTTTTTCAATAATTTAGAAGTTGTGATAATTCCAAGAAAGATGTGGCTGAACTGTCCCTTTATTTTGTCTATAAAAAAAAAAGTTTCATGAACATTTAATACTATAAACAAAATTAGAAGACAAAGCTTAAACAATTATACAGTACGAAGTATTTTATATACTTTGGAAACAATCCCATTCTCAAAACTACTCTGCTGTTATAAACCATTATTTATTTATTTATTTATTTATTGCGCTACGCGGGCCTCTCACTGCTGTGTCTTCTCCCATCGCAGAGCACAGGCTCCGGACACACAGGCTCCGCGGCCATGGCTCACGGGCCCAGCTGCTCCACGGCATGTGGGATCTTCCCGGACTGGGGCACGAACCCGTGTCCCCTGCATCGGCAGGCGGACTCTCAACCACTGCGCCACCAGGGAAGCCCAACAATTATTTATTTTTGAAAGTATGTTCCTGCAAGACTTTGGGCAACAATTTGTCCAGTAGTTCATGTACATGCAATACCTGGCACATACTATGCCCTCAATAAATGTTTACTAAATTAAAAAAAAAGATTGTCACATATGCATGCTTTTTTTTTTAATTAAACAGAAATTATTTTTGGCCGTGCCTCATGGCTTGTGGGATCTTAGATCCCCAATCAGGGATCAAACCCAGGCCCACAACAGTGAAAGCACCAAGTCCTCACCACTGGATCAGTAGGGAATTCCCTTTTTTCTCTTTTCTAACTGCCACAAAGTTAATGTTTTCTACATCCCCAAATTATCATAGAGGTTCACAATTTAAGATGAGAGAAGAACTTGGTTTGTAATGACAGATGTATTCTAGAAGTATCACAGCCTCTTGAAGTTGGAAAGTCCTAATAGTTGGTTATGAAAGTATGAACATACAAAAATCAGTAAGGAGGAACCCTTGGTCCATAATACACACCCAATTTGTTTTATAGTCACAGGCTTAGCCTTATTTCCTAAGGCCTTACTTCCTTATTTCCACAAAACAGAAGGATGAGGTGGGGACGGAGGAGCATGACAGAGAACTTCCAGAGCAGACAGAGTTCCAAGGGGCACATTTTTAGAAATTTCTCACCTCAAGGTGTAGGCCTCTCCAGCCCATGAGGGAGGAGCTGGTGTTGGTACAATTCTGGGAGTGGTCATTATGGGGCAGATGGGACAATTCTAGCTATAGGTTGAGACAGTTACCGCAATCCTCAGCCAAGGTGCGCAGGGTGCAGGTTTCCAAGAGAGCGTTTCAACTTCCCTGACCAAGGTTACTACCTTTTTTTTTTTTTTAAATTTTTGGCTGCTTTGGGTCTTCACTGCTGCACGCATGGGCTTTCTCTAGTTGCAGCGAGCCGGGGCTATTCTTCTCTGCTGTGTGCGGGCTTCTCATTGCAGCGACTTCTCTTGTTGCGGAGCACGGGCTCTAGGCGCGCGGGCTTCAGTAGTTGCGGCGCATGGGCTTAGTTGCTCCGCGGCATGTGGGATCTTCCCAAACCAGGGGTCGAATCCGTGTCCCCTGCATTAGCAGGTGGATTCTTAGGCACTGCGCCACCAGGGAAGTCCCCAAGGTTACTACTTCTAAGCAGGAATGCAGGTGACCTAAACCATGCAAGATATATGCATATTGAACACAAACGTTTATTATCAACACCACTTAGCCAAGATCTCCAGTACCCTAGAAGCACTTAAGTATGTGGGCTTTGTTTTACCTTTTTATCCATGACTTGAATTCTTTCCTTCATGATTTAATCTTTCCTCTGCAGCAAGAAAGTCTCAGACTGACACCGGTGCAGAGACTTTCTTTTAAAATGTAGCTAACTAAACCGTGTGTTGCTCTGCTTCTAGTTACAAGTTACTTCATTTGTATCTTTTCTTGTTTTTCCCCCCAGCTTTATTGATATATAATTGACATATAACATTGTATAAGTTTGATTTGATACACTTATATATTACAAAATGATTACCACCATAGCATTAGCTAACACCCCCATTATGTCACATAATTACCATTTCTTTTCCGTGATGAGAACACTTAAGGTCTACTCTCACAGCGACTTTCAAGTTTATAATAGAGTGTTATTAACTATAATTACTGATAATCAATTATATGTAACATAAATATTATTATGTAACAATACACTATTATTAATGATAAACCATCCTGTACATTAGAACCCCAGAACTTATTCATCTTATAACTGGAAGCTTGTACCCTTTGACCCACATATCCCCATTTCCCCACCCCACAACCCCTGGTTACTACCATTTTACTCTCTGTTTCTGTAAATTTGGATTTTTTGAATTCCACACACAAGTGACATCACACAGTATTTGTCTTTCTCTGACTTACCTCACTTAAGCATAATGCCCTCAAGGTCTAGCCATGTGACTGAAAATGGCAGGATTTTCTTCTTTCTCATGACTGAACAATACACCATGTTGTATATGTGTGTGTGTGTGTGTGTGTGTGTGTATAATCACATCTTTTTTATCAATTCATCTCTTGACAGACACTTAGGTTTTTTCCCATATCTGGGCTCTTAATAGTGCCACAATTGTATCTTTTGTCATTTTAATGTAATTAACATGGGGAGAAGGCCTTTGCCAAGGCGAATGGGAGTGAAGGATTTTTAATTCAGTCTTTATTGAAACCCTAATCTACTTGGGTATTTGGTTCATCTTATTTCTGAGGTTCAAAGAAACTAAAACATCCTGGAGTTTCTCCTCCTGATTTTGTCTTTCTCCCCCAACTTGGTAACTCATGTATATTCCTTTGCATTCACAAATTCTCTTTCTAGTCATTAACTCTGGTACACTGTCCTCTGCTGTTAGTTCTGACCAAGGCTACAAATTCAACAAAAGGCATCTGCAGCAGGCTGAGACCTCAGGGCAGGAACTTGGAGGTGCTATGCAGCAGTGCAGTGCACAGTCACCCCTGACCAGCCCACAACGTTAAGTCAAGACAGTAAACTGGGTGGGGGGGCTGGGGGGAATGGGACAGGGGATTTTTAAATATTGCTCACCAATTAGGCAAGTAGCACCTTTCAAATGTATCAGTTACTTTCTATGAATCCTTTAGCAAAACAAACAGAAGAAAAAATATATATATATAATATACACATACATACCCACAAATAACTACTCCCTAATTTATCTATTTTCTAAATTTTTGTATATAGTATTTTCCAATTTTGTGACTCATTGTACAACTGGTACATTCTATCTAGAACTATAATACTGCGAAGGCCAAAGTTTTAGACCACTTTCTACTTTAAGGCAGAGTTTAAGTTATTTCCTATCTAATCTGTACAAAACTAATACAATATTTATAAGTTTTAAAATCTTGCTATCTGGGTCTTTGTTACGATTTACACTGGCTTCAGAGTCCCTGAGGAGGATCTAATTTCCCTGAGGTGGATTTCAGCATAAACCCCAGGATCAGATAATCCTCACCCAGATGCTACTACGCTGCTGCTCTGGGATTTGGTATTTAACCTGGCGGCTGTGTCCATTTTCTAATTTAGGGGAATACTTGCTGGCAATCAAAATTTTCCTGGACTTTCAGTTAATTCTCGTGCTGTTCTTTATTTCTGGTCCTAATCCATGTGCTTAATGTTTGTTTGCTGGGTTGAAGAGGGGCTATATACTAGGGGGAAAGGAATGACACAGAATATAGATGAAAACATTTAGGGAAATCAGGGAAAGATGGAGTCCAGAGAACATTTATGTGTCTTGTATTTGCCTATTCTTGCATTTTTCCTCTATCTAGTTGGTCAAATAAGTCTTGTCCAAATTTAGACCAAAAACAAGTTTAATTAAAATAGAGATCAAGAAGGTTCATGAAATAGCAATTTTTACCATTGAAAATTCTCTACATGTTCTATGTCTACTGATTCCTTTACTAGACTTTATTTTATTGTATTTACTTATTTATTTTTTATTGAAGTATAGTTGACTTACAATATTATATTAGTTTCAGGTGTGCAATAGAGTGATTTGATATTTTTGTAGATTACACACCATACAAACTTATTATAAAAGAGTGACTATATTTCTTGTGCTGTACATTACATCCCTGTGACCTATTTATTTTATAACTGGTAGTTTATACCTCTTAATCCCCTTCACCTATTTTGCCCCTCACCGCACCACTCTCCCCTCTGGTAACCACTAGTGTGTTCTCTGTATCTGTGATTCTGTTTCTGTTTTGTTGTATTTGCTGATTTGTCTTGTTTTTTACATTCTACATATAAATGAAAACAGACAGTATTTGCCTTTCTCTGACTTTTTTCCCTTAGCATAATACCGTTTGGGTCCATCCATGTTGTCCCAAATGGCAAGCTTTGGCTGAGTAATATTCCATTGTGTGTGTGTGTGTGTGTGTGTGTGTGTGTGTGTGTGTGTATACACATGCCAAATCTTCTTTACCCATTCATCTGTCAATATGCACTCAGGTTGCTTCCATATCTTGGCTGTTGTCAAAAAAAAAAAAGCTGCTATGAACATTGGAGTATATATATCTTTCAGAGTTAGTGTTTTTGGTTTTCTTCAGATGAATACCCTGGAGTAGAACTGATGCATTGTATGACAGTTCTATTTTTCAAGGAAACTCCATACTGTTTTTCACAGTGGCTGCACCAACTTACAGTCTTACCAACAGTGAACAAGAGTTTCCATTTATCCACATCCTTGCCAACATTTAACCATTTCTTGTCTTTTCGATGATATCCATTCTAACAGGTATGAGGTGATATCTCGTGATTTTGATTTGCATTTCCCTGATAGTTAGTGATATTGAGCATCTTTTCTTTCCCCTGTTGGCCATTTGTATGTCTTCTTTGGAAAAATGGCTATTCAGGTCCTCTGCCCATTTTTTAATCAGATTTTTTTTCTATTGAGTTGTATGAGTGCATTATATATTTTGGATATTAACCCCTTTAGACGTATCTTTTGCAAATATCTTCTCCCATTCAGTAGGTTGCCTTTTGTTTTGTTGATGGTTTTCTTCACTGTGCAAAAGCTTTTTAGTTTGATGTAGTCCCATTTGTTTATTTTTGCTTTTGTTGCCCTTGTCTGAGGAGACATATCCAAAAAATATTGCTAAGACCGTTGCCAAAGAGTGTACTGCCTAAGTTTTCTTCTAGGAGATTTATGATTTCAGGTCTTACATTAAGTCTTTAATCTATTTTATTTTTATATGGTATGATATACATCTAGTTTCATTCTTTTTTACATGTAGCCATCCACTCTTCCCAACACCACTTACTGAAGAGACTGTATTTTCCCCCATTGTATATTCTTGCCTCTTTTTTCGTAGATTCGTTGAACATATGTGCCTGGGTTTATTTCTGGGCTTTCTATCCTGTTCCATTGATATATGTGTCTGTTTTTGTGCCAGTAACATGCTGCTTTGATTACTGTAGCTTTGTATTCTAGTCTGAAGTCAGGGAGCATGATACCTCCAGCTTTGTATTTCTTTCTCAAGATTGCTTTGGCTCTTTGGGATCTTCTGTGGTTTCATGTGAATTTTAGGATTATTTGTTCTACTTCTGTGAAAAATGCCATGGGTATTTTGATAGGGATGGCATCAAATCTGTAGATTGCCTTGGGGAGTATGTTCATTTTAACAATTTGCTTTTGTTGCCCTTGCCTGAGGAGACATATCCAAAAAATATTGCTAAGACCGTTGCCAAAGAGTGTACTGCCTAAGTTTTCTTCTAGGAGATTTATGATTTCAGGTCTTACATTAAGTCTTTAATCTATTTTATTTTTATATGGTATGATATACATCTAGTTTCATTCTTTTTTACATGTAGCCATCCACTCTTCCCAACACCACTTACTGAAGAGACTGTATTTTCCCCCATTGTATATTCTTGCCTCTTTTTTCGTAGATTCATTGAACATATGTGCCTGGGTTTATTTCTGGGCTTTCTATCCTGTTCCATTGATATATGTGTCTGTTTTTGTGCCAGTAACATGCTGCTTTGATTACTGTAGCTTTGTATTCTAGTCTGAAGTCAGGGAGCATGATACCTCCAGCTTTGTATTTCTTTCTCAAGATTGCTTTGGCTCTTTGGGATCTTCTGTGGTTTCATGTGAATTTTAGGATTATTTGTTCTACTTCTGTGAAAAATGCCATGGGTATTTTGATAGGGATGGCATCAAATCTGTAGATTGCCTTGGGGAGTATGTTCATTTTAACAATATTGATCCTTCCAATAAGAACATGTTATATCTTTCCATCTGTTTGTGTCATCTTCAGTTTTTTTTCATCAGTGTCTTATAGTTTTCTGAGTACAGGTCTTTTACCTCTTAGGTAGATTTATTCCTGGGAATTTTATTCTTTATGATGCAGTGGTAAATGGGATTGTTTCCTTAATTTCTCTCATAGTTCCTTGTTAGTGTACATAAATGCAACAGATTTCTGTATATTAATTTTGTATTCTGCAACTTTACTGAATTTATTGATGAGCTCTAGTAGTTTTCTGCTGCATATTTAGGATTTTCTATGTGCAGTATGATGTCATTTGCAAATAGTGACAGTCTTATTTCTTTCTTTCCAATTTGGAATCCTTTTTATTTCTTTTTCTTCTCTGATTGCTGTGGCTAGGACTTCCAATAATATGTTGAATAAAAGTGGTGAAAGTGGGCGTCCTTGTCTTGTTCCTGATCTTAGAGGAAATGCTTTCAGCTTTTCACTGTTGAGTATGATGTTAGCTATGGGTTTGTTATATATGGTCTCTATTATGTTGAGGTAGATTCCCTCTATGCCCACTTTCTAGAGAGTTTTTGTCATAATTGATGCTGAATTTTGTCAAAAGCTTTTTCTGCGTCTATTGAGATGATTATATGATTTTTATTCCTCAATTTGTTAATGTGGTGTATCACATTGATTGATTTACAGATATTGAAAGACCCTTGCATCCTTGGGATAAATCCCACTTGATCATGGTGTATGATCCTTTTAATGTATTGTTGGATTAAATTTGCTAATATATTGTTGAGGATTTTTACATCTATGTTTATCAGGTATACTGGCCTATAGTTTTCTTTTCTTGTAGTGTCTATGTCTGATTTTGGTATCAGGGTAAATCTGGCCTCGTAGAGTTTGAAAGTGTTCCCTTCCTCTTCAATTTTTTGAAATAGTTTGAGAAGTATAAGTATTAAATCTTCCTTAAATGTTTAGTTGAATTTCCCTGTGAAGCTATCTGGTGCTGGACTTTTGTTTTTTGGGAGTTTTTTTTTTTTTACTACCTATTTAATTTCATTACTTGTAATCAGTCTGTTTAGATTTTCTATTTCTTCCTGATTCAATCTTGGAAGATTGTATGTTTCTTAAAACTTATCCACTTCTTCTAGTTTGTCCAATTTGTTGGCGTATAACTGTAGTATTCTCTTATGATTGTTTGTATTTCTGTGATACCAGTTGTAACTTGCTTTGCTTTCATTTCTGATTTTATTTATGGGGCTCCTCTCTCTTTTTTTCTTGATGACTTTGGCTAAAGGTTTGTCAATTTTTTTATCATTTCAAAAAACAAGCACTTAGTTTCATTGATCTTTTCTATTACTTTTTTGGTCACAATTTTATTTATTTCTGCTCTGGTCACAATTTTATTTATTTCTGCTCTGATCTTTATTATTTCCTTCATTTTACTAACTGGGTTTTGTTTGTTCTTTTTCTAAATTCTTTAGGTGCAAAGTTAGGCTGTTTATTTGAGATTTTTCTTATTTCTTGATATCTATATTGCTATAAATTTCCTCTTAGAACTGTTTTTGCTGTGTTCCATAGATTTTGGAAAGTTATGTTTTTATTTTCATTCACCTCAGTGTATTTTTTCATTTCCTCTTTGATTTCTTCATTGACCCATTGTTGTTTTAGTAGCATATTGTTTAGTCTCCTTATGTTTGTGATTTTTTTCAGTTTTCTTCCTATAATTGATTTCTAGTTTCATACTGTTGCAGTCAAAAAAGATGCTTGATATGATTTCAATCTTAAATTTATTGAGACTTATTTTGTGGCCTAGCAGGTGATCTATCCTGGAGAAAGTTCCATGTGCACTTGAGAGGATTGCGCATTCTGCCATTTTTGGATGGAATGGTCTGAGAATATCTATTAAGTCCATCTGGTTTAATGTGTCATTTAGTGCCAGTGTTTCCTTATTGATTTTCTGTCTGGACGATTTGTCCATTGATGTAGGTGGGGTGTTAAAGTTCCCTACGATTATTATATTACTGTTGATTTCTCCCTTAATCTGTTAATATTTGCATTATACATTTAGATGCTTCTATGGTAGGTGCATATATGTTTACAAATGTTATATCCTCTTCTTGGATTGACCTCTTTATCATTATATAATTCCCTTCTTTGACTTGTGTTATAGACTTTGTTTTAAATTCTATTTTGTCTGATATGAGTATTGCTACTCAGCTTTCTTTTTGTCTCCTTTTGCATGAAATATCCTTTCCATCCCTGCACTTTTAGTCTGTGTGTATTTTAGCCATGACGTGAACTTCTTATAGGCAACATATATGTGGGTCTTGTTTTTTAATCCATTCAGACATTCTTTTCATTGGAGCATTTAGTTCATTTACGTTTAAGTGATTATTGATAGGTATGTATTTATTGCCATTTTGTTACTAGCTTTCTGGTTATTTTTGTAATTCTTCTCTGTTCTTTTCTTCTTTTGGTATTTTCCCTTGTGGTTTGATGCTTTTCTTTAGTGCTGTATTTGTGTTCCTTTCTCCTTGTTTTTGTGTATCTATTGTAGGTTTTGGTTCGTGGTTATCATGAGGTTCAGAAAGATCAATCTCTATATATCTGTTTTAAACTGATAGCCATTTAAATTCAAACACATTCTAAAGGCTCTACATTTTTTTACTCTCCCTCCCACATTTTATGTTTTTGATGTCAGAGTTTACATCATTATGTTTATCCTTTATGGTTTATTGTAGTTATAGTTGATTTTACAACTTTTTGTCTTTTAACCTTCATTCTAGATTTTTAAGTGGTTAACCCAGTGCCTTTACTGTATACTTATCTTTACCAGTGAGATTTTTTTCCCTTCATATATTTTCTTATTTCTTGTTATGGCTTCTCCTTTTTCTCTTAAAGAAGATCCTTTAACATTTCTTATAAGGCTGAGTTAGTATCAATGAACACTTTAAGTTTTTACTTGTCTGGGAAACTTTATCTCTCCTTCAATTCTGAATGACAAGCTAGCTGAGCAGAGTATACTTGGTTGTAGATTTTTTTCCTTTCAGTACTTTAAATGTATCATGCTACTATTTTCTGACCTGCAAAGCTTTGGCTGAAAACTCAGCTGATATATGGTTTCCCGTATATGTGACTCTTTTTCTCTTGCTGTCTTTAAAATTCTCTCTTTAACTTTTACCATTTTAATTATGACATGTCTTAGTGTGGATTGCTTTTGGTTCATCTTGTTTGGAACTCCCTTTGCTTACTGAGCCTGGATATCTGTTTCTTTCTTCAGGTTAGGGAAGTTTTCAGCCATTATTTCATTAAATGTGTCTTCTCTCCCTTTCTCTCTCTTGTCCTTCTGGGATCCCTATAAAGTGAATGTTAGTGTGTCTGATGATGTCCCAAAGGTCCCTTAAACTATCTTCATTTAAATAAAAAAATAAAAATAAAGGGAATTCCCTGGTAGTCCAGTGGTTAGGACTCCATGCTTCCACCACAGGGGGCCAGGGTTTGATCCCTGGTTGGGGAGCTAAGATCCCACAAGCTGTGCGGCATGGCCTAAATAAATAAATAAATAAATAAATAAATTTTTCTCTTTGCTGTTCTGATTGGGTGATTTCCACTACTCTGTCACTTATGCATTCTTCTGTATCACCTAATCTGCTGTTAACTCCTTCCAGTGTTTTTTTCATTTCACTTATACTCTTCAGCTCTGACTGGTTCTTTTTTATATATTTTAAATCTTTTTTGAAATTATCACTTTGTTCCTCTATTCTTTTCCTGAGTTCAGCGACCACTTTAAAGACTATTTCTTTGAACTCTTTATCAGGTAAATTATTTATCTTCATTTCACCAGGATTTTTTCCTGGGGTTTTATCTTATTTTTTTCATTTGGAATATTCCCTTGTCTTATCATTTTGTTTGACTTTCTCTGTTTGTCTCTATGAAATGAGGCCAAACAGTTACCTATCCCAGTCTTGAAAATGTGTCCTTGTGTGGGAATATCTTTATGCTGTTTAAGTGTGCCCAGTCGCTTTGGGAGCTGGATCAGAAGCAGTCATGCGCTTGGGCTTTTTCTGGGTGCACCAGGGTGTCACTTTTGTGGGTGCAGGGCTGGAGCCAGAGCCCACTGAGGGCTGGCCAGAGCACAAAGCACTTTTCAATATGCTGCCTCCGTGGTGGGACTGGGAGCAGGCAAGTCTGTGCATGAGCCCTTCAAGCGCAGAGTCTCTGTTTCCTACAGCCCTTGGTTCTGTCAGTCCCAGCCAAGGGGGCTCCTTTCCCTTGTGCCAGACACCAGGGCTGGGGTGCCCAATGTGGGGCTCAAGCCCCTCACTCCTTAGGGAGGATCCCCCAGCCTGCGATGTCCCCCTATTCTTCTTAGTCACCTGTAGCAGCGTGGGTGCTGACTAGATCACTTCTCTTCCCTTCCTACCTGTTTCGATGTGGGATTTTTCCTTCATATCCTTAGCTGTAAAAGAGCCGTTCTGCTGGTCTTCAGGTCATTCTCAGAGAGAGTTGCTCTATATGTGGTTGTAGCTTTGGTATGTTCATGGGATGAGGTGAGCTCAGTGTTTTCCTCCTCTGTCATCTTGATCCCATTCCCTTACTAGACCATGGTTTTCAAATGTACGTAAAAGAGACTCAAGAATTACTTGTTTCCTGAATTTCAGCACAAAAAGCCACTCTTCTCTATCGGATATGGAGAGTGGCAAATTTTTGCCAACCTCAAGGGAAAAGCATGGTCTTGGAATATAGAGTGAACTATATGGAGCTTAAAAATGATGGGTACCAAAATAAAATAAAGAATAGAGCAAATGGGAAAATTAAAATGTGGAGAAAGACAAGCTGCACGATAAATATGGTATCACTAAAATAAATGTGATACATAAAAAGTAGCTTGTATGAGTAGTTAGCTGAATTCCACTTGTATTTATTCATTCTTATGCAGTAGAATTTAACATACAAAACGTGTCATCTTTAGTGTTAAAATGAAACTATGTATCAAAATAGAGACTTTATTAAAAAATAAACATATAAGTAGAACTTAAAATAGCTCCTTTTCAAAGGATCACATTCAATATTGTATTAGTTTTCTATTGCGGCTATAACAAATTACAAACTCGGTGGCTTAAGCAACACAAATTTATTCTCTTACAGTCCTGGAGGTCAGAAGTCTAAAACGGATCTTCCAGGGCTAAAACCACTGTTGACAAACCTGTGTCCCTCCTGGAGGCTCAGAAAGAGAGTCCATTACTTTGCTGATGACTGTTCTGGGGAGAGTTTGCTCCTTTCCTTCCCAGCTCCAGAGACCATCTGCATCCCCTGGCTCATGGCCAGCTTCCTTCACCTTCAATCTCTCTCCTTCTCTCTGACCTCTTTTTTCCTGTCCTCCTAGCTCCTTCTCTGACTCTGACCTTCCTGCTTCTTCCTCTCTTAAAGACCCTTGTCATTAAATTAGGCCCACCTCTATAATCGGGGATAATTTCTCCATCTCAAGGACTTTTAACTTAATCACATCTGCAAAGTCCCTTTTCCTACGTTAGATAACATACTAAACAGATTCCAGGGGTTCGGATATAAAACCTTTAGGGGAGGGTGTCATTATTCTGCATATTCTACTGTATTTCATTTCTTAAATGAAATACAGTAGAATATGCTTACTAAATACTAGGGATTTTAAAGCATTCAACTCTAGCTTTCTAGGGCAATCAGTAAAATCCTGACATAGTTTTAAAAATAGATTATATCATAACATTACACATGCTCTATGACCCAACCATTCTCCTCCTAAATATGTACTTAAAACATTATATATGTTATGTTCATCAAAGCCATATACTCAGATGTTTACAGCCGCACTCTTCATAATAGGCTGAAACTAGGAACTACCTAAATGCCCTCCAATAGTTGAATGAATAATTAGTGGTGTATTCACATATGGGAATATAATCTAACAACGGAAAAAAAAAAATCTAAAGCTACACACAACGATATGGATGAAGCTCATAAGTACAATGTTGAGCAAAAGAAACCAAACACAAAAACAAAATGTAATATATTATTCCACTTAGATGAAATTCACAAACAGGCAAAATTAGTCAGAAGGGTGTTAACCTTAATAGGAAGTAGTGATTAAAAGGAGCCATGACAGGAAATTTTGAGGTTCTGGCAACATCCTATTTCTCGATCTGGGTGAAGTTTATCTGAATATGTTCATTTTGGAAAATCTATCAAGATGTACACTTACAATTTATGCATAATTCTGCATGTGCTTTTTATTTTAATAAAGAATTTACATAATTAAAAAGTAATGTTCTCATTTTTCTTAAAATATAAGTGAATACAGAGGCTTCTCTCAGGTTGTAAAAATTAATGCCAAAGATTATTACTTAAGCTTTTTAAATGCTATTTATATGTTCAAATTATATGCAGTATACCAAGAGAAATAAGCAAATTAGCTATCCCAATTTCATATTTGTCACAAATAAGGCTACAGTTGGAATACTATCTTAAATATGACGTTTATGAAAAGTCTAAGAAATGGTTAAGAATTAGCAAATAGATTTTGACAGTAACTTCTCTTGTTCTAATCCAGGTATTAACAATTATAATATTAGTATTTATGTAGCAGAACAGAGCAAAGAGCTTTTACACAACAATATCTAAAAGGACTTGATTGGGTTTATTCATTCAGCAAATAGCTATTGATCTTTATTTTTTTTTTAAATCTACCAGGCAGTGGGGATAAAATAAAGAACAAGAAAGATGAGTCTTTGTCTTGACAAAGCTTACAGTATTGTAGGTGAGACCAAAAAGTAAATGAACAAGTGATAACTGGGAAAGGATAACAAGTTCTGTCAAGTGACCAAACAACATGCCTGAATCTTACATGCATTTTGCTAAGTGAGATAAGCCAGTCTGAAAGGCTCCCAACTGTTTGGTTCCATTTACAGGACATTCTGAAAAAGGCACAACTATAGAGATGATAAAAAGATCCATGGTTGTCAGGGGTTCCCAGGCGGGGGTTCAGTAGGTGAGGCACAAGGGATTTTTTTCAGGCTGGTGAAACCATGACAGTGATGCTATAAAGGTGAATACATGACTATGCATTTGTCAAAAATATAGAACTTTACAGCACCGAGAGCGAACTTTAATGTATTTCAATTTAAAAAAACAAATATTTAAGAGGTCAGGAGGACCAGGATGGAATGCAGAATGGGACTGAGAGAAACTAACTGCAACATCAATGTGTGAAACATCCTCACTGACAGGGCAGGTGGAAAGGTGTTGACCTAAGTAACTCTGGGAATGAGTAGATTTTGCAGGATTAAAGTCAAGAGGAGTTGTTAACTGTACTTGGGTTGACAAAAGTTGTTTCCTGCAGGGGTGCAGGCTAACAAGTCTGAAACCACCTTACATGTGTACTGCAGTTGAAGATTTAAGTTAGTGAACGGGGTGCATGGCTCTTCCTGTTGCAGTGGTGGTTTACAAATAAGCGAGGGGCAGAGTCTAGAATGAGCTATACAGTAATGACATAGAGCTTGAGAGAACAATATGAACTCAAGGTCAGCTTAGTATAGGTACAGTGGTTACATATAGATATATTGACAGTGATGTGCACATACACAGGTTCACATATGCACATGTATTTCCTTGCTCTGTCAGATGAGAAGTCCCGAGTAGTAACAAGCACACTTAGTGCTCAGATCTTAGTTTCTAATGTCATTCTCCAAACTAGGGAAGCAAGACTCCTTGGAGAAATGGCTGGATTCTAGTACTGGGTCAGGAAATATGCACGATAAGCCTGGAGCATCTTGTCGTACCAGAAATAAGAAAGTGCTCAAAAAAACCAAACCCACAGTGATAAGGGAAATGTCAAAGGAATTCAAAAGCCAGTGGAAAGAGCTCCCAATGGCCAGAGCTGGAACAATTTAAACAACAAAATAAAGTAGTATTGAGTTACAACCAAAGTAGAAAATAAATATCCATGAGTCTCTATCAGTATAATAAACGACTGAATAAATAAATAAATGGGGAAGAATAGGCAAATCTCCCATGCAAAAGAATTCCAAATAATTTGTGTAGCAAAACTCCCCATTTTTAAGTGTGGACCGTGCATAGTGACTTTCTTCCAGAGAGAACAGTATGGAAAGGAGAAGAAAAAAGTAAGTACATGTGGGGAAAAAGAAAAAAAGTAAGTACAGAAGAGAAATACTGTCTCAGCCAGGTGATCAAAGTCAACATCAAAGGTGGTAAGTCATGCTGATAATACGTATCCTTCACATGATATGATGAGAATAGCACTTCACGTCTGTTTGTCTTTACCCCCAAAACATAACTCTAGTCTAATCACAAGAAAAGCAGCAGACAAATCCCAATTAGGCATTCTTCAAACTATCTGAGCAGCATTTCTCATAACTGTCAAGGTCATCAGAAACAAGGAAAGTTGGAGAAACTGTTTCAGACAAGAGGAGCCTATGAAGACATGAATACTAATGGGGTGTCCTCGATTGGATCCTAGAACAGAAAAGGACCTTGGCTAAAGAATAAAGATGCCTGCATAAAGTATGAATTTAAGTTATTAATACTTCATCAATATTGGTTCATTAATTGTAACAAACTTACCATAGTAAGTTGTTAGTCATGGGAAACTAAGTGTGGACTATATTGAGGACGCTCTGTACTATCTTTGTAAGTTTTCTGTAAGTTCAGAACTTACTTAAGTAAAAATTTTATTTAAAAAAACCAAACTGAATGTGGGATAGTTGGTCACTTCATGCATGTAAGCTACATAAAGGCTGAACACATGTCTCACTCAAATTTTCCTCTTGAATCTCTTTGGGTACCTCTTTGCCAATGATAAGGGCTAACTAAGTATGGTTTGAATTGAATTAAATTTGTAGGCTGAACAACAGCAACAAAAAAGTAAAAAAACAATTAGAATATAATTTTCAGGAGAGAACAAAATGATAGAGGAACACCTATACCAAACCTTTCACTTAAGACATCGCATGTACATACTTAAACATTCTGCTTTAGGTCACTTTGTCACATGGTCTTACCCAATCACCTATTGTCCCCCAAGCCCCTCCCCCCAAGCCCAACTCCTGGTAGTCACAAATCTGATCTCCTTTTCTGTGAATCTGGATTTTTGTTTTAGATTCCACATGTAAGTGAGATCATACAGTATTTGTCTTTCTCTGTCTGACTTGTTTCACTTAGCATAATGCCTTCAAGGTCCATCCATGTTGTCACAAATGGTAGAATTCTCGGGTTTTATGGCCAAATTATATTCCATTGTATATATACCACAACTTCTTTCTCCATTCATCCATCAGTGGACACTTCGGTTGTTTCCACATCGTGCCTATTATAAATAAGCTGCTGTGGACATAGGGGTGCAGATATCTATTTGAGTTAGTGTATTTTTTTACCTCTGGATATATTCCCAGAAGTGGAATTGCTGGATCATATGGTAGTTCTATGTTAAATTTTTTGAGGATCCTCCATACTGTTTTCTATAGTGGCTGCACCAATTTACATTCCCACCAACAGTGCACAAGTGTTCTCTTTTCTCCACATCCAGCATTTGTTATCTCTTTATATTCTTTATTTTGACCCAATTTTCCAAACTGTACATTTGTTTTGAATCTTAATTCTACTTTCTATCCTATTAAGTTATCCCTTCCAGGTTTTGATCTGAACTTTGATTTCTCAGAATTTGCATTTTTCATTCAAAAACAAAGAAACAAAGAAAAACTTTCCCAAAGATTTTCTTTCATTGAAATTTCTACAAAAGCATTATCAGCCACTCTAAATTGATGGAAGAAGCATTCCTTTCAGAATTTCTCTCTTTCAACTTCTTCTTTCCCCTCCCTTTCTATATGGGCTTCTGCTTTCTTCCCAACCCCCTCTTCATTTTGCCAGTTCCCCTCAGCATACCACTGACCCATAGAGCCGGGTACAGCCAGAATGGGTCAGACAAAGGTATTTCTGACTTTACTTCTGACATGTTTCCCTGAGGAAGTAACTTCCTCCATATCTTGTTTTGCTTTCTTGATCTTAAAGACAGCCACAAAAACACAAGATATCTTATATATCTCAAGCCAATGAAATGCAAAACAGGGCCATGCATACAAAGCAATATTTTTCCTCATAGATTAAGAGTTCATCAGGTGAGCTAGTATGAAGCTTCCTAAGCTGCCTCTGGGGTCTATAATATTCCATTTTTAGTTTGGCTTAGAAGAGTCCTTGTATGTGATGAATGGTATCGAAACAAGGCTTCATTCAGTATCAGGACAGATTCCCTTCATTTTTTTTCACAGCAAAATGTGGTGAATTGCACAGAACTGAATTAAATCCCTTCAATTAAATCCCTTACCCAATTGCACTTGAATCTTTGCTTCATGTTCTAAGCCTCTTTCTTTAAAAAAAAAGCGTTTGTCAAAGGATTTAAATTTTGAGTAAAAAAACAAAAGCAGGGCTTCCCTGGTGGCGCAGTGGTTGAGAGTCCACCTGCCGATGCAGGGGACACGGGTTCGTGCCCCGGTCTGGGAAGAGCCCACATGCCGCAGAGTGGCTGGGCCCGTGAGCCATGGCCACTGAGCCTGCGCGTCCGGAGCCTGCGCTCCGCAACGGGAGAGGCCGCAGCAGTGAGACGCCTGCATACGGAAAAAAAACAAAAACAAAAAAACAAAAAACAAAAACAAACAAATTGAAAAAAAAGCAATGTGTAAAAAAAGAAAATTATATGAATTCTTTAAGGTTTATTCATACCAGGAGACACACTAAATTTGAGTCCTTTTTTCTCCCCTTAAGATAGAGCATACGCTTCATGAAATTCTTCCTTTTTCTCCTCTGCCAGCCCTCTGATAAGATTGTGATCAGTTTTCTGATAAGCAAGAGGAATAGGAATCAGAGAAATTTGATTCTGGTTTTTTTGGCCAGTGTCTCCATTAGCCAAACAGTATGTTTTCAGATTCAGCTTTCACTTATTGACTTTTTTTTTTTTTTTTTTTTTTTTTTTTGCGGTACGCGGGCCTCTCACCACTGTGGCCCCTCCTGTTGTGAAGCACAGGCTCTGGACACGCACGCTCAGAGGCCATGGCTCACGGGCCTAGCCGCTCCGCGGCATGTGGAATCTTCCCGGACCGGGGCACGAACCCGTGTCTCCTGCATCGGCAGGCAGACTCTCAACCACTGCGCCACCAGGGAAGCCCCACTTATTGACCTTTTAAGTGCCAGCTCATTTTGTCATTTAAGACCCACAAAAGCAAGATGGTGAACCTCTGCTGTGAGGTGTCAATCTAGACTCTACTTTTCCATCTTTTTTTTTTAAATGACATTTTGCAGCTTATTTTTATTTATTTATTTTTGGCTGTGTTGGGTCTTCGTTGCCGCACGTGGGCTTTCTCTAGTTGTAATGAGCAGGGGCTACTCTTCGTTGCAGTGCACAGGTTTCTCATTGTGGTGGCTTCTCTTGTTGTGGATCATGGGCTCTAGGCGCACGGACTTCAGTAGTTGTGGCTCACGGGCTCTAGAGCACACGCTCAGTAGTTGTGGCACACAGGCTTAGCTGCTCTGCAGCATGTGGGATCTTCCCGGACCAGGGCTCGAACCCATGTCCCCTGCATTGGCAGGTGGATTCTTAACCAGTGCACCACCAGGGAAGCCCTACTCTTCCTTCTTAGCACTTACCAAAACTATAATCAGCTAAGTATTAATGCCATTTACTGTGTTAAGTCTGCTTACCTCCATGGGCTGTAAGGTTCATGAAGGCAGAGTTTATGTAGACAGTGTTCATTTTTGTAACCTCAGTGTCCAACCCAGCGCCTGGCACAAGAGTAGACATACAGTAAATGGAGGTTGAATAAGCAAGTTAAACAAGAAAAAAAGTAAAACCGAACAAAACTGAAGCTCAGAGGTTTAGGTTGTCTAAAACCAAACTGTTCAAGGGCACAGCTGTGACTAGCACTCAGGTCTTTACTCCAAAAAGAGTTCCCATTCTTGAGTTATTTCCACTAATATTCACCACTTGCCTTTTAGAGGTCAATTGAGAGAATACAAGAATACATGGAGTCTTCTCCCTTTTTTTCTTGATGAATCTGGCTAATGGTTTATCAATTTTGTTTATCTTCTCAAAGAACCACCTTTTAGTTTTATTGATCTTTGCTATTGTTTCCTTCATTTCTTTTTCATTTATTTCTGCTCTGCCTTCTGTAACTTTGGGTTTTGTTTGTTCTTCTTTCTCTAATTGCTTTAGGTGTAAGGTTAGCTTGTTTATTTGAGATGTTTCCTGTTTCTTGAGGTAGGATTGTATTGCTATAAACTTCCCTCTTAGAACTGCTTTTGCTGCACCCCATAGGTTTTGGGTTGTCGTGTTTTCATTGTCATTTGTTTCTAGGTGTGAACGGAATGGGAGGGATGTCTAGCATGTCCAGTATGAGTGGTGGATGTGGAATGTAATTGATCCTGATCACTGACTCTTGGTCAACATTTTTTAAAAGAAAAACAAAACTTAAGTTTTAACAGTTTTGCAATACGGGCTTGTGATTTATGCTTACTCTAAATGGAAATCAGGATTGTTTTAAAGATTTAAGGTTCAGCATTTTAGAACACAAACATTCATTTAGGATGTAACAACTAGGTTGAGTAATCTATTACTGTTAAATAATTTTCAGCTTTTCTCAAGTTAGTTATATTGTAGGATGTACTTAAGCAGTAGGTGTATTTAGGTTAAAGCAGTTGAATTATGTTAAATGCTGCTCTTACACCACATTACATTGAACACTGTTTGGATGCATGTTGAAAGACATGCTTTTTTGTAAAACTCAATATAGGAGCTGTGTCTACAATTAAAAGTGAAACATTTGGCATGTTTGTTAATTCTAGTTTCATTTAATAACCTCTATGGCACATAAGTGTAATCTTTTTTTTAAGTTAACGGGGAAATTTTGAGATGCAATACCAATACTTTAGGATTTTGGTCTTGGTGTTTGTATGAAATTCTGAGGCCTTGATTTAAATCTTTCATTGTATTGTGATTTTCCTTTTAGGTGTGTTGCGCTAAGTGAAACTTGTCGATAAATCTTCCTTTAAAAAACAAAACAACAACAACAAAGAATACATGGAGGCAAAAAATGAAATCCCTACATTGAAAACATGTGACGTGGGTCTTTTATTCTGTCTGACTGCCCAAACTCCAGGTCACAAATTACTTCTAGACTTTTAATGAGGAACCCTAATTTCTGCAGAAGAAAGCTTCTAGGACTTAACATAATCTACTTACTATAGAATAAGCTGGAATTATTCAGGTTCCCTACTGTACACTGACCCCAAAGGAATAAGTCAACAAAATGCTAAAAGTATTTCACTTCTCACTTGCCTATCTTTTCTACTCTGTCGGGTCCTAATTACAGAAGGTTCTAGGTTAGGCTGATTTGCTATACCAGTTCTCCCCTTGAAAATGGAAATGTTTAAGCGGTAAACTTTAGTAGAGTCTAACTTTATTGTGTTTTGCATTTTTAAAACGTTCCATAGAAATACATTTACAATATTCTGTCTTTAAAAGAAAAATCTTCTGGGTAAGAAAAAAAAGTTTAAAGTTTTGATAATAAATAGTATACAATAGAGTCAGATATTGTTTTATAGCATAGACGCCTTCAAAGTCATTCAGGAATAGGCATGATTAAAATGTCCCTGTGATTGTGAGTCAGGGATAAACACAAGAGTAAAACATACTGTAGAGGAATTTGGAGAAAAAAAAAAAAAATCCTGCTACTTTGTTCTGGGTTGAGATGCTGAAGCATTCTCATTCACAGTAATAATCGCCAAAATCCAGGGTCATTTCCCAAGAAATTTATGTTTCATGGACTTTCTGCTCCAGCGCTGTATTGACCGTACAGCGCTCTGCTCCAAGTCTCAGTTCCAGCTCGTCGCCGCTTCTATCCTGTAGTGATTAGGAAGGATGGTGGTGCGGGGTCCTGGGCGGTGGAGGAGGGGGAACAAGGGGTGGGGACTGAAGCCCATCTCAGCTTTGAAAAGCCCAGTGTTGACCTACATTTTTCAGGGTGATAGAGTCATTCAGACATGCTGATTGACTACAGAGCCTCCCTGCTTCTGGTTTTTTTCCCTGCGAGACAAGACAGGCTGTTTTTGCAGTAACCTTTCTCACGTCTGCCCACACGAGTGGCTCCTTTCCATACGCTCAAGCATTGTCTTCATGAGGTTTAAGCAAATGTCCTTCCAACGCTCTTCAAATTCAGTGGCATATTATAAATCCCATGCTGGCTCTTTCAATTGCCCGGGCATTATTTTGAAGATCTTTGGCTATTTTTTTTAAAGCAGCAGATTTGTGGCAAAAAGCTTGGCCAGATTTTCTGTATCATTTGCCAGATTTTGAAATTTACCTCTAAAATTTGCATTAACCTCAGCTGTAGTTTAATGGATGTGCTCTCTCATGTTCACTCACAAACCATTTCATTAATTATGATATTAGCCTTCGGGCACTTCTTGGGGACTTACAGGAACGGCCTCATATGGCTTCTAATCAGGTTCAGACTTTGTATTTGGTCTTTTAAAGATGAGCGTTATGAAATAAAATGTTAGCCAAGCTTACGTCCCCCTCCTCCAAAAGAGGAGGGCCACTACTTTGAGAGCCACTGTCCTCTTCCACAGGGCAAGTTACTCCTGCTCTCATGCTTTTCCTCATACAGTTTCTACAGCGTCCTAGCAGGCTCTCTCTATGCCCTCGATGGAGCCAAGTGCCACGCTGGGGCCCATATTCTACTCCACCTCAAATTTCTCTCTCTTCCTATCCTTCCCCGAACTGACCCCCATTTTGGCTGCCAAGTATGTAATGACTGTGGCCACAGACAGACCTGTTCTGTCACAACGGATGGGACTTTGTTCACATGATTTCACATGCCTCACCTTTATTCAGCATCTTCGTCTGTGACATGAGAACAAGAATAGCTTGTTAGGAGGATGATAGGTGTAACCTGAGCAAAATGATTATTAGCTCCGGTTAAGTACAAAACAGGTTCATTCCATTCTCTTACCCTAGAATTTACACTACTGTTGGATGTGGCTAAGCCCTGGTACTTTAATAAAGTCTCCTGAAGGAGTAGCATTATATACATTTCTTTTGCCACCTACAAGCTGTTCTTTATTGGGGCGTACGGGACCTGAGGGAAAAAGATAATAAACTAGAATGTAAATTGATCTGCTTCCTGAAAACAGACGAATGAAGCGTGCTCTGGGCCTGTGGACACTTGGGTATGAGCTCTTATGGAGAGGAGACTCCCTAGTGTTGGTTGTTAACCGTAGTGCGGAAGCAAGATGGGTTATTCAAGGCCCGGGATCAACTCTGGCTCCGCCACTGAGTAGCTGTGTGCCCTCGGGCAATGGGCAGTGTCTCCGTCCTTCAGTTTTCTCTTTTGTGAAGTGAGGATAATAATGGCAAATGGTACTTGCTTTATAGAGGCGTGTTGTATTAAATGACTGTGTGTGTATACACACACACACACATTTTATAAAAGCCATATAAGTGCTGCTATCGTCATTATACCACGATGCTGTTGTTGTTATTACTGTTATTAGAGCTGGATGAAAAGAGGCAGCTGTTGTTATCTTATAACACAGTGGAAAGAGAATAGAGCTTGGATTCAGGTAGACCTGGATTCTGGAAGCCCTTACTTCTTTTCTTTTTTTTTTAAATGTTTTTTATTTATTTATCTATCTATCTATCTATCTATTTATTTTTGGCTGCGTTGGGTCTTCGTTGCTGCGCACGGGCTTTCTCTAGTTGTAGCGAGCAGGGGCTACTCTTTGTTGTGGTGCGTGGGCTTCTCATTGCAGTGGCTTCTCTTGTTGCAGAGCAAGGGCTCTAGGCACCCAGCCTTCCGTAGTTGGGGCACGCGGGCTCAGTAGTTGTGGCACATGGGCTTAGTTGCTCCACGACATGTGGGATCTTCCCAGACCAGGGCTCGAACCCATGTCTCCTGCATTGGCAAGTGGATTCTTAACCACTGTGCCACCAGGGAAGCCCCCTTACTTCCTTTAAGGTAAGGTCTCCCAGTCTGTTTTCACATATGTAAGATGAAGCTAATCCTCATACATTTTTGTGAGGATTACATTAGATAAGATACTAATTGCAAAGCACTTAGCACAGTGACCAGTACAAAGAAGGTCCTCAAAAATGGAGCTGATATTACTATTATTATTACTTTATTGTTTACTTAACCTCTTATAAAGTGGACCATTATTTTATTTACCACCAAGAAAGAAAGAAATCCTGTCAATTGCATAATAATGGGCCATCAAGACAAGATACATTTCATTTTCAGATAAATAAAGATGTGAAGACAATATATCTTAAATAGATGAAAAACACTAGTTTTGCTAAGTGAGGCATCAGGAAATAGCTAACCTCCATCGGAGGCTCCGAGGTCTGGGAGGTGGAGACTGTGAAGAAATGTGTAGACAGTTTCAGGTCCTGAATTAGACTTCAAGCCCGGGTGTGAGAGAGGACATCATTTTAATCCCCATAAGCACCATAGAAAGCTGCTAAGAACTTATGGCTTTGCATAGTTTCCTCTTCCCCAAATGTCTGGTGCCAACTAAGGAATGTCGCTGGCCACCCGGTTCTACAAGGACTGAGTCACTTGCCGCTGCCATCGCTGACCTTCAACACACCTGAAAGGAGCTCAGGGTGGAGATCAGGAATGAGGCCCTCTGTGCTCTGGGAAAAGTGGCAGAACAGGCCTTCAGATTGTAGATATTTTCAGGATTTTCATATAAAAGTTTTATGAACCTGGATTCTTGCATGTTCCCATACTTCGAAAAGCACTGAAACCTTTAACTAAGATGTCTGTTCCTCGTGACTGGCAGCAAACTTCTACCGAGATGCGTGCTTGGTTACACGGCTCCCCTTTGCCAAAAACACATATACGCTGACCTCCCACCCTTACCTCCTTGGAACAATTTCTCAGCGCTGTCTGACAGCCTGTCTCCCAGGCTAGTGTCCTCAGTAAGACACTGCATAAACTCAACTCACACCTTTTATGTTGTGTGTTTTTCTTCAGTCGACACTGGCCGTAAGAGTTTGGACAAAATGCAACTAAACTGTCTATGAAATAGTTTTACTACTGCCTTTTCTCAGGCCTCCCCACTTTAAATTTAAAAACAGCCCAAGCACAGAAATTGCACAGTTTTCTTAGTCTTCAAGGCGTTTCCTTTTTAACTACAGCTGCACAAGATATTCATTCCATGTCCTCTGAGTGACCATGAGAAAAGACTCTTCTTTGTCTGTTTCTGGTTCTAAGACCCTAGAGAATAAATTGAGTTTTTGGGACGTTGCCAGCTGTGTGATAGGTCTACAAGGAAAACAATAAGCAATCTTTTCTGTTTGGAAAGACGAAATTCAGAGACTCCTGCCCTGACAGGTTACACATAAAACCAGTCCTCTCTCCTCTCCCCCAGCCCCTCTGCTGATTAGCTTTCCTTTGAAGGTTGACTGAGATGAGTTGGAGTAACTTTCCTAATTCAGATCTGGGGGGTTGGGGGGGTTACAATTTACACACAGAACTAAAAACATTGCAACGCCAGATTCTAAATCATCACTATCACTGAGTTTAGTCTATGCCACTGGCCTCATCACACACATATCTCTCTCTGTCATAAGGGATTTGGGGGCAGCTTATTTCAAAGCCTTAGGACACAACTGTTTCCTTTTCATTCCTCCATATTCTTCATTCAAGATGAATCTAAATAGCTTATTAAAATTGTGTCTTATTTTATTGCCAAGCAATGCTGCAATGTTCATTCCTACTCCCGTTTCTAATCGTATGGCGCTCATCTTCCTGCCACTCTAGGAAGGAAAGGGCTTCATCTTAGAGATTAAGAAAGGGATCTCAGGACGGGAGCGCTGCTTGTATTTTTGCACAGACTTTCCATTTATAGTTGCAACACTAACATGTCCCCAGCTAACAGGGACGTGGCTGATGTACATAAGGGAGCGCCAGTGAGACAGCTAAGTCCCGGAAGAAATTTTCCTCCTCACACAATTTTAGTGCCATTTTGAAACAGGGTGAGAAAGACCCTATGTCAATCAAAAAAGAATGACTTCTTCCCTTAAGTAAATACAGAGGGTAAGTTTCTAGATGTACTGAAGCGACCACCTGAAAGTGAAACAAAAAGTTTCTCAACAAAGCGAATCTGACCAAAATGAATTACGATAGAATACAACGAACTGATCAAAACAACCCTACAAAGTGTCTCCTGCCTTGGTCTCATTTGTGTGACCCTTGGGTGTAAGAACGATCTTACTCACGTTTAAATCCCCTGCTGTTTTAGAATGCTCGGCAGCTTGTAGGTTCTCAACAAATGTTTTTTTTAATTGAGTAGAATTAATAATCAAGCTCCCAGCCATTGCTACGAACACTCCTAGTGAAGAAATATACTTTATTCGGGGTTTAGAATTCCAAACTCCGTGGGATTGTATACAAGCCATACTATAATATGATCAGTATGGACTTACATTGTAGAACTGTTTAACTCATAAAGGAAAAATGCTTTTCTAAGTTAAAAAAGTCATAAAGAGTGTTGCAGGTGCGTTCCCCAAGGAGAAGCAGACCCTGAAATGAAGTCAGGTGTGCAGAAGATTCATTGGGGCATAACACCTAAGAAAGAAAAGGAGAGAGAAAGCAGGATTGGGTGAGGAACTGTCAGACCACAGTGCAGATTTGACAAAGTCTCTACCAGCCTGATGGGAACTCCAGAGCAAAGACTGCCCATCCAAGGGGTCCCTCATTGGGTGGAAATGTCCTGAATTACCACTTTGCTCAGTCTTTGGCTGGCAACCTCCCCAAGGACAGCATGAAGCTGGACCAAAAGCTGAGGTGGATCTGGACAAAGCTAACATCTGGAGGCTGACAGCTGTCCACACTGCTTGTAGCCCACCAGCGAGATCTTTCTTCAAAATGGATCTGGGTGGTGCCTCCTCTTTTGGCCACAAAGATATCCTCTTACGTTTCCTTTCAAAAGAAAACTGCTTGTGCTTTGAGATCTTTAATCCACGAGGAATTTTCTTTTTGAGTGTGGTGTGAATTGGCCTCTAAATTTTGCCATCATTCACTGGATAGTCCATCACTTCCCAAGGAATTTTAATGTGACCATTTAATGTGACTTTGGATGTGTTACTGGATAATAGTCTCAGAACACTGAGAGACGATTTCCTCACTTTTTGGGCTATTCACAATGTAAGGACTGTAGACACAATACATTTTTAAGATGAATCTGCAGTGTTAACATTTCCCTCCTTATTTTCTTAAGTCTAGACCATCAACAAAACACTAAATTAAGTCCTGATTTGTAGTAGGGTTCAATTTCTGTGATGTGAACACTCCCACCATGACTGATTTCAAGCTACCAGTGTGGTGCCACTCAGCGCAGAGCTGGGAAGAGATAAGCAGTATCACACAGTTATATAGTATTTCCTCCATACAGATAAAACAGATGTAAATAACCTCAAGAGCATAGATAACGGTAGTATGTATAAAAAGAGCATAGTATCAATAAATTACAGCAAAATAATTAGTAAGTGATGAACTTTGGGTATTTTTTACTTTTGTTTTTAATATAAGTTGCTTGTAAGTTTACGTACTTTAATTTTTAATAATGTCTGTGTTTAAAATCCAGTTTGCAAAAATTTTGAAAATTTAACAGTAGGCTCTCATAAGCCAGCCCAAGCCAGCTCCAGTGTATCACTACAAACCAGAAATTTCCCTTTTCGGTACCAGTACTGGAGAAACTTGAGTACATATGCACAAGGACCCAGGTCCAAGAGTATTTGTTGCAGTGCTGTTTATAATAGCAGAAAGTGAAAATGACATATCTGTCCATAATTAGACAAATTGCTAAATAAACTGGGGTTCATTCATATAATGTAATATTAAATTGTGGTTAAAAATAAAATGAATTAGATCCTCGTATTTCAACATAGATAAATCACCAAAGAAGCTACAAATACAGTCATGCAATGTGATACTGTGTAAAAATTTAAAACACACATACATTTAAAATCTTGTTTATAAAAATATGCACATATAATTAACGTGTAAAAATATGTATGAAAATGAAACACACAAAATTCAGGATGGTAGTCACCTCTGGGGAGGCAATGAGAGGTGGGATGGGACTTTAACTGTATCTGTAACATTTTATTTCTTTAAAGAGAAGATGATAAGCTGAGCATTAATCATAAAAGAAAGAAAAGCCAACATTATGTGCCCCTGAGAGAAGTACAACAAGATACCTCTGAAATATTCTTGTTAAAAAAGAGAACTTATATCTGCTTAAATTTCTAAACCCAGCTCCCAATTTATGGAAAAACAAAGGAAAATATTAAATGGAACCACTGGGATGCGATCAACCAAATCTGGAGTGTGGGTTTCTTCAAAAAATAAATTGCAAGGAAGTAAATAGACAGGGGGATGAGAAATCTGCAGATGCAAAGAGATTTAGGAGACCTGTCAATCAATTGCAATGTGTGGACATTACTTTGGTTCTGATTCAAACGAGCAGACTGTTTGTATTAGAGAAGAAAACAGGAAAATTTGGATACTGAATGGATATTTGAGGATATCAAGGAATTACTATTAATTATTTAGATGAGACAATGATATTGTGGACATATTTAAATAATCTTTATCTTTTAGACATTAATGTTTTAAAAATGCATGGATGAAGTGATAGGATAGCTATGACTTGCTTCCAAATAATCTTGGGCAGCTGGGGGAAGTGGGGAGAGGTTTAGGTGAAACAAGATTGTTGTTTCTTCTTTTATGTCTTTGAAATTGCATATAAATATTTTTTTAGAGGAAGAGGACAAGGAAGAAAAACACATATGTTAAGTAGGTGGTTTACCATCTATTATCTCTAACTGGGTGTCGTTTTATTTTCTGTACATTTTGGTAAGTTTGAAGTATAACTTATCACAACATTGTAAATCAACTATACTCAATTAAATAAAAATATGCTGCTAAATTCTATTTACTAATAAAAGAAGAAATATAACTTAAATTTTTTAAAGATTTCAATCTGTATAAATACCTCCAAAGTACCAGAAACAAAATTTACTCTGACAATATTTTAAATACCACGATCCAGCTTCCATGGAAGGAAAAAGATAAGTTATCTGCAGTAAGGCTGGGGCTTCCCACAGCCCGCTGCTCCTACGTGCCAGACACTTTTGATTTACCTCCTACAAGATTCCCTGGGCCCTCCTCAGATAGTGGACCACCACTATCTAGTGCCAAGAGCCAGAAATTAACTCTTCATGTCCCCTTAAACAAACAAGCCTTAGATCTACAGCTGCACATTGTGACTAGCTGGACTGTCACTTCTAGTTAAATTTCCTTTCCAGTTATTTACACCTTGCTCCCTGGTGAATGTTGAAATTACAAGATTAGTTCACAGAAGGCAGTGTTTGATCCCTAGAGTACAACATGCCTTGTCCTTGTGTATATGAAGAGGGTATTTCACGTTCTCTTGCATTTGTAGTGTTATCCGGCTGAACAGTTAGGTGTTGCTGAACAGTTTGAGAGTCTTGAGAGTGATTCAAACATTCCTCATGCAAATTGTACACCCTCCCCAATGCTCACATGTGCATGTGTACACACATGTGCGCATGTGTACACACATGTGTGCACACACACACTCATAATCCTTAGTACATATTAAAGACTGTAAGACACTTTCCTGGTGGCCACTCACAAACGGCATGGGAGAAGTTGGACATCTTCAAAATTAAATTAATGAAAAAGAAATCAATATTGGTCAGAAGCAGATAACAGTTTCCGCATTCTTCCAAAGACATTATGCTTGATTTTTTTTTTAATGTAAAACTTTTTTTCTGGATCTTCAGTGCTTTGCTAGCTCTAGTTTTCCAGTAAAAACAGCATTACCATTAAACCACAGATACATAAGGTGTCTGAACACATCTCCACATAAAGGTCCAAAAGACACACAGCCCACTAGGTCAGGCTCTCCAATAAATGACTTGGAAGGGCAGGATGGTGTTATGAGAGGGTGGACTTTGAAAGCAACATGTTTGTGTTCAAATTCCAATGGTATCACAACTAGCTAATTGACAACAGGAAGGCTACTAAACCGTCTTAGGTCTCAGTTTCCCTTCTTTAAAATAAGGATAATAATAGAACTTAACTCATCGGTATGTTGTGTAAAACTTACTTACTGTAATATATGGAAAGCACCTAGAACAATGCTTGGCTACAGAAGCGATTAGCACTTAAGCCAATAAACTACATTAGCCGCTGTCACTTAATCCTCCAAACAACTCATCTTACAGATGAGGTTGAAAAGCTCACAGCAGTAGAACACAGGCTTGGACCCCAGTTCTGTCCAAAGCCTGTGTTCTTCCCACCCCCCCTGTCTTTCCGGTGTTAATTAGATACCAAGAGCCTTTGTTAATAAGAAAGCCATGCTCATAAAAGGACGTGAAATTTACCCTAAGCCCTAAACGACTTTGAGATATTTAAGAATAAGGAAATTGAAAAGGATATAATTGTCCAATTCTTATATTGAGAAATTCCAGAGATTGAGAGAGATTTGGAAGAGAGTTAGAGTATCGAATGATTAACATTTTGATGTAAATGTTCAGAATATTTAAACTACTTCACATTGTATTGGTTTAATTAGTTAAGCAGTGGTATCTCATATACTAACAACAGATATTAATGGTTCTAGGATTAAATATGAAACACTTATGAGTCATAATAATTTCTTTCAAATCATGAGGAGGAAGATGTGAAAGAAGTAACGTATTTGAAATTTAATGAGAAAACACATCAAAGCCATCTATAAACTTAAAAGTAATCACAAAAATGTAGTTTTGCATATTACTATGGGTTGAATTGTGTCATCCAAAAAGATGTTGAAGTCCTAATCCTGGATTCCTGTGAATGTGATCTTATTTGAAAATAGGATCTTTGTAGATGTTATCAACTTAAGACTAATGTCCTTCTGAGAAGACGAGAGACTCAGACACAGAGGAAAACTCCCTGTGACGACAGAGGCAGAATTTCTAGTGATGCACCTACATGCCAAGGAATGCCAAGGCTTTAGGGCAGAAGCTAGGAGAGAGGCATGGGACAGATATTCCTCAAAACCTTCAGAAGAAGCCAACCCTGCTGAGCCCTGGATTTTGGACTTCTAACCTCCAGAACCACGAGAAAATAAATTTCTGCTGTTCTAAGCCATTCAGTTTGTGGTGCTGTGTTAGAGCCTCCCTAGGAAACCAGTACACAGAGATAGGTTAATTCAACAACCACGTCAATAAATGTGCGATGATTTTACAGAAACATTCCTGTGCTGACGATACTCCTCTTTAAAACGTTATTTATTAGCTGTTCTCAGCGGAAGTATGTCAAAATATTTTAAAACACACGGATGCACACACACATAAAAGTCGTACTCAAAGACCAAAGAAACGACAGAAAGTATGATTCAGCATTTAGCAGATTAAACAGGCACCACTTATCAACTATGTAAAATATTATGCTGAGAAGAATCACAGGCACAACATTTTTTAAAAAAAATACCAAAAAGCCTGCTGACCGAAAATATACACTTACTTGAGGATACCTTTATCCCCCCCAGTTTTATTGATACAATTGACAGACATCACTGTACAGGTTTAAGGTGTGCAGCATAATAGTTTGACTTACACGTAATATATTGTGAAATGACTATCACTGTAAGTGTAGTTAGCACCCATCATCTCATGTAGGTACAATAAAAAGAAAAAGAAAAAAAGAAAAAAATTTTTTTCTTTGTGATGAGAACCCTTAGGATTTATGCTCTAAACAACTTTCTTGTGTATTAGACAGCAGTGTGGACTGTAGCCATCCCGCCGTACATTGCATCCCTAGTACTTATAGCTGGAAGTTTGTACCTTTTGCTCATCTTCTTCCAGTTCCCCCTCCCCCCATATCGCACCTCTGGCAACCACAAATCTGATCTCTTTTTCTATGTGTTTGGCTTTTCTTTAGATTCCACATACAAGTGAGATCATATAGTATTTGCCTTTCTCTGTCTGACGTTTCACTTAGCATCATGCCCTCAAGGTCCATCCACAGTGTCACAGTTGGAAGGATTTCCTTCTTTTTCATGTTGAGGAATATATACAATGTAACATATGTATTTTACACCTTTATCTCTTCATCTCTCTATGTTGAGGAATATATACAATGTAACATATGTGTATTACACCTTTATCTCTTCATCTCTCTATGTTGAGGAATATATACAATGTAACATATGTATATTACACCTTTATCTCTTCATCTCTCTATGTTGAGGAATATATACAATGTAACATATGTATATTACACCTTTATCTCTTTTCTTTTTCATGTTGAGGAATATATACAATGTAACATATGTATTTTACACCTTTATCTCTTCATCTCTCTATGTTGAGGAATATATACAATGTAACATATGTGTATTACACCTTTATCTCTTCATCTCTCTATGTTGAGGAATATATACAATGTAACATATGTATATTACACCTTTATCTCTTCATCTATCTATGGACACTTAGGTTGCTTCCAAGTCTTGGCTATTGTAAATAATGCTGCAATGAACATGGGGGTACAGATAATCTTTTTGAGATAGTAATTTTATTTTCTTTGGAAAAATACCCAGAAGTGGAATTGCTGGATCATATGGTAGTTCTATTTCTAATTTTTTTGAGGAACCTCCATACTGTTTTTCATAGGAGCTGTACTAATTTATTATCCTATCAACAGTGCACAAGTGTTCCCTTTTCTCCACATCCATCATTTGTTATTTTTTGGATAAAAGCCACTCTGACAGGTGTGAGGTGATATTTCATTGTGGTGTTTTCAGGTCAATTCTTTAGTTGCCTATCAATGAGCCAGTGATAGAATACATCTAAGGTTTTCAGTAAAGGAACAGAAAACATAAAAAACAAGGAGGAAAAAATGTAAACATGTCTCAAGGATTCAAATCCAATTATAAATTTGGAGATGTTGGGGTCATGAATTCTAAAGGATAGCAAAACAGAAACCTAAAATCTCCACAACCTTTATCTCAGTATTACAGTCTCATGCAAAAGCAGATGCATGTGAACCTCCTGTGCGATTTAAGACATCATCAATGTATCAAGCATATGCTGTTAAAAAATAATATGAAGAAAACACTAGCCAATGGTCTTTCTGAAATGACAGTAAAAAAGCTGAAAATGCATAAACTCTCATTAAAAGAAACTCAGCAATGTTAAGCACATTAGAAGTATATGATCAATTCTGAAAAAATTCTCATAGCATTTGCATACAATTAATCTCTTACATTTTATAGGATTTGAATCAGATTTACTTAGCGAATGTTTAAATGTATATAGATATAAACACATAAATATATATATAAAAGGAGTACCCTTCTTAGCAACCCTGATTTGACAAACAACTGATACTTCCTGTGTCTGTTGGGTCCTCCAGGAAGCAGGTGCTGAAGTGATGTTAGGAGAGACAGCGTCTACTGCTTCTCCGTGAAAAATAGAGGAGGCTGCAGAACGGGGCTGAAGGGAAAGCCTTCAGACCGTGATGCTGATCTGACAGCTGGGAAAGGAAAGGGAATTTGGCAGAGAGGACTTCACACCGGGAGGTAGTGCTGCCAAAGCCTTGGCCAGCCCAGTGGGGAGCTGGGGATACTGCCTTGTTAGAGGAGCCCCCGGTTAGCAGAGATGGCAGGGCCTTATCCCCACCTAGTGTTCAGCTACCAGCCGGAGGCTCCCCAGGGAGAGCATGGCCTCAGCCCAACTGCGGGCGTGCCCCCTGAAGGTGCTACCACTGGACACTGACCGTCAATAGCACTGCTTTTACCTGAATTGCCTTTTTCTCCAAGGCAGGTTGAGCATGGCTGCTACACAGACAGAAACTTACAGCTCTCCTGCCCACCCTGCTGCAGTCTTGATCCCACCTCTTTCCCCTTCCTGCATCCCCTTTCCAGATGCATCCTAAGATTCCCAATCGTCATATTCTCTCTCTCACACCTTACGAAAACAACTTTCTAAATACCAACATGGAGTATGTTTACCCTGTTCTTATATCCGCCATTGCTCAATTCACATCCTCTATGTAGCCTTCACCACCTCTCCATGTAAATCTGTCAGTCTCTCCTCTAGCAACCATAAACATTTTAAGATCTCTATTGCTGTACATTGAATTCTAAGTATTTATCAGATGCTTCTCTCTCTAAGTAGATAAGTAAGCTGTTCAGGAACAGAGTTTATGACTTTCTCATCTTCCAACCCCCAGTATTAACCCAGTTCAGCAGCTGGAAGGTGTTCAATAAATACTTGTTCAGTTAGTTTAGCCATGATGGATATTATTGCCAGCACCTTCTATTATTGACAGAGCCTACATAGTTCTCATTTTTATAAAAGCTTTGTGTTCTAATGTTTGTGTAGCCGTTACTTGTATCCTTGCAATAGCTCAGTATTGTGTCTGTCCAAAGATTCACTGAAGCTATGAGTTTCTACACACAGTGTTTGATTTATCTAGATTTTCAGCCCATATCCTTTTTGTTCACAAATGTCACAATCTCAAGACGGATCAGTTGGTCTCTTTGTTCATATGTGCTTTTTCTTAAAAAAATTATGAATACTCATTTTATAAGTGGCATGATTTTCATTTTGGCATTAGCTGAAAGGCAGTTGTGTTTTCACCTAAAGCTGCTGTGAATACATTTTTTAATGAATATAATTTGCATTCTGAATTTGCATTTTTACGACCAGGGGTTGTAACTGAAAACTTGGGAATTGGAAACAGAGAAAAGGAAAGATTATGTATTATTTAATAATCTATCAACTATCTAGTTAGAAGTCCTAACAAAGTACAGTAGAAGAAATTATAACATTAGATCATAAAATATTACCAGATTAAAGTATATTTCCTTAAAAAACAATACAGGTAAATGACTATATTCATCTTTCATAGGGCAGGGGGAGACCCCATTCTGTTGTAAGGAGTTGCTCTATGTTAAAGGTCTAGACAAAAAACAACCAGATTTTTTTGTCATTGAACACATAAACAAATGACATCTGCCCTAAAACTATAGTGTTTCTTAAAATTGAAAATTAAACTTCATTACCTGTTTGATATAACTTTAACTCTTTAATTACATGTGAAAAAATAAATCAGAAAATAAATAAAAGCAAAAAAGAATTTATATTTTGAGAATTACATTTTTTATACACATTGACTTATCATTTCAAAATAGATATTAAAAACAGCCATTTATAATAGTCTTTCAGAGTCGCACAGGAATATGAACCAGATGACATAAAAGTGACCTAGACGATGACTATTTTTTATATGTTAAATTCAATGATTATTAATAGGTATCAAATGTGATTTACTCTGAAAACTTTCAAATTAATGAACACACACATTGGAGGAAAAAAAACAGTCAAAAAATAAAAACTTAAGTATCCAGTTGTCTAAAATTTCTATTACATTTAAATATTTTATAAAATATATAAAACAGTTTTCATTAATTTGTGGCTCCAGTTATAGCAACTGCTACAGATGTGCCTTTTTCCTGGAACAAATTGATACCTTTGGCACATGTACGCAGCTACTGAGGTGGTAGATATTTTTCGTCTGCTGACAATCAGGGAACATGGAAGTAGTTTACTTTCAGCTGGCAGGACAGCGGGACACCTTTACTATCTTGCCCCAGAGAGGTGACAGCTCATGGATCCTGGGCCACTACTGACATCTATTGTCTCATCAGAGCGTAGAAGTTCATGTCGGTCCCTACACTGATGACAATATGCTGATAGGATTCAGAAAGCATATAGTGGCAGCTGTCCAAGATGCCTGGATAAAATACTTCTGTGCCAAGGGGTAGGATATTGGTTCCACTAAAATACAGAGATTAGCCACTTTGTTGCAGGAAAATGGGGCTTGAGGGGAAGGTCATGTCCCAGGTCTCGAGTGAGTCCCTGAAACAGGCTGCCAAGTGAGGGTCCTTGGCCTCATGCAGGAAGGAATTCAAGAGCAAGTGGAAATAGAGTGAAAGCAGATTTATTCAGGGAGCTACATCCTCCACAGAGTGTGGGCTGGCTCAGAAGGTGAGAGGGCCCCAAGGTATGGGGTTGTTCATTTTTACGGGCTGGGTAATTTCATAGGCTAACAAGTGGTAGGATTATTCCATCTATTTGGGGGAAGGGGCAGGGATTGCCAGGAATTAGGCCACTGCCCACTTTTTGTCCTTTTATGGTTGACCTCAAAACTGTCATGGCACCTGTGTAGCAAATGTATTACAATAAGCATAATGAGGTTCAAGGTCTACTGGAAGTGGAATCTTCCTCCATCTTAGGCATGGTAGGTTCTAACCAGTTTTTGTCGTATCCTCAGTGGCTATGTCATTCTTTTAAAAGGTTGTGCCATGCCCCCTTCCCTCCTATCTCATTTTCGGGAAAATTTCTGGGGATCCAGTAGAACTGAGCATGTCTATCTGTTCCCAGTGAATTTAAGGTTCTTGCCTCGTCATGAAAGAATTCAGAGACGAAGGGATAGGTAAGAAGTGGATTTATTTAGAGAGAAACACACTCCACAGACAGAGTGTGGGCCATCTCAGAAGGCAAGAGACCCCTAAATATGACATGGTTAGTTTTTATGGACCGGGTAATTTCACAGGCTAATGAGTGGGAGGAGTATTCCAATTATTTCGGGGAAGTGGCGGGGATTTCCAGGAACTGGGCCACCGCCCACTTTTTGGCCTTTTATGGTCAGCCTCCGAACTGTCATTGTGCTGGTGGGTGTGTCATTTAGCTAATGTATTACAATGAGCGTATAACGAGGCTCAAGGTCCACTGGAAGTCAAATCTTCCACCATCTTGGGCCTAGTTTGTTCTAACCAGTTTTTGTCCTATCCTCCACGGCTATGTCATTTTTTTAAGGGTTGTGCCCTGCCCCCTTCCCTCCTGTTTCATATCTACCCTCTCCAAAGAGGTGAAGCTCCTACGCCTTTTCACTGTCTACCTGAAAGAAACAGACACAGTGCTTGGTAAATATTTTTTGATTTTGGAAGCAATATACCACATTTAAGCATCTGTTCCCATCCATTTATCAGATTTAAGAAAAGGCCAAATACTTTTAATGGGTCCCAGAGCAAATCAAAACTTAAGAAAAAACATAACGCAAAGGTCCTTACGATCCAGAAGCTTCAACTGTACTCAAGAGTCTATGAGCAGTTACAATGCTTTTGTCAAATACTGGAGCAAAAATTTCTAAGGTTGCGTCCCAAGATCTTTGAGCAAAGCCACTTATATTTAGCAGTAACAATAGTATTGATGTTTTGAGAAATAGCTCGACTTAATTTGTCCCTGACAGAGAAGTCTGACTCTGGAACATCAGGTAACAACCAGCATAAGGCCATTGCTATCACGAGCCGGGCAGTTATCTAACTCTAGGAAGTCACAGAGTTAGGCGTACCCGGCGGCATTCCACTATTCAAGTGGAAATAAAATACATACATCCAGACAAAGCAGCCCCGAAAGCACAGGTAAATTTCATCAGCATCTCACTGGCATTCCCAGCTTGTCCTTTGTTCTGCTGCCCCTCCCTCAAACTCTATTTTTATCCCAGGGGGAGTTTTTTACATTATTAATTGACCAGGAAGCGAAAAAGTTTAGGTCTTATATATAGGTATTGCTGTATAATTTGCTGGCACTGGACAGAAATTAACAGCTGGAACTTTACAGCCCCACCCAGGGTTGATTCTTTAAAAAGCATGGGTAGGGGCTTCCCTGGTGGCGCAGTGGTTGAGAGTCCGCCTGCCGATGCAGGGGACGCGGGTTCGTGCCCCGGTCCGGGAAGATCCCACGTGCCGCGGAGCGGCTGGGCCCGTGAGCCATGGCCGCTGGGCCTGCGCGTCCGGAGCCTGTGC
>NC_041217.1:4185169-4213094 GCF_002837175.3 Physeter macrocephalus | reverse complement strand
CGCGGGTTCGTGCCCCGGTCCGGGAAGATCCCACGTGCCGCGGAGCGGCTGGGCCCGTGAGCCATGGCCGCTGAGCCTGCGCGTCCAGAGCCTGTGCTCCGCAGCGGGAGAGGCCACAGCAGTGAGAGGCCCGCGTACCGCAAAAAAACAAAAAACAAACAAACAAAAGCATGGGTAGGAGGGTGGGCAACAAATCCTCTTGATGGTGTATAATGGTTCACTTGCCTTGAAGGAGAGAGAGCCTTAGGCAGGTATCTACTTTTCTTTCATTGAGGAATCGCTATCCCTCCCAGGGCCGCCCTGGTGGGACAGGGTCTTGCCCAGCATAGGAGTTAGCGGCCAAAGCTGGGAACTTAGTTGGAGCCTCCATGGCTTGGACTACAAGTTGTAGGTGACAAACTCTTCCTATTCTTGTGAATCTGGGTTCTGATCTTTTAGAAACTTTAGTACACCCGGAAATAATACATCCTCACAAAATGATAACTGAATTGGAAGTAAAGACTGCCACCTGGGTATTTCAGACCTTTCATGCCTTTAAACAAACAGACCAAAGTAGGTTTCATTATTAGTTTGGGTAAATGATCCTGATTATTAAAAGGAACAATCAATCCTGGGGACAATGGGATATGAAGCTGTACAGACAGAAGCCTGAGAAAACCCTGGAGGGTCTTCAGTGTTCAATGTCAAAAATTGATGAAACTTAAGTTTTGACTATAATTGAATAATAGGGGTCAATTTAACCCTCCAAAGTTCAACAGCTAGAAAAACGGGTGAGTTTACATGAAACACTCATTTTCAGACAGTGGACAATGCACAGTACACACAATAATCATGGAGAGAAGGGAAACAAAAAGGGTAAGCCCTGTAATTGTCCCAGCTTCTTGCTTATAGAGAGCGTCCAGGCTGCAGCAGTGAGAAGAGGTCCCCAAACAGAGCCTGGCATTCTTGATAAGTTGAAAAGACAGAATTCAAAGCTAAGGGAGGCCAAAACGGCTAGAATTTTAGTGTGTAGTTCCAGGAAGGAGATAGGTGTGCAAAACGAAATGCCTCCAAAGACCTGCCGAAGGATCTGTTAGTCTGTGTGGTTGAACAGTGATCTTCACGTGCGCGGGGGGCAGTGCATGAAGCCTAAGAAAGGACCAGTGGAGTATTCCCTGGCGCTCTACACGGTGGGTAATATGTCATGTTCTAAGCAGTCAGAGTATAAAAACCCCTGAATCAGTAGGGCATTGGGTAGAGTCCTCAGAAGGGTGTAATCTCAGCAGTAGAATCAGATAAACCCTAGATGGAGGGCTGCTCTGGACCTGCTCTGACAACACTTAAAAAGACTCAAAAGGGTCAAAATGATTCCAGTAATCTGGCAGCATTCTAGAACAAAATCCAACAACATTTAAAGAAATGCAGCAAAATACAACACCAACTACACAGAATTTACGTTTGGCATCCAATCACAAATTCACATAGGAAGGAAGCAGGAAAATGTAATCCCTAACCAGGAGAAAAGTCTATCAATAGAAATAGACCCCAAACGACAGAGGACAGAATCATTAGAAAAGACATTTTTTTAAAAGCTATTATAAAACAGTATATCCAATAAGGGATTAATAGCCAAAATATACATAAAAATTCATACAACTCAATACCAAAAAAAACCAATCTGATTAAAAGATTGGGCAGAGGACCTGAACAGATATTTTTCCAAAGAAGAAATACAGATGGCCAACAGGCATATGAAAAGATGCTCAACATCACTAATCATCAGGGAAATGCAAACCAAAACCACAATGTGATATCATGTCATACCTGTCAGAATGGCTTTTATCAAAAAGACAGCAAATAACAAGTGTTGGCAAGGATGTGGAGAAAAGGGAGCCCTTGTGCACAGTTGGTGGAATGAAACTTGGTGTGGTCACTATGGAAAACATTATGGAGTTTCCTCAATAAATTAAAAATAGAACTGCCATACAATCCAGCAAGTTTACTTCTGGGTATTTACCCAAAGAAAACAAAAACACTAACTTAAAAAAATATATGCACCCTAATGTTTACACCAGCACGCCAGTTTACAATAGCCAAGATATGGAAGCAACCGAAGTGTCCGCTGATAGATGACTGGATAAAGAAGATGGAATACATACATATATATATATACATATATATATATACACACACACATATATACACATATATATATATACACACACAATGGAATATTACTCAGCCATTCAATAAAAAAGAAATCTTGCCATTTTTGAAAACATGGATAGATCTACATGGTATTATGCTAAGCAAAATAAGAGAATGACAAATACCATATGATCTCACTTATATGTGGAATCTAAAAAACAAAACAAGAAAAACAAAACAGAAACAGACTCATAGATTCAGGGAACAAACAGTTGGTTGTCAGAGGTGGAGGTGGGGGCAAAATAAGTGAAGGAGATAAAGAGGCCCAAACCCCTAGTTATCAAACAAATAAATCACGAGGGTATAGCTACATGGTCAATAACACTGCGGTAACTTTGTATGGGGACGGATGGTTACTAGACTTATCCCGCTGATCATTTTGTAATTTATGTAAATGTTGATTCACTATTTTGTACACTTGAAACTAACATAGTATTGTACATCAACTATATTTCAATTTTTAAAAAGCTATAAAATATACTCCATAGGTACTATAAATATACTCCGCATGTCCAAGAGGATAGAGAAAAACGTCATCTTAATAAGAGGAAAATTTGAAGATTAAAAAAGACTAAAATTGAAGTTCTAGGCATAAAAAGTATAATATCCGAAATGAACAATATGCTAAATGGAATACACAGCAGATTAGATATAACAGAAGGAATGATTACTGAACTTGAAAATACAGCAATAGAATCGTACAAAATGGAACACAGAAATACAAAAATTGTACTGTTGCTGGGGTGTTGGTACTGTTATTCTGACACTTGTACATTGTGGATAAAACAAATAGGCAAGTATGTGATATTCTAATTATATCACCTGTGATGACCTTGAGAACTGGGGTTTTCAGCAGTGTAAAGGATATATAGATGCAAAATACAAGCAATACAGATATAAGACAGCCCTGACTTTGACTTTAAAATATAAATAGGGGGACATCCGTGGTGGCACAGTGGTTAAGAATCTGCCTGCCAATGCAGGGGACACGTGTTCGAGTGCTGGTCCGGGAAGATCCCACATGCCGTGGAGCAACTAAGCCCGTGTGCCACAACTACTGAGCCTGCACTCTAGAGCCCATGAGCCACAACTACTGAAGCCCACGCACCTAGAGCCCGTGCTCTGAAACAAGAGAAGCCACCACAACGAAAAGCCCACGCACCACAACGAAGAGTAGCCCCTGCTTGCCACAACTAGAGAAAGACCGTGCACAGCAACGAAGACCCAATGCAGCCAAAAATAAATAAATAAATAAAATTTTTAAAAAGTGATTGATCTATTTAAAAATATACGTAAATACGAACTCTGATATAATGACATATTTTACTGGAAAAAAATATTTTCTACTCTGTCCACTCATAAGGTCTAGAAATAATGACCACCTCAACAGAGCTAAGAACCCACCAAAAGGAGCCTTGGCTAATTCCAAGTGTAGTTAGAAATATGCAGGGTGAGTGTGGAACACCTTGTCATCCCAAAGAGCAAAGAGCAAAGAAACCATCAAAGATTAAGGTAATGTCAGCGGGAATCAGGCTACTTAGGACATTAGCCACATATAGCATCAATAAGAATAACAGCTATAATGTCTTGAAACATAGCAAATATGTTTAATCCCATGTGTTTGCAGTGATACTAACCAAACAAAACCCCAAAACCTAATTGGTTACTCTTGGATGGTGCTAGGGAGGAAATTCATTATTGTGAAAACTGGTAAGTAAAAGTATAAACTCAAACATTTATCCTGCTTTCTCTATATGAATTGTAACACTGGGTAACTAAAATGATAGAACAGTAGAATTTTCTATTTAGAAAGATATCCCAGCAAATAAATAAAGAAGGAATGCCATAATTAGGATATCACTATTTTGCAGCTTCTAATAAATTAATGGAGCTAGATATTAAGCATTAACAGCTACTAACATCACAAAAAAAGAGACAATCAACCATTTGTGTCTCCTTATAGAACACAACAGTCCCTGTAAGGTGTCTTGGCAAGAAAAAATGTCTAATCTAAATCTGATGAAGTCTCTAGCTCCAACTTCCAATTTACAAGGAGTACAAACAACCCAGTTTCTTCAGCAAATACATTTCAAAGGGGAAAAATATACCGAGGAAGAACCTATAGATTAAAAACTGTAAGAAAAGAAAATATACTATTTAAGAGACAACTAGAAATTCTAACAATAACTCTGTATTTGTTGATATTAAGAAAATATCCCTCTTCTTTTAGATATGATAATAGTGTTGTGGCTATATTTGGAAGAGTTCATATCCTTTAGACTTAAGAGCTAAAATATTTATGGTATTTGTCATTTGTTACAAAATAATATGGTTGAAGGAACAGATGTGCTGTAGATGAAATAACAGTTGCCATGGGTACATGACTGTTGAAGCTGAGTGATGGGTACATGGGGATTCATTACACTTTCTCTGTATACTTTTGTATTTGTTTCATATGTTCTGCAAGAAAGATTTTAAGGTAATAAGAAAGGACAAAAATAGAACTCTGGGAAGAAAATTAATGTAAGATGATAGCAATCCTAACAAAGAGGTCAGCCAAGGCTCAAATCCTTCAGAAATAAAGATAGAAATTTGTTCAACTGCATAGTTCACATAACTCATTAAAAACTCTAAATATATACCATTTTAGGAAGAAAAATTTCAAAAGGTTTATCTGCACAAGTGTTTAATAATAGCTAATTGTCACTACATGAGAAAAATCTTTGCTTGGTCCCTTTAACTAATTAATATATTCTATTCTTTTTTTTGCCCTTGTCCACATAAAGTCAGAGTCTAAAGATCTGACTTTTCTTTTAGAGTACTTGGCATTATTGCCTACCATAAGAAGATGAACTGCTGGTTTCTTGTTTATATATATAATATATATATACACATATATATGTATATATAATATATATATTTTAAAGGCATGTTGTTTTTGTATTCACTCTGAACAACATGATCTTAGGAAATTCCATTTCACTGGAGATTCCATTTCACTGGCAGAACTCCACTAATAGGGGATGGGGGGGTACTCTATTCTTCTGATTAAAAAGAAATTTTGCGGGCTTCCCTGGTGGCGCAGTGGTTGCGCGTCCGCCTGCCGATGCAGGGGAACCGGGTTCGCGCCCCGCTCTGGGAGGATCCCACATGCCGCGGAGCGGCTGGGCCCGTGAGCCATGGCCGCTGAGCCTGCGCGTCCGGAGCCTGTGCTCCGCAACGGGAGAGGCCACAACAGAGGGAGGCCCGCATACCACAAAAAAAAAAAAACAATTCAGGGACTGAGAAGAAATTAGTTTATTACTAATTTTATATGTTATACTTGTAAGCGGGTTCTCCTTCTACAAAATAATGTAGAAGGATTTAAGGACTCTTTTTTTCTTTACTTTGGCTTTTTGGGGGTAAGGTTTTCCTCTTCAGCATAAAATAAAACATCTACAAAGCCCATCAGGTATTAACAATTGTTTCTGGTATTAGACTAACCTTCCCCTCAAGCAATTTAGGATTGTGTAAAAAGAAGATTGAGGATATATCAGAAGCTTTGACCCAGCAATTCCCCTTTTTCCTAAAGGAAGTTGATATGAAAATTATTAAATTTTGACAGATTATAGACATTAGTCACAACTTTGGTTCTCGTAGAGGCAATTGAGAACAAGCTAGATGGAACTCTTTCCCAAGACACCTCTTATATAATCCTCCCTGCATTCCACTTGTCAGATCTGTTGGTCTTCTCACTTTTCTAAACTGGCCAATCTCCTCTTCACCCCACAGCCCCACAGTCTGTCTCCTGCACATTTCTCACATGTCACCTTAAATGAGACTGCTCTGTGTTTTTTCTATTTCACATACTTATTATAATTACTTATATGTGCATGTTGTTGACTTATGTATACATGTTTAGCTCCAACCTGTAATCTCCAGGAGGATAGTGGTCAACTGTGCTTGCTCAGCAGGTTTCAAACAATGCCTAGCACTTAGTAAGCAATAAGAATTTACTAAATGAATCAGTGGATAAACTCCTTTCTAGATTCTGCTTTATAAATTTTATTTTTCTGAATTTTGTAAAATTTCTAGAATATTTGCCACAAAAAATACCACATATTGTCTGATGTCTGGTGATTCTGTGCAACTGCTATCTTCTAGAAGCCATGCTATTAAGCTCTGATTTTTCTTAAAATGATTTAAACTGGAACCTCTATTTGCCTGTTAAATTTTCATTAACCTCACTAATCAAAGAGAATGCAAAAGTTATCTTCCAGGCAAAAATCCTTTGAAAATTCAAATGAAAAGGGGAGATGTGCATTGTATTATATGCATTTTTAGGTCAATGCCTTAGGCATATGCAGGGATTATATTTTATTTCACCATACACTTGAATTTGTTAATTAATTGAAAAATTTTAAATTATCCCTGAATAGGGATACAGATACATCTCCTAAACAAACAAACAGTGTTCATGTGAAAGCACTAGAAAATACTCTAACTTAAGGTATTTTTCAGTAAAACAATCAAATACCCTGCAATAACAATTAGAAGCCTGGGTTGTTTTGGACCATTCAGTGACTCTCCATGCTTGGACATATTGTTCTATGCTTATAGTTATAGTGTTATGTGTTTTTTTTTATGACATTCAGTTCACTCTTTGTTGACACTATTGCACTTATAAAACTTTGATGCTTATACATCCCTGTAATGTTTAATCTAAGGCCTTGCTCATGGTAAATCCTTTGAAGTATCTTTAAAACTAGCCTGAAAAATGGAAGAAAAATTTTAGGGGGTTGAGATTTATTCGTATGTTTGCAGTATCTGAGTGTAAACCTGTGACAGTGACTGTATTTTACTTTATTATTTGTATCTGTAAGGTTCAATCAGAGAAACAGAACCAGCAGAAGATACATATTAAAAGATGTATTATAAGGAATTGGCTTACATGATCACATGATTGTTGTAGCCATGTAGGTATGTCCAAAAACCACAAGGCTGGCTGTCAGGAAGAGTAGGCTGGAACTCTGGGCCACAGGCTCAAGCTGCAATCTATAGGCTGAATTTCTTCTTCTTCAGGGAAACATTAGTTCTCTTAAGTCCTTAAATTTTGCCCACCCCATCTATCCAGGATAATCTCTCTTTCTTAAAGTGAATTTATTATGAACTTTAGTGCCATCTACAAGATATTTCCCAGAAAGTAGTTTACTATTTGATTGAATTACTAAGACTACAGTCTAGCCAATTTGGCACATTAAACTAACCATCACACCAGTATTCTCCTAAGAACTAAAAGAATTGTGCCTTGCATAATAGTAAATAGAAACATTTTCAATGGTAAAAGTGAGTTAGTTGGAAACATATTCTCCAAATTCCCTTTCAGCTCTACATTATGAAAAGCAAGAATTGCCCAAACAGAAATAAAATTATTCCTGTCCCATGTTACAGGGTGGCAGGCTAGAAGGAAATTGTGTTTCAGAGTTAAGAATAAGTTTCAAGAACTATTGGAATGAAACCTTCTTTTAAACATATTAACACTTCGTAAAACTTCACTGGTAAAATATCAAAATCTTGAAAAATAGAAAAACACAAAGATGTGTTTGAAGTGGATTTTTCCAATCATATCCTTATGAAAAATGTCTCATTTTGCTTTAAATATTTTAATATCAAACTCCAATAGTCTGAATTTGTGAATATTTTCATGAGTGTAAATTTGATCAACTGGAAAATTTGCAGAAGGAGGAAGAGAAGGAAGAGAACAGGAGGAGGAGGAAAAGGAGAAGGTGGAGAAGAAAGAGAGGAAGAGGAAAACTTCTTGTGAGAAAATGGCAAGTTGCTTTACAGATTCTCTCTACTTAGATTTATTCGTTTTTTCTGTTAGTTTGAGTCAGATATTTAATGTTTCAAGCAGAATTCACTGGGCCAAATAACATGTAAACATTATCTACACAAAGGGAAAATTGAAAGATGTACCTGGATAACTTAGCAAAAGAGACAATTACTATAGTGAGGATTTCTGATTTCCTTTCCCATCCCCTATTTTGCCTCAACTTGAGACCTTGCATAATAGAGCATGGATTCATACATTATTGTATTGACTGTTACTATCTAACTTCTATATTCTGCCTCTTTAGTCAAGACTTTGTGGATATCTTTGATATTTTAACAGTGAAATTTTCTTTAGCCCAAATAAAGGGAATATTTTAAATACTATTTCATGTTGTTGAAAATGTGATGACATGAATACTCAGGTACAGTAGTTTACTATGTATTTCTAATCACAGAAAATTAGAGAAAAAAATGTAGATTTCTATTTGCTTTTACTTTTTTGGCCTCATTTATTTTCTTCAAATATTTTGACCATACACCACTGTCAGGAAAAGTGTATGAAGGTCGCAGATAAGGGGATGAGTTGGATGGCATGATTTTCAATGCTATACAGGGTGAAGACGACTTAAAAATTATCTAGGTGAATGTCCTTTGGTCATCTCACTGTTCACTATTAATTAATGGTACCAGATATAGGGAAGTTACATGCTAACTTAAAAATATATGTATATATATATATATATATATTTTTTTTTTTTTTTTTTCTTGCAGTACGTGGGCCTCTCACTGCGGTGGCCTCTCCCGTTGCGGAGCACAGGCTGCGGAAGCACAGGCTCAGCGGCCATGGCCCACGGGCCCAGCCGCTCCGCAGCATGTGGGATTTTGCAATAAATATTTAGTGCTTGAGATAAAAAAGAAATAATAATAATAAGCTGCTTTTCTGAACACTTCCAGTCTGGTAAAACACTTGACTTGTAATATGTTCCCATTTTCACAAAAATACTTTTGTTTTGTTAGAAGTAGAGTATGGAAAAGGACAAGGAAGAAAGTGGGGGGAAAAGAGGAATAAAGGAATAAAAAACAAGGATAGGAGGGGAGAGTAGGAGTATTTTTCTCAAGAAATTTGCATTGTGCCAAAAGTAGGTATATTTTTGTAAATTATTAAGTTCTTCATTAATTAAACCACTTTCTTTTTAGTTTCTCTCATCCAAAAGCAGTGTGCAAAACAATGCATTAACATACATAGAAAATGCTGATTCCCTCCTAGCCCCGGTCCTGAGGTAACCAATGTCATCAGTCTGGCATATGACCATCCTCACTTTTCCCCTTATATATAAAAACATTCAAAGGGTATTTGGAAATTTTTTGTTTGTTTGCTGTTCCAAATATTAGATAATACTGTAACTATTATGCTGGGACTTGCTTTGCTCAGTATATCAGGGACATCTCAAGTCCATAGAAAACTAAATCATCCTTTTAAACAGTCACATAATATTCCATGGTAAAAATGTACTTCACTGAACTATCGCCCTGTTGATAGACAGTGAGACTGTATCCATTTTTGGCCACCATAATTGATGGTAAAATAAAGATTCTTTAACATGGCCTTAAAAAACAATGTGTCTATTTCTACAGAAAAGCTATTCGAAGTGGAGTGGGTATGTTAAAGAGAATATGTATTTTAGATTATAATAGACATTGCTAGATTTCTTTTCAAAATGTTTGCAGTTTATACTCCCACTAACAATATATTACCATGTCCATTTTCTCATTTACGTCTTACTAACAACGAATGCTATGACCCTTTTTAATTTTTGCCATCAAATAAGAGATATTCAAATTATCAAAAGAACTGTTCCTTAGTGTTTTCCCTGAATTGAACTCACAGTCTATGTAGGTCTCTGACATCTGTAGGTTTGCTCTATGAGGTCAGCATTGGAGACTGGACTGAAGCAGTGGTATTCTCTGCCCTATTCTGTGGTCATAGATTGCTTACAGAAGATTGTACCACTGGAATGGTACTACCAGGAAAAAAGCACGATATACAGGTTAATATCACCATTGTCATATATGAAAGATACCTTGCTAGTCACTGGAAACAAAATGATAGAAACAGAAACCCTCAGGGGTTAAAGACGCTGTCCAATGCTTACCTCTTAACCATAAAACTCCTACCAATTTATTATTGTACCTCTGCTTAATTTCCTCTAGTGCTGGGGAGCCTACAAAAGCAGACAGCCATTCCATAACAACAAAGCTAACTTTTATTGAACATTTATTCTGTACCAGACACACTTAAAAGCGCCCCGCAGGAAGCATCTCATTTAATCCTTACAAAAATGCTCTGGGGGAGGCATTACTATTATACCTATTTCACAGAATAAACCAAGGCACACATCACAGGGACAGCAATGGCTGCAGTTGAAGTCCATGGGAAACCATCTCAATCTCTGCACCTTACTGCCTCCCAAAGGCAGGTTTATAAAACTCTGAATGCCAACCCTTTTTCTTTACAAACCTAAACATGCCTTCCTGTAGTTGTTTCACTGCTCCTAGTCTACTCCTATTATTCCACATGTTCTCCTAAACTCTTTTACATATGAAAATACTACAAATACTTGAAAGCAGCTATGAGGTTCTCCATTAGTCTTTTTTTCTTTTCATTGCTGATATATTTTTTTTTTCGGCCGTGCCATGTGGCATGTGGGATCTTAGTTTACCGACCAGGGATCAAACCTGCACCCCCTGCCTTGGAAGCACGGAGTGTTAACCACTGGACTGCCAGGGAAATCCCTCTCCATTAGTCTTTAGCTCTAGAACCAGAGAGTTTTTAATGGAAGCCTGAGAAAGATCAGCTCACAGAACTCACCCAATGGCAAGAGGGAGAAAATGGTAGTATCTCCTACTTATTATAGACCCCAATTCAAGCCAACTATGAGTCTTTATAGGAAAGGGGACTAAAAATTTCCAGAGGAGGGACCACATACGAAGCATTAAAACACAAAACATTAATGGGGAAGATTAACATAATACCATTATATTTTTGAAGTCTCAGTCAAATTCATCAGTGAAATGCACACTCCTATAGAATACCTCACATACCTAAGGATTAAGTCTCTCTTTTTTTTCAGTCTTCTTAAATGTATTGAGACTTGTTTTGTGGCCTGCTATGTGATCTATCCTAGAGAAAGTTCCATGTGCACCTGAAAACAATGTGTATTCTGATGCTTTTGGATGGAATGTTCTATATCGATCTAGGATTAAGTCTTCTAGGAATACAATAATTAAGAGTATGGCACAAGAGACAAGTTTAATAATGTTTCACTCATAGGAACTCAAAGATAATGGAAAGTACAATAATAAAATTCACGTTCATTAAAATCACAAAAATTTCCACGTTTATCACAAGAGAATACATTTGGTGGAACTTCAAATAGAAAACAAAATCAGACGACACAATGGAAGTAAAATATGCCCGTGATGAGTATCTGGTATGTCAGTCAAAGGTTAACCAAGGATATACTAATGTAAAGTCTCTCTCTCTCTCTCTCTCACACCACATTTCTTTCACTGATGAAATGCCTATGATTTAGGTTGTATTTTTCATTTATAATCTCTTATATCAGAGAATTATTGTTTCTTTATTTTCCTCTATTTTTTGCACTTTCAGAATGGGGAATAAAGTTAATCTCTTGAAATCCAGGCCATATTAACATTATAACTCTTTTATTATGATAAATTATTTGCATGCATGTGAGGTCAAGAGCTCATGGACCTTTATTCTTTACAATTTCCCCACATTTTCTCACTGCTCATTTTGCAATGTATTTATCATCACTTCTTTAAACTCAAGATACCAAGCTATGTATTGTTGTCTTGCATTGAAATAATTCTGAACCCAACACTAAACACTCCACACAAACAGTAAAAATAAAAACTAGTAAAGAAGAAATAGCTTCATTAGGTGATTATGAATTTTTTTTTTTTTTTTTTTTTCAGTACGTGGGCCTCTCACTGCGGTGGCCTCTCCCGTTGCGGAGCACAGGCTGCGGAAGCACAGGCTCAGCGGCCATGGCCCACGGGCCCAGCCGCTCCGCAGCATGTGGGATCTTCCTGGACCAGGGCATGAATCCATGCCCCCTGCATCGGCAGGCAGACTCTCAACCACTGCGCCACCAGGGAGGCCCTATGAATTTTTTTTTGTTTATTCCATTTTATATTTGCAAATTAAGTGATTTTATATAACATTTATATAAAATGTGGTTCTATATTTTTTTAAGTAGTGGACTCTCAAGATAATTGTTAAATCTATCTGAATATCCCTGTGATTGGTTTGCTTTGAACTAGATTATTAATTATTAATTGAACAAATTGAATAAATGGAAGATTCAGCCTGTTCCTAAGACTTTGGAGATCTTTGAATATTCAGTTTCCTAAATTTCAGTGAGGTGGATGGGCTATTTAAAAATGTGGACTGTACCTTGATGAAATTGAGTAAACATATTTTTAACTTCTGAACCACTATACTACCGGTTAATATATAACCATTACTGTAACTATTTATTTGAATTTTCTGTTGAATTTTCCCATAGAATATATACAGAGGATGAGTTAGCTTGGGATAAAGTTTTTTTTGTTTGTTTGCTTGTTTGTTTTTGCCACGCACAAACATACCTAGCTGGGGAAGTTATGTACAGATGGATTTATTCCAGAGGTTGGAACAAAGACCAATGTGTTGGATTATTAAGGGAAACTAATGACTCAATATAAATATTTTTTAATTAAAATGTGATATATATTAATTCCTTTTCATAGGAAGTTCCCCCCCCCAAAAATGGGGGAGATTTTTAAAAATTGAGACATAATTGAATATAACACTCTATTAGTTTTAGGTGTACAACTTAATAATTTACGTATATATTGCAAACATGATTACCACAATAAGTTTAGTTAACATCCACCACCACAAATTGTTACACATTTTTTTCTTGTAATGAGGACTTTTGAGATCCACTCTCTTAGCAACTTTCTATACAATACAGTATTAATAACAATAATCGCCATGATGTACATTACATTCCCAAGACTAATTTATCTTATAAGTGGAAGTTTGTACCTTCTGACCACTTTCATCCATTTCACCAAACTCCTACACCCCTCCTCTGGCAACCACCAATATGTTCTTTGTATCTGTAAGTTCAGTTTGTTTGTTTGTTTGCTTTTCAAATTTCACACATAAGTAAGATTATACAGTATTTGTCTTTCTCTGTCTGACATATTTTACTTAGCATAATGCTTTCAAGGTCCATCCATGCTGTTGCAAATGGCAGGATTTCCTTCTTTTTTATGTCTGAATATTATTCCATTGTATGTATATGTGTGTGTGTGTGTGTGTGTGTGTGTGTATATGTATATAAAACACATTTTCTTTGTCCATTCATTCATCAGTGGACACTTAGGTTGTTTTCATGTCTTGGCTACTGAAAACAATGATGCAATGAACATTGGGGTGCAGATGTCTTTTCAAGATAGTGATATATTTTTCTTTGGATAAATACGCAGAAGTGTAATTGCTGGATCATATTTTGCCCTATGTTGTTTATTTTCCCCAATTTTGTGAATTTCCCTGCTTTCTTTCTGTTACTGATTTCTAACTTCATCCCATTGTAGTTAAAAAAGATACTTTGTGTGATATTTCTCTTTTAAAATGTCATAAGACTTAATTTGTGGTCTAGTCTGGAAAAATGTCCTATGTGCACCTGAGAAGAATGTGTATTCTGTTGTCATTGAGTACAGTGTAAAATTTGTTAGATCTAGTGGTTTATTGAGTTAAGTCCTCTGTTTCCTTACTTATTTTCTGTCTAGTTGTTCTATTTTTTATTGAGGGTGGAGTATTAAGTCTCCATCTACAATTGTAGTTCTATTTCTCCCTTCAATTCTGTCAGTTTTTGCTTTGTATAATTCGACAGTATTTTATTAGGTGTGTAAATGTTTATAATTGTTATATCGTGTATTGAACATTTATTAATATATAATTAATGTATTATTAATATATAATGCCCTTTGTTTCTTATAAACTTTTTGAATTAAAGTCTATTTTGTCTGATATTGGTATAGCCATCCCTGTTCTCCTTTGGTTACTACTTCCATGGAATATCCTTTTCTATCCTTTCACTTTCAACCGATTTGTGTCTTTGGATTTAAAGTGAATTTCCTGTAGACAATATATAGTTGGATCATTTTTTTATCCATTCTGCCAATTTCTCTCTTGATTGTAGCTGAATCCATTTACATTTAAAGTAACTGGATAAGGAAAGAACTCTGTCATTTTGCTATTTAGTTTCCCTATGTCTTATAGTTTTTTTGTCTCTCATTTCCTGCATTACTGTGTTCTTTTGTGTTTAGCTGATTTTTTGGTAGTGAATTCATTTAATTCCTTTATCATTTCCTTTTGTGTACAATGTACACCCTCAGCTTTTATTTATCTGGGAATGTCTTAATTTCTCTCTCACTTTTGAGGGACAGTTTTTATGGATATAGGACGCTTGGTTGGCAGGTTTTTTCCTCTTAATACTTTGAATATATCAACTTACAACTATTCAACCTCCAAATTTTCTGGTGAAAAATCTGATGATCATTGAGCATCCTTTGTATGTGACAAATTGTTTCTCTCTTGCTGCTTTCAAAATTATTTGAAATAAACAAACAACAGTTTGTTTATGTGTCTTGGTGGTGGGTTTCTTTGAGTTCATTCTACTTGGAATTCATTAAGCTTCTTAAATATATATATTCATGTCTTACATCACATTTGGGAACTTTTCTGCCATTGTTTCTTTAAATATTCATTCTTCTCCTTCTGGGACTCCTACAATGCATATATTGGTCTGTCTGATGGTATCCCACAGATCCCTTAGGCTCTGTTCATTTTTCTTCAATCTTTTTTCTTTCTGTTCCTCAGACTCAGTAATTTCCATAGTCCTATCTCCAAGTTTGCAGATTCTTTCTTCTGCCTGTGCAAATCTGCTTTTGAATCCCTCTAGTGAATTTTTTCATTTCAGTTATTTAATTTTTTATCTTCATAATTTCTTTTGGTTTATTTTTAGATAAATAAAAATGCATTAGTTCTCTGAGTGTCTCTAAGGCAGTTACCTTAAAGTCTTTATCTAGTAGATCTGCCATCAGGTCTTTTTCAGAGCCAGATTCTGTTTTTTCCGTTTGTTTTTTTTTCTTCTCTTTTTTTTTTTTTGTTTTTTTTTTTTGTGGTATGCGGGCCTCCCTCTGTTGTGGCCTCTCCCGTTGCGGAGCACAGGCTCCGGACGCGCAGGCTCAGCGGCCATGGCTCACGGGCCCAGCCGCTCCGCAGCATGTGGGATCCCCCCAGACCGGGCGGCAGGCGGACGCACAACCACTGCGCCACCAAGGAAGCCCCTCTTCTCTTTATTGAATGGGTCATACTTTCTCGTTTCTTTGTATACCTTGTGATTTTTTTTTAAACTGGATATTTAAATCTAATAATGTGGTAGCTCTAGAAATCAGATTCTCTCCCTTCCCCAAGGCTTACTGGATTTTGTTTTATTTTTGGTTTTGATTTTATTGTTGTAGACTCTGTGCTGAGGATCAGTCTGCATTGAAAACTTAAGGTCATCTCAAATCCTTTCTGAGCCTGTACCTTCCCCTGGGCATGCATGGTGACTTTCTAATTTCCCCTGTATGTGCAGTTGCTTTTGAATGTTCTAATCTTCAATGTCTGATTCCCAAAAGGAGAAAAAGAAAAATGAAGGGGGTTTGGGAGAAAGGCACCATCCCTTTAAGTCCCTGGAAATCACTTTACAACAGTGGAAGGAGGTGCAATAACAATGGCCACTGCCTCTTTGCCTGCCTTTCTGTGATTAGAAGCAGAGATCAGAGCACAGATCCCCAGTATTTGGAAGACAGGGTCCTTTTCGCCAACCCTGGCTCCTGCAAACTACTCCCAACACACATGCACAGCTGCCTGCCACAGTGCTGGCTGGGGGTAGATGGGTAGCTGCTGCTATGCTAAAAGCTGAAATTGACTAAAATTAACCACAATTTACTCTTCAGGCCTTCCCCTGGAATTTGCAAGCCTTCAGTAGACTGCAGAGTTCCAAAGTAGTCATATCAGACAGATTCTACCAGTGCCATTGTTGTCTGGGTTGGGGGAGAGATTTATTTATTTATTTATTTATAACATCTTTATTGGAATATAATTGCTTTACAATGTTGTGTTAGTTTCTGCTGTATAACAAAGTGAATCAGCTTTATGTATACATATATCCCCACATCCCCTCCCTCTTGAATCTCCCTCCCACCCTCCCTATCCCACCCCTCTAGGTGGTCACAAAGCACCGAGTTGATCTCCCTGTGCTATGCAGCTGCTGGGGGGAGAAATTTCTAGTGCTCCCTAACTCTGCCATCTTCCCAGAGTCTTCCTCCTTTGACCATTTTAAAATTGAATTTGTTTTCCTTTTCATTCATTTTAAAATGTAAAAAAGATCATGTCAGTCCCCATTTAATACCATTTAATGCCTTCCCATCTCAATATTAAAATCTAATCCTCTTATCCAGATTTACAAAACCCAAACATCTCTATCCTGCCTGCCTGGATCTCTTATCACAATTATTACCACTCTCCCCATCACTCACTGCTCTGGTCTCTGTCTTCCTCAAGCTCCCCAAGCTCATATTGCTTTAAGCATCTAAACTAGCTATTTTCCCTCTGGTGCTCTCACAAATTGAGAGGGGCTTGGTGTAAATGGGTTCAACAACTTTGAAAAGCCCTAAGGGCCTCTTGAACTTTGAAATGAATCACTAAAATGATTTTCCCTGTCATCTTCTCAAAGGGATCATCCCTGACCATTTAATTTCAAATACCTGCCCATTTACTCCATCTTGACACCTCTTTAATATTTTCTACAAACACATATTATTATCTGATTTTTGGTAGTTATTGTGTTTGTTTGTCATTATTATCTGTCTCCTCCTTACTATGGAGTAAGTTCCAGTTGAGCAGGAACCTTTCATGTCTTGTTCATTGGGTCTCCAGATCTAGAAAAATTCCTAGCTTATAAATAGTTGGCCTTCAACAAACATATATTAAATGAATGAGAGGATTCTAAAAAGTTAAATTTTTATAACTTACTTACTTTTTCAAAATGTATGTTTATTTTTACCAGATTTTACCTACATGAAAGGCGATTGGCAACAGAATGGGAAGGGAGAAAGTTTGGAAAAGAGTCCTGCTAAAGCAGCATGGTATATATTTTCTGTATTAATAATTAATTCAACAAATATTTATGAAAAACCTACATATACAAGTGAACAGGAAAAACTGCCTGCTATAAAAATATTATATTCTACAGGAGATTACTTACTGACATTAAACAAATATATAAAAACATTCAAGTAGTAATAATTGCTATGAAGAAAACAAGGCAGTGTAAAATAATAGAAAATGTGATGGGGGAGGAGTCCATTTTAGAGAGAAAGGTTAGTAGAGACCTAAATTGTGGGGTTGAACCTGTGAAGATCTTGGGTAATAGCATTTTAGGCCTAGAGGAAAAGAAAGGCAGATTCCTGAAGCTTGGCCTATTTGAGGAAGAGCAAAATGACTAACCTGTAAGGCAGAGGAAGGGGGATAGAAGAGCTTGGCCAGTTCCACATCCCCAGATCATGTAAATATATTAGAAATGGAGCGTTCCTCTTTCTGGGTCATTTTAGGGTTTTAATCTATAGTAACAAGACCCCTTTGTTAGAATAGAAAAAAAAGAAAAAAGAAAGAAAACCACCCCCCCCCAAAAAAAGCAAAAAAAAACCCCACTCTATCTATTAAGAAAAATCATAAGCTCTTGGGACTGAGAGGCACAGAGGAACAACTCTAAAATTCTCATTTGAAAAGACTCTCAATTGCTGACATATTTGGGGTAAAAGAATCCCATTTTCCTGAAACAACCCAATTAAATAGTGTGTCTATCCTATTACAGCACAGCCTCTCTTTTACATGGCAACTAGGAATGCTGGAAAGACGTCTGAGGAGCATTTGGTCTTGAGTGACATCAGGCAAGTCATCTAATCCCCTTAAAACTCAGCTCTTCATCTTCCTCTGTGCTTGGGATAATAACATAAACCTTAAGATATTTTGTAAGCATATAAATGTATTAGTTCAGGTTGCCTCTAGAAGCAGCTGCCAAGACGGGATTAGACATGCGACAGACTTACTGAAGGAAGGGGCAGATGCTGGTTTGACCCAAGTGGAAGGAGAGAGAGAGGAAGGAGGAATGGGTGGGAAGAATGTCAAATGGCAGCTCAGTTCCAAGAGATGCTCAGCCAGCAGGACAGGTTGTCCTTGAGCCAAAGTCACCTGTTGGAGGAGTCCCTTGCCTTGCTGGAATGAGCCTACTTTTGTACCCACTCTGTGCTCAGTCATCAGTTTGGAGATGCTTGTGGGAAATGTGGTGTCTGCGCAAACACAGGAGTGGACCCAGGGGAGCAGCATTTTGGGCCGTCAGGCAATGACGCTCCTTGCAGCAGGATCCAAGCAGCACATTTCCATGACCGCAAAAGTCCACCTCCCTCACGCCTCACAGATCTACTGCTCCCAGCAACTCAGGGGACAGCCAGCTATTCTGTGGTTCCTGGGGCCTTCTCTTCCTGAGAAGAGGGGATAGTGGGACAAATTGTGGCGCCCATTACCACAGCTGGTTGGTCTCTGGGCACAGCTGGCGGCTCCCAGCTCACCTTCCACTCTCCATCCTAGTGGGTCTCTGGTAATGATCCCACTCCCACACCTCCTTCGCTGTGAAGTGAGTCCCTCGGTTGGATGCTATGTTGTATGGGATTCGATGGTCATGGATCAGGCATTTTGTAAGTCCCTGGATTGTGGTGCTGGCTGAGGCTCTGAGGGCCGGAAGGTAAGCTCATACCTAGAATATGTATCTATCACTGTGAGGATAAGCCACTGACCCTTCCAGCATGGAAGGGGCCACTGCAGTTGATGTGCCACCAAGTGGCTGGTTGGTCTCCTGGGATAGCACCACACCAGTAGCACCTGTTGGTGTCTGTTGCTCACAGGTTAAACATTCGGAGGCAGCAGTATCTAAATCAGTCTTCTAAGTGGCGTCTAACCTGTTGTCCTATAGACTGCCTCTCTGTCAACAGGGTCACTTCATTTATGGGCCCATCATACCAACTCCATTGCTGGAGTTCCAGTATCCCAGAGGCCTATGCTGTGATCCTCCCCCTGGGGCTTGCCATTAGCACCACATGGCATGTTTTCCCACCACTGACACCTCTAATGCCATAAGGTTTGTTGGACTGTATGGCCCAAGGGATAGGGCTGTTTGCATTGCAGCCTAGACCTGGTACAGAACTCTTTCATTCTCTGGGCCCCACTCAGAACTATCAGACTTCCATGTCACCTAACATACCACCTGGACAGGTGTTCTTCGATGTGGAGTGTGTTGCCTCCAGAACACAGCTTTGTGCTTCCTGCTTTGTGGTAGGAGATGCAAGATGTGGCAATTTGTGTTTTATTTAGGAGTGGATATCCCAATGCTCTCCTGACTGCGGGACTCTTGAGAACGTCACTGAAGAGGCATGCCCCTGAATCTGCACAGGATTTAAGTTCCACCTCTTGGAGTGCATGTGTCTTAACAAGGCCTCCAGAGTGCTAGCCACTTCTTGCTCATCCTGTCCAATCAGCATGATATAATCAACGTAATGGATCATAATGATTTCTATGGATGTTCGGGCAGTTCAGATCTCTTCGGACTATATTATGATGGAGGGTGGAAGAATTAACAGAATCTTGATGCAAAATTGCAAATGAATATCGTTGTCCATCCCATGTGAATTCAAATTGATTCTGGTCTTCTTTTCCAGGGGTCAGCAAAATTTTTTATAGCAAGCATGATAGTAAATGTTTTAGGCTTTGCAGGCCATATAGTCTCTGTTGCAACTATTCAACTCTACTGTTGTAGTGTGAAAGCAGACAATATGTAAATGAGTAAGTGGGGCTGTGTTCCAATAAAACTTTATTTACAAAACAGACAGCTGACCAGATTGGATCCACAGGCTGTAGTTTTTTTTCACTCCTGCTCTTTTCTATACAAAATGAAAAGGAGTGCACTCACCACTTCAGTTGACTCATATCACCTACCCAAGACCTTATTAAACTGTTCTAGCTTTCTTCTGGCTAGCAGCACAACTGAGGCTTGTTAAGTCTATAGTAGTCCATAGTCATTCTCCAGTTTCTATAGGGCCCAGATTGGTAATATGATATGGAATGTTACCTCGATTCTTTAGGCCTTTAATGGTAGCATTAACCTCCACCATGACCTTGCGATGCAATAATATTTTTGCTTAACTATTTTGGTGGAGAGGGGTTTGTCTGCAGAGTTTTCCACTTGGCCTTAATCACTGTAATAGCTCTTACCCCCTAAGCTATGAACCCTATGTTAGGGTTACTCCAATTGCCAAGTATATCAATACTAGTAACACATTCAGGGCAGGGTTTGGAGAAAAGATCATTGGATGGATCATCAGACCCATTGTCTCCACAGCAGACCAGACCCACTGTAAGCCAGACTTAGGCAGGACTCCATTTTTCACCTGGCTCCTGTAATTCTTCACTCTAAGAGAAACATGATGATTGTGTTGGTACAAGTCCTCCAAGAAACAGAAACCAAGATGGTATTAAACATGTAAGAAATTGGATGGCCAACAGACACATAAAAAGATGCTCAACATCACTAATCATCAGAGAAATGCAAATCAAACCACAGTAAGATATCAGAGGTGATCCTCAGACCTCTAAGAATGGCTATAATCAAAATGGCAAGAAATAACAAGTGTTGGTGAGGATGTGGAGAAAAGGGAACCCTCATGTACTGTTGGTGGGAATGTAATTTGGTGCAGCCACTATGGAAAACAGTACAGAGGTTTCTCAAAAAATTAAAAATAGAATTATTTTCAATTCCAATCCTAGGTATTTACCCAAAGAAAACAGAAACACTAAAGTGAAAAGATATATGTACCCCTATGTCCACTGCAGTATTATTTACAATAGGCAAGATATGGAAGCAACCTAAGTGTCAACAGATGAATAGATAAAGAAGATGTGATATATATATATAAACGGAATATTAGTCATTAAAAAATGAAATCTTTCCATTTTGACAACATGGATAGATCTAGAGGGTATTATGCTAAGTAAAATAAGTCAGACAGAGAAAAACAAATACTGCATGATCTCACTTATATGTGGAAACTAAAAACAAAACAAACAAAACAAAACAAAATGAAAACAGACTCATAGATACAGAGAACAAAAGGGTAGGTGCCAAAGGAAAGGGGTGGGGGAGGTGAAAAAGGTGAAGGAGATTAAGAGGTAAAATCCTCCAGTTATATAATAAATAAGTCACAGGGATACAGGTATACAGCATAAGGAATATGGTCAATAATATTGAAATAACTTTGTATGGGGACAGATGTTTACTAGACTTATTGTGGTGATCATTTCATAAGGTATGCAAAGCATTATTTAGTACACCTGAAACTAACATAATATTGTATGTTAACTTATTTCAATTTAAAAAATACATGAAAGAGAAATTATCATTATAAGTCATTGAGGGGGGGCCCATGGGGACTTCTGGAAACTTAATATCCAGCATTTAAAGAAGTCCCACAATTAAAGAACAAACTAACCAATTTAAAAATGGGTAGACTTGAATAGACATTTCTTCAGAGAAAATGTACAAGTGGCCAATAAGTCCATGAAAAGATGTTCAGAATCACTAATGGTTAGGGAAATGCAAAGCAAGACCACAATGACATACCACTTCATACCCATTAGCATGGATATTATAAAAATAAATAAATAAATTACAAGAGTTGGTGGGGATGTAGAAAAATTAGAAACCTTATGCACTGCTGGTGAGAATGTAAGATGGTGCAGGCACTGTGGAAGACTAGTATGGTGATTCCTCAAAACATTTAAAATTGAATTACCATATGATCCAGCAATTTCACTTCTAGGTATAAACCCAAAAGAATTGAAAGTACGTTCTCAAAGAGATATTTGTACACCTATGTTCATAGAAGCATTATTCACAATAGCCAAAAAGCAGCCCACATATCCATCGACAGATGAATGGGTAAACAAAACGTGGCACACACATACAATGCAGTATTATTCAGCCTTAAAAAGGAGGGAGGGACTTCCCTGGTGGCGCAGTGTTTGAGAATCCGCCTGCCAATGCAGGAGACACGGGTTCGGGACCTGTTCAGGGAAGATCCCACATGCTGTGGAGCAACTAAGCCCGTGCATCACAACTACTGAGCTTACACTTTAGAGCCTGCAAGACACAACTACTGAGCCCACGTGCCACAATTAATGAAGCCCGCATGCTTAGAGCCCGTGCTCCACAACAAGAGAAGCCACCGCAATGAGAAGCCCGCACACCACAGCAAAGTGTAGCCCTGCTCGCCACAACTAGGGAAAGCCCGCGTGCAGTAACGAAGACCCAATGCAACTGAAAATAAATAAATAAATAATTTTATTTTTAAAAAAAGGAGGGAAATTCTGACACATTTTACAACATAGGCGAATCTTAAAGACATTGGTTAAGTGAAATAAGACAATCACAAAAGGACAAGTACGGTATGATTCCACTTTGATGAGATACTTAGAGTAGTCAAACTCATAGAAACAGAAAGTAATAGAATGGCAGTCTCCAGGGGCTGGGGAGACAGGGCAATGGGTGTGGAATTTGGGAAGATGAAAAAAAGTTCTGGCGATAGATGGCAGTCATGTTTGCACAATGTGAATGCACTTAATGCCTTTTTAAGAACTATACCCTTTTAGGGAATTCCCTGGTAGTCCAGTGGTTAGGACTCTGCACTTTCACTGCTGAGGGCCCGAGGCCCATCCCTGGTTGGGGAACTAAGATCCCACAAGCCGCTATGTGGCCAAAAAAAAAACCCCTCAAACCAAAAAACTGTACCCTTTTAAATAGGTTAAAAAATGGTGAATTTTTTGTGCATGTATTTTACCACAATTTAAAAAATTAACGTTTATAAATTTTATGTTATGCATCTTTTAAATTAAAATACACATTTAAGAAATAATTTTGGGAGAGAACTTGTAAGAATAAATGGAGAGGGAGCTAGAAGAGGCTGGGGGAACCAGCAGACCACAACACCGTTGTGACCCCAAGTGAAGGAGAGAGGGCAGGAAGGCTGGGTGAAGTGTCAGCCCTGCAGTTCCAAGCAAAGCTGGCAAGGCTGCCTGGGGATCCTCAATCCAAAAGCGGCCTCTCAGAGGAATCCCGCACCTCCCAGGAGTGGTCCTGCCCTGGTTGGCTTAGTCATCGGCCGGAAGCAGCCCGGGGAAAGCATGGCCTGGATATGAAGATGGTGATGGATTTGGAGTTCAGCAGCTGGAGCTGTCAGGCAGTTCCTCTCTCCAGTCATGGCTACTAGTGACACTTCAGCCCTAAGTACTAACGTCAGCGCAGACCCTGCATCCAATAGACCCTCAAAATCCCTAGATGTTCCTCTCCTCCCAGTGTATTCTCACTCAAGGAAATGGTCCCACAGTGAAGGACCAGGGCATCACTACCGCATATGCTTGTCACGGTGCCGCATGGTTCTTCCTGGGAACCCGGCAACCGCTTCAATCAATGAGTTCCGGATCCCCAAACTGGCTCGGGTCCAGGAACTGAGTAGGAGCTTGGACGTCTTATTGGGATGCCCATCCTGAGTCTCCGGTTCTTTCACTTGTGTCATTTTTTATGGTTTGTACGCGTTAAGCAGTCGTTTGGGTCTGCCTGGCCCTCAGGGTGCTACGCTCTGTTAACTCTCTACCACTTCTTGCCCCTCCAGCCTGGCTGGACATCTCCGGACTCGGGACCTCTTTCCTGCGGCTCCAGATTCCCCACCGCCAGCCCACGGTGGTGGGAACCGCTCAGCAGCGCGCTCTAGCGGCCCCGGGAACAGGATGCCCTCCGGGTCACCCCGCTGAACACTTTCGGGTTTTCTGGCCTCACAAAATTTATCCATTCCAGCACATTCGTCACCGGCAAAGCCCATTAACAATCCCCAGGAAATAAAAATCGACTCTGGGTAATCAAATAAGGTCTAACCTTTTTTTATCCTCTGGGCTTAGTCTCGTTTCACTGGCTCACAGGGTCCCATGTGCAGGGGAATCACACCGGGCCCTTCGGAACGGAGCTCCCGCTGCTAAAGGGCTGCGCCCGCACCTCAGCTCAGGGCCAGTGCAGAGGCTGCACACGACACTCCATCCAAGATGGCGGGTGCCGGGCGAAGGCAGAGTTGCTGCGCCCGGCACTGAGATCTGGAGCCTGAGCAGGGCAGCTGCCCCGCCCCCGAGAGCCCCGCCCCCTCCCAGCGGAGGAGCCCTTGTAAAGCAGCCCCGCACGGCCTCTCAGGAGAGCCTGTGCTTTAGAGCCCGAGCTCGCACCTCTCCACTCCCTGACCCAAGAAGAAAGCTTTCCTTTGCTTCTGAGCCCAAGTGGGTCTCGTTCTACTGGCCGGAGCGACACCAAGCAGGAGGAACCTTGTTGGGGACCCACTCGGCAGGGTCGGTAACACATTCACTTCCCTTAGCATCTTTATTCCTTCTTCCAGGCCATCTTGGGCATTTATTCTGTTCTTCACTTTTTTTCAGGCTTTTAAAAGCCACCCTAGCAGTGAGTTAGACACATCAGAGTGTCCTGGACAGGGTATTAAATTCCGAGAAGGCTCCTTCAAGTCAAAGATTCTTACTTATCTGCTCTTATTTCTGGCCATGAAGACCCAATCCTGGGGATACTCACCTGCTTCCTCCCGGTCCGTCCTGTTAATAATTCTTTCACCTCCTGGGGGGTAGTCTCCTTCCTCACTTGTCAGGCTGTCCTCAGCTGGCTTATGCTGAAATTTAACCCTGGATTATCAACCTAGAAGCCAGGAAAGGAGCGGCTCTTGGGGTAGAGGGAGGCTCCTAAGGCATCTTTTAGCACAAGGGAACAGCCATCTCTTACTGGGGAAGGTTGGGCCACCTCTGCAAGCTCCCAGGTTTCAGGTTGCTCTGCAGAGCACCAGGGGTGCCCAGGTAGACACCACCACCCCATGTTTCAAGCTTCCAGGTTTCCCCATCCAGAGTACTGACTTCAGGACACCAGACCTGCCTAGGAGGAGCATCCAAATGGATCCCATTAGACTTACAGCCTGCAGCTCAGCTGGGTGCTCTTCCACTGCAGGAAATAAGGACCTCTTTGTAAGCTACCCCACAGTCCTCTGATCTTCACCTCCAGCCTTTAACCCACTGTTAATGGCTCTCAGGTTCTCATTTTCCTTCTTCGGGACACCAATTCAGCTTAGCTCTATTGCCTGTAGGTATTTTCCCCCATACCTTTCAAATACCTGAATCACTACACCAGCATCAGTACATCGCATTGCCCTCCAACGCGATGTCTTCCTAGGTCACTGCTGGTGAAATCTTTAGCAATCAGGCCACCATCTTGCAGTAAGGATTCTCCGTATCCCACCTAGCTCCCCACCTTGTGCTCCCTGGAGATATGAACAGCACATTTTTATGGCCCCTACATTAAGTAAGCAGGGAGAGTTCTTGTATAGATATGTATAGAAATAAATGGTAGCTAAAATAACTACTATCACTCTTACTTAAGTCCTCTGTAATAACTCAGTTCTCTGAGCTATAAAACAGGAGTAATTTAGTATCTATCATATCTAATTCATACATTTTTGGAGACTCAAATATAACACTTCATTTAAGGGTGCACTTAAAATTTTTAAAGATAAAAAACAGTACTAGTGAAAGGTCTTTATAACTAAGAACAGCTCTTAATTTTTCCCTTTTCCCTAGGAGAACAAGATTGATGTTGTATAAGGAGATACTAAGCACAGCACCTTAAGCAATTGAACTTGAATAAATCTGTAAATATCAGTTTCAGTCAGGGAGCTAAGTATGTACTTACCAAATGTTCTGAAGATACATTCAAAATGTATCTTATTGAAGGCTTCAAATTAAAAAATAGAAAACTAATGAGATTACTTAAGAGTTTTCCTCCGTTAGATTTAAAAGCAATGATAATAAATGGCAAGATCCTTTACTTACAGAGGTGCAGTTGAATGTAGCTAAAAATGAGATTTAACAATGTGTATTAATATGTGGCGATCTGAAGGCACGTCATAAGGCAGTGCTTTTCGAATTATTCCAACAAAGTCTCCCTAACTTAAAAGGAAAATAAATTCAAATACCCAAAGAGGGATTGGTTGGGAAAAAAACTTTCATTGAGTGTATGTCATGGTCAAGTGTATGAGCCAGCAGTGCACACATGTTAGTCAGAACAACTTAATGCCCAGCAATAAGATTCTCATCTAATTTCTTTGACTATTTTTATTATCACAAAGGCAATATCAGAAAATATAATCAAAAGAACAACATAATGAATTCACACAATCCCATCCACCTTGAGAGATCTCAGTGAATACCTTCGGATCTTTCTCTATGCATGTATGTTCATGTGTGTACGTATACGTGTGTGTTATTTTAAAATGGGGTCAGGCTATATATACTTTTTAAAAACCTGCCATAATTTCAGTCATCTACTAATTATTAGACAATTAGGGCATTCCATCTTATTCTCTATTGTTATATACTTAGGTTCTGTCCCTACTTTTCGTAATAAAATCAACAAGCAGGAATAATTGGTCCAAATAAAGCAGAAAAAAATTTAAAGCATAAACGTCTTTTAAAATTAAAAAAATACTGGCTTTAAAAATGTTTACGAAGACAGTTGTAAAATCATGCTGTGTCGCATCTTACCAATTGTTTCAACACCAGTGATTTTGGAAGGCTGGTTTTCAACTAAACATTCCCATACCATGAATGTCCCTATTTTTCTTTATAGTCTTTGAAATATATGTGTTCATAGCTAAATAATACATTGTTGATGTTTGTATGTTTTTGAGCTTTATTTAAATGACGTTACATGTATGCATTCCACTGTTTTTCACCTCCATGTCTTGTATAGCTGCGGTCCATTTGTTTTCACTGCTGTGCAGTATCCCATTGCTAGATCATATCACTGTTTTTTTTTCTCTTGTTAACACATACTTGCATAGTGTACAGGTTTTTGCTCTTATATACTGTGCTGTTAGAAAAATTCTTCTACAAGTCTGCAGACAAATATATCAGATTCTCTGCCAAAAGTGAAGTTATTGGTTGCAAGATATGCACATTTCCAACTTAATACAGTGCCAACTAGCTTTCCAAAGCATTTGTGCAAATTTATACTCCCACCCAGAGTTTAACTATTTTCTTTGCTCCATTTCACAGGCAATATTTCTTTGTTTTACAATCTGTTGGGTATAAAATAATATCTAATTGTGGTATTACTTTGGATTGTCCTGAGTAATTTAGGTTGAGCACCTTTTCATACTTTTATTAGCCATTTATATTTTCTCTTCTTGGAATAACTATTCATGTCTTTTGATATTTTTAATTGTTTTCGTTTTCTTTTTAAACATCTTTATTGGAGTATAATTGCTTTACAATGGTGTGTTAGTTTCTGCTTTATAACAAAGTGAATCAGTTGTACATATACATATGTCCCCATATCTCTTCCCTCTTGCGTCTCCCTCCCTCCCACCCTCCCTATCCCACCTCTCTAGGTGGTCACAAAGCACCGAGCTGATCTCCCTGTGCTATGCGGCTGCTTCCCGCTATCTATCTATCTTATGTTTGGTAGTGTATATATGTCCATGCCACTCTCTCACTTTGTCCCAGCTTACCATTCCCCCTCCCCATATCCTCAAGTCCATTCTCTAGTAGGTCTGTGTCTTTATTCCCATCTTGCCCCTAGGTTCTTCATGACCTTTTTTT
>NC_041217.1:4183417-4184399 GCF_002837175.3 Physeter macrocephalus | reverse complement strand
ATTGCATTGAATCTGTAGATTGCTTTGGGTAGTATAGTCATTTTCACAATGTTGATTCTTCCAATCCAAGAACATAGTATATCTCTCCATCTCTTGGTATCATCTTTAATTTCTTTCATCAGTGTCTTATAATTATCTGCATACAGGTCTTTTTTCTCCTTAGGTAGGTTTATTCCTAGGTATTTTATTCTTTTTGTTGCAATGGTAAATGGGAGTGTTTTCTTAATTTCACTTTCAGATTTTTCATCATTAGTGTATAGGAATGCAAGAGATTTCTGTGCATTAATTCTATGATTAGCTCTAGCAGTTTTCTGGTAGCATCTTTAGGATTCTCTATGTGTAGTATCATGTCATCTGCAAACAGTGACAGCTTTACTTCTTCTTTTCTGATTTGGATTCCTTTTATTTCTTTTTCTTCTCTGAGTGCCATGGCTAAAACTTCCAAAGCTATGTTGAATAATAGTGGTGAGAGTGGGCAACCTTGTCTTGTTCCTGATCTTAGTGGAAATGATTTCAATTTTTCACCATTGAGGATGATGTTGGCTGTGGGTTTGTCATATACGGCCTTTATTATGTTGAGCAAAGTTTCCTCTATGCCTACCTTCTGGAGGGTTTTTATCATAAATGAGTGTTGAGTTTTGTCAAAAGCTTTCTCTGCATCTATTGAGATGATCAGATGGTTTTTCTCCTTCAATTTGTTAATATGGTGTATCACGTTGATTGATTTGCGTATATTGAAGAATCCTTGCATTCCTGGGATAAACTCCACTTGATCATGGTGTATGATCCTTTTCATGTGCTCTTGGATTCTGTTTGCTAGTATTTTGTTGAGGATTTTTGCATCTATGTTCATCAGTGATATTGGCCTGTAGTTTTCTTTTTTGGTGACATCTTTGTCTGGTTCTGGTATCAGAGTGATGGTGGCCTCATAGAACGAGTTTGGGAGTGTTCCTCCCTCTGCTATATTTTGGAAGAGTTTGAG
>NC_041217.1:4166462-4182903 GCF_002837175.3 Physeter macrocephalus | reverse complement strand
TGAGTCTGGCTAATGGTTTATCAATTTTGTTTATCTTCTCAAAGAACCAGCTTTTAGTTTTATTGATCTTTGCTATCGTTTCCTTCATTTCTTTTTCATTTATTTCTGATCTGATCTTTATGATTATTTTCCTTCTGCTAAATTTGGGGCTTTTTTTGTTCTTCGTTCTCTAATTGCTTTAGTTGTAAGGTTAGGCTGTTTATTCGAGAGTTTCTTGTTTCTTGAGATAGGATTGTATTGCTATCAGCTTCCCTCTTAGAACTGCTTTTGCTGCATCCCATAGGTTTTGGGTCATCATGTTTTCATTGTCATTTGTTTCTAGGTATTTTTTGATTTCCTCTTTGATTTCTTCAGTGATCTCTTGGTTATTAAGTAGTGTATTGTTTAGCCTCCATGTGTTTGTATTTTTTTGCAGATTTTTTCCTGTAATTGATATCTAGTCTCATAGTGTTGTTTTCTGTTGTTTTTATTAATACGTACAAGTTTATTATATTTTCTGAACAGTAGTCTCTTGTCTGTTGTATATATCACAGATATTTTTTTCCAGTTTCTGACTTGTCTTTTCACTTTTTAATGGTAGATTTTCAAGAACAGAAGTTTCATTTTAATGTAGCCAGATGTATTAATCATTTTCCTTATGTTTTGTGCTCTTTACATCTTGTTTAAGAAAATTTTCCCTAACTTAAAGGCCATAAAATAATCTCATATATTGTCTTAGAAAAAATAAATTTTTTGATTTTTATTTTGAAGTATTTTATCCATCAGAAACTGACTTTTGCACATAGTGTGAGATAGAATTTCTATTTTATTTGTACTTACCTAAATGTCCTAGCACTCTGTATTGAATAGTTCACATATTCCTTGCTGATCTTCCATGCCATCTCTGTACTGTACCAAGTTTCCATATACACATAAAGCTGTTTATGAGTTGTCTGTTCTGTTCCAATAACTATTAGTCTATCACTTCTCCGACTCCACACTGTCTTAACTGCATTACTTTTGCAATCTGCCTGCATATCTGATAGGACAGTCCCACCCACATCTCTTTTCAAAGTTTTCTGGGATAGTCTGTTCATTTCTCTTCCACGTAAAATAATTCCATTTAAAATGATTCCTTTTTTTTTTTTTCAGTGATTCCATTTTAAGATCCGCTTTATGTCATGTTCAATGAAAACCCCTGTTGGTTTGTATGATGGGAAATGCATTGAATATAGGGATCAGTTTAAGAATTTATATTGCCATAATATGGAGTGTCTATTCATAATACTCCTTCAGTGGTTTTTATCTCTTTCCACAAAGTTTTACAATTTACCCCAGTATGGTCTAGTACAGCTTTCCTTATATTCATCCCTAGGTACTTTGTATTTTTGATGCATTGTAAATCTATCTCTTAAAATTGTATCTTCTAATTGTTTGTAACATGCATAAAAATAATAAAGTTGATTTTTAATATTGATTTTTATCTCCAGTAACCCAGTTAAATTTTCTCATTTGTTCTCACAATGAAACTAAACTTATTGTTGTTTTCTATTCTATGACAACTTTATCATGTTTTGTTTCTGTCTTTCCAAAATTTACAATTTTTAATTTTCTTTTTTGTCTTAATGCTGATAAGGGCTTTCAGTATATTGTCGATAGAAGTGGTAACAGCAAATATCTTTCTCTTATTTCATGTTTTAAAAGAGGTTCTCCTAAAGTTTAGCTATTTAGTACAATGTTTGCTATAGATTTCTATAGCTACATTTAAACACTTTTAGGAAGTTATATTCTAAGCCCCAATGCATACTATTTTAGAAGTATTAAAGCTTCGAGTGAACAAAACTCTTTAACATTATGTAGTATCCTTTTATATTCTTTTTTTGCCTTAAAGTTTATTTCATCTGCTATTAATATAACTACAGCAGCTTTCTCTTGGTTAGAATTTGTTTGGTATATAATTTTTCATCTTTTCTCTTTCAATATTTTTGCACTAATATTTTACATATGTTTCTTTTAAGCAGCATATAGATTTAAAAATTCATTCTAATAATTTTAATCTTTAACTTAGATGTTAGTTCACTTCTATTTGATGATTACTAATACAGTTGTGTTTATTTTTATAATTTTATAATTCTTATGCATCTAATTTTTTTTTGCTTCTTTCTCTTATTTTGGATTGATTTTTTTCCTCATGCCATTTTTTTCTGTTTTCAAAATTATATGCTATATTTTATCCTCTTTGTGGTTATTTTTGAAAATTAGTATGCATATTTAACTGATCAACTTTATTCCATAGCTTTTTCCTCCTCCCAAACAATACAAGATTATTGAACTCTTCAATTCTGCTTATTCCTCTCCTGGCTTACATCCTACTATTGAGCATTGTGTTAACTTTATTTAATAGTGTTTTTAAATTCCATTAATTAGACATTAGTATCATAATTTTAAATAATCAGTCTTTGTTTAGCTTTACTTACTCACAGATTTACAAGTTTCATTGCTTAACTTCCCTTCTCACATCTCCATTCTTTCTGCAGTATGTTATTACGGAGTTCCTTTACTACATTTCTGTCAATGATAAATAGTTTTTTTGTCTGAAAAAATATTTATTTCACACTTATTCTCTGGTTGCTTTGATGTACAACTCTAGGTTGACAGGAATTTCATCACAACATTTTGAAACAATTAAGCAGTTGCCTTCAGGTTTCTAAGGTTGCTGATTTCAAGTTGCTGTTTGTCTAATTTAATTCCTGAGTGGATAGTCTGACTTTTCTCTCTGGCCATTTTTAAGATCTATTTGTTTTCATGTTCCATACATTCACCATTTTGTTCATTAGTGTCTTTTTATTTATGCTGTTTGGCAGTTACTCTGCTTCCTGAATCTGAGAACTTGTGTTTTCTCAGTTACAGGAAAAAATTCTTATTGCTCTTTCCCATCATTTATACTATATTATGTACTTCTGGGAATCCAATTAGACATATGGTAGACCTTCTAATTCTATCTTCCTTCTGTCTTCTATGTCTCTTTACCCCTATTTCAAATCTTCCATCTCTTGATCTTTCTGTGTTTTAATTTGGGAAATATTATGTATGTGTATGTGTGTATGTGTGTATGGAAAAACCTGAACAAACTCTTTGGCCAACCCCAGAAATATTATATATATATATATGTACACGTACACACACACACACACACACACACACACACACACACACACACATTCTCATTTTAGTTAACTAATATATGTATGTTATATATTCTCATTCTAGTTAACTAATTCTCACTTCAGTGGTGCTTAATCCGCCCTTTAAGCCACTCATTGAGTTTTTAACATTAGCTATTCTGTTTTTCATTCAGAATTTACATTTAGTTGTCATTCCAATCTGTTTTTATTTTTAAACCTCTTGTGTTGCTTCTGTCTCATGTTTTCAATTCTAATTTTTATTTCTTTAAACATTTTAGGCCTTTATGTTGTACTATCTAACCAATAATCCCATTATTGGAATTTTTGGTTGTCAGAGTGTACTGTTTGTTATTTGCATTTGCCATTGCCCATGATGCCTTGATTCCTCCTGTGCTTTGTAATTTTGGGTTGTGAAATCATGGCCAGAGGACTTTTTCTGTAGGAATCTTGTGGGGCCAATGTTGAAGCTTTATCTCACTAGACAGAATGTGTTTCTTTTTGCTTCTGTCAAGCAACCAGGGGTTCTACTAACTTAGGACAAATTCTTGTTCTCATCCTGACTTAGATTTTACACGACTGAGTAGGTAGTACTACTACCTACTACCTGCTTCAAGTAATAGTACTGAATTGTACTACCCACCAAATTCATCTGTTGAAGTCCTAACCCCCAATGTGACTGTACTTGTAGTAGGGCCTTCAAAGAAGTATTAGGGTTCAATGAGGCCATAAGGCAGGGCCCTAATCCAAATAGGACTGGTGTTTTGTAAGAAGAGGAGAGACCCTGGGGTTGCATGCACACAGAGGGAAGACCATGTGAAAACACAGCAGGGAAAGAGTTGGCTGCAAGCTGAGGAGAGAGGTCTTAGGAGGAACCAAACCTGACAAGACCTTGATTTGGATTTCCAGGCTTCAGACTGTGAGAAAACAGATTTCTGTTGGTTAAGTCATCCAGTCTGTGGTATTTTGTTGTGGCCGCCCTAGCAGACTAACATAGTAGGGAATAAAACTTTAACCTCTAACTCACGTGTGGGCAGACCTCTCTTTACAGATTTTCCGGGGAGTCCAGGCAGAGTCAGACAGGAGCCCTGCCTTCTCCCACTCCTGGCGGGCAGATTTGTTTTATAGTCCAGCCGTTCACCGAGGGCAGGGCTCTGACAAAGGTCAAGTGTTGCCCTCACTAAGGGAACAGCTCTCAGAGTGTCTCAACCCGAGTGTCTTGTCTCAGACCATTCAACCGGCACAGGCCAATGACTCCATCAGCCACTAAGCCTCAACTCCCAAGACTGACAAATTCTCCAGGACAACAGTAGTGTCAGAGACAAATTACAACCCTGATGTTTAGCTCAGTTTTCAGGTTTTGGTACCTAGATTTTTCCTACTTTTTCAGGCTTAACTGTGCATTTAAAAATATGGTTGTTTTGTTTTTCCATCTAGGTTTTTGGTAAGGGAAATTTTTAAGGATACCGACTGTGCCATATGCCTGGAAACTAAGGTCCCATTACTCTTGTTATACGAGTAAGAAGACCTTTCCCAGAAGCATTCCTGCAGAATTTCCCCCGTGTCTCATTGGTAGGAGCTTTTGTAAATCAATCAGTGCAGGAAGAATGGGATTTCCAAGGTTGACTTAGACTGGTCAGAATTTATCTCAGGGTCCCATGGGGGAGTGATGGACAATGAAACATATTTGGGGAACTGTTGTGGAGACAAAATAGCATAACTGCAACATGGATAATTTAGGGGAGGTGGGTAAATTAGTCTGAGTAGTACAGAATGTTTGACCTAGAGAGTAACAGGACATAAGACTAGAAAGATACTTCAGGGGTCAAAGTGTTGGAGTACCAAAAATGCCTATTCTATCCTACATGTAAAATTTTGACACTGAGGATTTTCCAACCAGAAAATGACAATTAAAATGGTGTGTTAGTACTGTTATTTTGACAACAGTGTTAAGAATGAATTAGAGGAGGAACAGAATAGAGGCAGGAATTATAATTTAGGCATCTACTGCAGTAACTTAGTCATCAAGTGACAATGACCCAAACCAGGTAAGATTTCAATAGGAATTTAAAGAAAGAGAGACACACATTATGAGAGAAGAATGAGTGAAATGTGGTGACTGAATTGGACATAGGACAAATTAGGGGGAAAGAAGGCAAAGCGCTAGCTTACTTAAATATTTTTGACCGTATGAAAAAGACTTGAGTCATATTATAGGGTTCCAGTTCCAGCTCTGCCGTTTCCTGGGTGGTGACTTTGGGCAAATCACTTAGAATCTTTAGTCCTCAGTTCCATCATTTGTAAAAAATGGATATGATTATATATTTTCTATCTTAAAATGTTGTGAGATTTAAATGAAATAGAGTTTCTGAAAGTACGCTGAAAATTCTATAAGACGATAGATGTGTATTAGGGCACCTCTACCATATACAAGGATTTAGGTTGGGTATTACAACAGACACTAGCAGATATAACTGTATTCGTTAAGGTTATAGCTCAGTGTTGGGAGAAGGGACACATAATTATTTATGTCTTAAGAAGGTATGAAGAGGAAAGGGGTAGAGGGGTAAATCAGAGATGGCAAGGACAGAGTCGGATACATTTCCATCCAGGTAAGGAGATATGGCTAGTGGATGAAGTCACTTCCAGGCTGAGGTGGTTAGGTACCTTTTGGTGAATTTAGAGGTTATCAGTTAAAAGTAGCGGTGCAAAATGGAGACTGAATTCCAGGATCACTACTTGAAGGAGAGCTGACTGACCAGAAACATACCCTGTGGGTTTTGCATAAGTAAGAAATAAACTTTCATTGTAGAAATTCATTCACACCTTGGTACTGCTCATTACAGCAGTTACCTTGCTTTGACTGAAACAGGGGGATTAGGGAAGTGCTTCAGTTAACCGTTGATGATACAAGTTACCCCAATACCTACTGACTTAAACCAACAACCATTTTATCTGTCACGACTCCACAAGCAGCCAGTTGGGCAGGCTCAGTTGAGCAGTTCTTTATCTGGTCTACCCAGAAATCACTCCTGAGGCCGTATCCACCTGACAGATTGACCAGGGCTGGACTAAGGTGGCCTCATTTACACATCTGGCGGTGGGTACTGCAGTCAGCAGGGGCGCCTCAGTTTTCCTCCTCGAGTGCTCTGCCAAAGACGACGGTGGGCTTGTTTATTTACAGCACGGTCTCATGATTCCAACTCTGTCTAAAAGAAGGTGGGTAGGGCTTCCCTGGTGGCGCAGTGGTTGAGAATCCGCCTGCCGATGCAGGGGACACGGGTTCGTGCCCCGGTCCGGGAAGATCCCACATGCCGCGGAGCGGCTGGGCCCGTGAGCCGTGGCCGCTGAGCCAGTGAGAGGCCCGCGTACAGCAAAATAAATAAATAAATAAATAAATAAAAGAAGGGGGGTGGCACACAAGCTTTACAAACAGTGGTTTGTGTCACGTTTGCTAAAGTCACAATAGCCAAAGCAAGTCGCATAACCAAGTTCCAATTTAAGTGGGAAAGAGAAACCTCAAGGCTTGATGGGAGGAGATGCAAAAATCCCAACGCGAGGGGATATGAGCACATGCGTGGGGGTGGATTATTGAGGTCAATTTTACGAACAAGCTGTCATGAAGAACAAGAGATCACATTTTATGTGTATATGAAAAGGTTGAAGGAGGAAATACCATTTTAGGTGGACGCTGAATGATGCAAGCTTATTTTATCAGACTTGAAATGACAATAATTTACTCTCTGACAATTTGGGGGACTGGAAGCCAAAATCCAGCAGGGCTGCCGTCGCTCTGGGGACTCCGGGGGGGTGGGGTCTTTTCCTCGCCTCGCCCAGCTTCCTGGGCTTCTGGCAGCATCTCTCCAGCGTCTCCCTCCATTGTCATATCATCATGTCCTCTGTATGTCAGTTATAAGGAGACTTGTCACGGGATTCAGCACCGCCACCTCGGATAATCCAGGAGGACCTCCTCATCTCAAAATCCTTAGCTTAATTACATCTGAAAAGACCATTTCTTTCCAGAAAAGGTATCTTTTATAGGTTCCAGAGATCAGAACACAGACATATATTTGGGGGGGCGTGCACCCTTAGCCCATTACAGGTCTAAATACCAATGAAAACACAGGGCTTGTGAAATTGGATTTTAAAAAAGACCCAACTAACTATATGATGCCTAAAAGAAACTCATTTTAAAATATAAAAACACAAATAAATTAAAGGGGTAGGAAAAGCTATACCATGACAACCCTTATCAAAAGAAAGCTGGAGTGGTTATGCTAATATCAGACAAAGCACATTTCAGAACAAGGGAAACTATCAGAAGTAAAAAGGGACATTATATAATGATAACGGGGTAAATTCAAGGGGCTATCACAATACTGTGTATTTATGCACCTGATAACAGAGCTTCAAAGTACATGAAGGAAAAGCTGAACAAATCACAAGCATAGACAAATCCAAAACTATCTTCTTTAACAATGCTATCGAAATGTGTCATCAAGAAATACCATTGGGCTTCCCTGGTGGCGCAGTGGTTGAGAGTCCGCCTGCCGATGCAGGGGACACGGGTTCGTGCCCCGGTCCGGGAAGATCCCACGTGCCGCGGAGCGGCTGGGCCCGTGAGCCGTGCCCGCTGAGCCTGCGCGTCCGGAGCCTGTGCTCCGCAACGGGAGAGGCCACAACAGTGAGAGGCTCCGCAACGGGAGGGGCCACAACAGTGAGAGCCCCGCGTACCGCAAAAAAAAAAAAAAAAAAAAAGAAATACCATCAGATAGAGCAGTTGGTGGTGAGAGCATCCTTATAGAATTGTACAAATATGACCATTCACACAGCAAGTGTACAGTTTAGCTACATGTAGAAGATCCACATTCCCCAGGACTCCACAGATGCATCAATTTTACACCTGTAGGAAACCTAAAAGGCTTGTGTGCTATGCTGATCACTGAGGCACATCCCTCCTGCTCACCACGGGGAGGATATGATATTAACATAGACCATACTAGGCAGACTAGTCAGACACGTCAATGTCACGGATATTTGACCTGAAACTCAGTGTGCCTTTCACTGCAGTCATGGAACAGTGGACATGCTCTTCTCCCTCAGGCTGCAGCAAGAGTGCAGAGAACAAGGCTCTGATTTGTATGTTGTAGTTACGACCTGAACCGAGATCTCTTTGCTGCTGTGTTGGTATGTGGGAAATCCTGCAAAACAGTGGCTGCCCGTGTAATTGCAGAAGCACAACACTAATCCATCTATTGTAATAGGTACAAATGGAATCACATTCTTGCTAGCTCTTTAGCAATGTTCTTTCTGGGAAATACACTGTTAATACCGAATATCCATACGAGTAGGTTTCATTTCGAATAAGTGCATAAGAAAAGGGCTAGAAGTAATTAGTCTGGATACTTTATGTGACAGTGATTGTGTGCATGTAGTTTATAATTGGAATGATTGTTCAGGGTTAACAAGGCTGCACTTCACTGTCAACATACACTGACTTCATTTGAAATGCAGCCCATACACTGCACTTACCATTAATTCAATGACTGGGGGGAGCTTACTAAATAGATTACCAGAGAAAATCACGGTTACCTGGTTGTTCTCTTAGGATACTGTCTCTCAGGACAATAGACTGAGATCAACCGATGTGTTGATAAAACCCAACACTGATTCTTAACCATAAAATATTAGGGGAAAGTGCATTTGTATCATTTTTTTACTGTGTGACTCAGATGTGGGGTTTTGCTGCCGTTATGCATTCATCCATTCATTTCAACAAGCTTTTCTTTTTTAGCACTTCCTATGTACTTGTGCTGCTAGGGATACAAAGATGATTAAGACAATCCTTTGCCCTTAAAGACCTCACAAGCTGCTAGTAAAAAAGCCCTCATAAATACAAAACCATACAATAAGAAAGTGCAAACGTAGAGACACATTTTGGATACTATGGAGCACTGAAGTGGTATGCCCAGCCCAGCCTGCAGAGGAGGCAATGAGCAAGATGAGCCGTCAGGGAGGGCTTCATAGAGGAGGGGGCATAGGGACCGAGGTTTAGGGACAGGCATGACTTCACCACTTCAAGGAGCTGATGGATATCTTTGTCAGAATAAATATCGCGCGTGAAGTATGAACAATCCGTCTCCAGCACTTAGGAGAGGGCCCTAATACAGAATAAGTCGTCATTATTTGTTATTTACATCAATGAGCCATTCTGTTCTAGCTGTAGCCGTGGGGAAAGAAATGATAACAAACTGAACTAGAAGAATGATAGACGCAAAGGAGGATGGGTTTGAGCCACAGATAAGTAAAACGGGTAGGACTTGGTGATCACCTGGGTGGGGAGATGTGGAAAGAGTGAAGGGTCATCCTCTGAAAAGAAATCTCTGAATTTGCTGATGTGGAAAGAGTGAAGGGTCATTCTCTGAAATCTCTGAATTTGCTGTGCTTTTAAAAGAGGAAATAAACAGGGCAGGAGGACTTCGAAGGGAATGATGAAGTCCATTCTGAGTTTGGGGGTATTTGTAAGTGTATCTGTACAGCAGGCAGGTGGAGAGCAGGTGTTTGGACCTCACAAGCGTGGATCCTGAGCAGAGATCTGGGAGCCGTGAGCATGTAGGTAGCGGATTTAAAACGTAAGCATAGATTAAATCACGGGAGGGCGCAGTGTGCAGTGAGAAGGGCTGAGGGCTGCTGCTTTCAATGCAGTCGGCTAAGTACTGTCTGTCCGAGTGCCCTGAATTTAACCAAGTCATGCCTGCCGCCTCACCTTGGAGGTGGGGGAAGAAGCTGGTCTACTGCTCAGTAGAGAGTGATTGCGAGGGTGGAGGAGGACCTGAAATGGCTAGATTCCTTCATGTCAGGCAGCCCATCCACAGCTTGTCTGTCCAGGGAGACAAAAATAAAACGGAAGGATAGGAGCCGAGTGCAGGAGCGCTCCGGGCCCGCAGCGCTGGTGGGCGAGCACCCCTCGTGAAGAAAGCCGAGATTCGCTGGGCTGGCAAACAGAAACGGTTATAATTCCCCGAAGAATTTTCTAAGACCAGCTCTGTAAAACAAAGTGTGCTATGGGATGTCGGATGAAATGAAACGAAGATTCCCTATGGGCGACCTTAGGGGCGTGTAACATTTGCTCTCAATCATAAGAATTGAGAGTGAAATGCGCTCTACGTGGAGCATGACATGTCATAACTCACCATCCGGCTATTTGAAAGACATCAAATACATAAATCAGTGTCCAAAAACAACTGCGCAAAACAGGCAGTGCCCGGGCAAGACGTCTGTGCTCTGTGACCCCGGCACCCATTTGCCCACTAACAGTGCAGTACATTCATAATTCGTTAAAAGATAACACAGATAACATTTAAAATTAATCAGAGGCAGCTTTTGGGGGCTTACATCAGACAATTTGATAATGTGTACATATGTCCTGATTGTCAGTAAAATGGCCCAATGCTATTTAATAAATACAATTTAATAAGACCTCAGAGTTAGTATCTTTATCACCCAGTTTTTAAAGTATTTATTTGCAATTATTAATCCACAGTAAATATTTTCAAATTTGCATCATTATGTAAAGAATGTTAATTTTAGAATTTCATATGTAATGTTTATCCACTAGCTAAGGATTATATATTTCAGAATGAACAACCACGGACTTGCCCATTTGAAAAGCCTTTATTCATTAAGTGTCATAGTAATCGGTAAAAAAGTACAGGTGGGGTTGTGGAGATACAAAGATGAAAATAGCATATTCCCTACCCCAGGGGCCCCCAAGCCCCGGGGCCACAGACCGCTACTGGCCCACAGCCTGTCAGGAACTGGCCCACAGCCTGTCAGGAACTGACCGCACAGCAGGAGGTAGCGGTGGGCCAGCAAGTGAAGCTCCATCTGTGTTTACAGCTGCTCCCAGCGCTCAAATTACTGCCTGAGCCCCGCCTCCTGTCAGCATGACGGTGAGTTGTCTAATTATTTCATTATATATTACAATGTAATAATAATAGAAATAAAGTGCACCATAAATGTAATGCGCTTGAAGCATCCCCAAACCATCCTGCACCAGCACCCCACCCCATCCATGGAAAAACTGTCTTCCACAAAACAGGTCCCTGGTACCAAAAAGGTTGGGGCCTGCTGCCCTACCATATTGTTTACAATCTGGTGAGATAATTAAATTACTACATATAAAAAGCTAAAATGCAACAAATAATTGTGGGAGATCAAAGGAAGGACATCTAGAGGGGAACCAGAGGAACAATGAAAAATGTTTTATACAATAAGCAATTAATACTAAATGCTAAATGGACTGGGTGGGCTGCAGGAATTTATTTTGCCTTTGCAAGTCACACTGCAGTGGGCATTTGTTAATTGTGCCCCCAGCATCAATACAGGCCGTTCTCAGGCCTGGGTCTGGGGGGTTCACAAGGCAGCTCCCGAGACAGGCCCCAACTGCCTTCGGCACAATCTATACTCATGAAGATCGGTTCAGGAACGGACACATGATGAAGAGACGGCTGTTAGAACTTCTAGGGGCAAAAAGGCTTCTTCTCGTCCAGAAGCTTCATAACAAGGCTCTCTTTTCAGCTGGACAAGGATGAGAAAGCTGTTTGCAGCCATCCTTCACCCACGAGAAAAGCACCTGCCTGAAAAGACCACGAGCAATGAGAAGGCAGAGCTGGGAAAGGAGCCTGAGCCCTGGCCGTGGCACTGAGCCTCGATCAAGTCCTGCCTCACGGTGATGGGAGCCCATCCCTTTCACTGTAACCAGACAAAGCTGTGTGATCCACAGCCTACAACATAGAGAGGCCTAATGTAACTATTTAAAAATCAATGCCTAGGGAAGCCTAGGGAAACACATTTCTCTGAACCTCCTTCTTCCTGCTCCAAATAACAAACATGTTCAGTATTAACACAAGCATCACAGATGATAGGAAGGGGTATAAAATATATGCCATATCATGTAACATGCAGAGATGTGGCACAGAACTCTTTCTGAAGCAAACCTGGGTGTAAATCCTTCATAAAGTGGGAACTACATTTACCATTCTAAGGTGGAACATTGTGCCCCCATTTTCATACAGGTGTGTCTACTGTGAACGCAGACAGTCGGAGAAGAAATGAGCACACACTAGAATAAGGTAAGGGTCAAGATCCAAGGAGGCTCTTTCAAACAAGAGATGCAGTGAATGAGTTACTTGACGTGCCATGACACTGACTCCCAAGTGTGAAGATCAGATGAAAACTGAAACGGGCAGATAATCTATTCAAAGTCTAAATGACACTCTAATTATCAAATCTGTTTGGAAACGATTTGTACTAAAATACTTTATCAACTCTTAACTATACAGATTTCCAGCTCAGATTATGTTTAAAGATATATAAGAATGCACACACATGTAACGTGAATAGTACAAAACAGCTTTCTTTTTTTTAAATGTTTATTTATTTATTAATTTGGCTGCGCCAGGTCTTAGTTGCGGCACGCAGGATCTTCATTGCAGCATGCAGGATTTTTAGGGATCTAGTCCCCTGACCAGGGATTGAACCCAGGTTCCCTGCATTGGGAGCGGAAGTCTTAACCACTGGACCACCAGGGAAGTCCCACAAAACAGCTTTCTGAGCCTAAATGCCCAAAGGCCTTATTAACTAATGGATGATTTTTAAACTTGGGGATGGAGGAGATAACGAAAGGTTCTGGTTAATTCATGATCTGCTTTACCGGGTAATCTGAAAGCTATTTTTTTTTAACATCTCTTTTTCCAAGTACTGTTTTTAAATTTTAAAATAATTAGATTCACAAGAAGTTGCAAAGATGTACAGCAGGTTCCCTTCACCCAGTTTCCCCCACTGGTTACATCTTATACACTTGTAACACAAATCAAAGCCAGGAATGTGACACTGGAACAAAGTACTCTAGTTCTACCTCTAAACACATGTGTAGACTTCTGACATGACCAGAACACAGAACTATTCTATTATCACAAAGATCTCCCTCGCTCCTACCCCTTTATATTCACACCTGCCCCTCATCCACCAAAGCAAAAGCTGCACAAACTAGTGTTTACTCTTCCTAGATGACTATTTATTTTCTATTTGAACTTGGTCTAGTCTCTTTCATGTCTATAAAATTTGGTCTCCACCCTTTGAATTAATGTCATGAACTATCAATAGATCCTCATCCTCAATTTTAAAAACACTGTAATCAACTGGAACTTCCAGACTTACTTCCTTTATTTGAAAATTTGGTTTGACAAAAAAACACAAAAAGCAAACACACACAACTGATTTATGGTGAATTCCTTTTTCTAACCACAGTTGCTCTTTCCATAGCTTTACTGAGGGTCCCTCCTCAGGCTCCCACGTTTTGAACTCTTCTCAGATCACTAAGCAGTCTCCAGAGCCTGATAACTAATTTATTATTCCAACACAAAGGAAATTGGTCTGCAAAACTAGATTCTGATTTATTAATTCACTATGAGATTCACTATAACAGACCAATAGGGTCGTTTCAATCAGCACCTACCAATAGAATCCAGATATGATTATAGGTAAATGCAGATGCCAAAAAAGGGGTGGTGATGGTCCAGGGTCATCCTTCTCCTGTACCACTCAACAATCTACTCTTGTCCTCAGGGATCAATTCCTGCCCTCATTTTCTCAAAAAGTGAAGAACACTTACAAAACGGCTACTCTTCAAGCCTGAAACACAGGCTGAGGGTGGGAGTCAGGAGTGGTGTTAATTTAATTCTAACTCCTGAAGTTACCTCCAGGGCTTGTGCTAATTTTCTCAAATTTAATTTTGTGGAGGGTAGCAGGATAACTTTCTCTCATCTTTCGGACAGGAAATATAATTTTAGTTTGGATTTTGCAAATACTTTGCAACATGAAACCACGGCCCGTTCTTCCTTTAGGTCCTCATTTTAGTCTGGGCCAAAGAACCAGGCCTTGAGGGCTCCCCTTCCAGCTGCCCTCCAAGCACACATCACCTGTAGATACTCAGCCTTTTCTGGACGAGCCCAAGCGGGTTATGAACAAACCTGGGGTATTTTGATCACTTTCTGGCATCTTAGTTGTAGCGATTATGCTGAAAGATCCCAAGACTAGTTTGACACGAGAAAAAAGGTCCACGTGTCACCTCAGAAGACCAATGGAACACCTAGAATGAAAGTCCAGAGACTGGAAAAGGCACGTTTTTCCCGTCCCCGCATCTTGTGGGAGCCTCCTCAGCTGTCTAAAGTCCACTTTATCTGCCGGGCAGGGCCGGTGGTGCTGCGGAAGGGCTGGGTCCGGGTCCGGAGGGAGAGGGCGGGGTCGGGGGTCTGGGCTCGGAGGGCCAGGTCCAGGACCAGAGGGCGGGATCCGGGGTCAGGGGTCAAGGTCCGGAGCCGGAGAGCCGGGGCTGGGTCGGGGTCCAGGTCCGAGGGCAGGGATCGGAGGGCGGGGTCCGGGTCGGGGGTCGGAAGATGGGATCCAGGTCCAGAGGGAGGGGTCGGGGGTCGGAGGGCGGGATCCGAGTCCGGAGGCTGGGGCCCTGGGTCCAAGAGGGAGTCAGAGTCCGGAGGATCGAGGTCAAGAGGTGGGGGTCGGGGTCCAGGACCGGAGGGCGGGTCTGGGGTCGAGGGTCGGAGGGCGGGGTCCGGGGTGGCGGGTCTGGGACCGGCCTGGCTCGGCGGGAGCAGTACGGGCCGCCCCGTGGCCCCAGCGCCCCGCCTCCCACAGGCGGCAGCCATGGCGGCCTGGCGGGTCCCGGCGTCCGCGGGCTCTGCGCACGGAAGGCAGCCGTCCGCCGCCCCGCCGCCAGAACCGCCCCGAGTTGGAGAAAGGTTCCGACGGCTCCTCACCTTCACCCTCTTCTCCGCTTCGCAGGGAGACCGCGGCAGCTCTGGGCCCGACTCGCAGAGCAGGCCGGAGGGAGCAGCGAGTCGTCCGGCGAGCAAAGAGTTAACAGCGGCGGAGCGGAGGATCTCGGAGTTTCACGCCGCCGCCTGCGCAGTGAAGCCCCGCCCCGTTCCGTCCCTCACGGGCTCCCGGTTGCTCCGCCCCTCCCCTCCCCGCCCGGACCGCAGCCCCAGGGACCATGCGCTTGCGCAGTGAGGCCCCTCCTCCCCAGACACCTCGCCCCGCCCCCCGCGGGAGCCCCGCCCCAGAAGCCCCGCCTCCCGAAGCCCCGCCCTCCCCGGCCGTCCGGTGATAGGTGCGCCTGCGCGTCCCGGGGCTGGAGAGGGATTGCCGGAGGTCGGCGCAGTCCTACCTCGGGCGTCTGACGGCGTGCAAGCTTACCGCTCAGAACTTTTCGCTTGAAAACTGGCCACAGTTTCCTATTCCGGGCAAAGAGTTAACGTGGATCAATCGTGAGTATGAGCGCGACTCCTTTCTGATCGGTGTCCGAGCTAACTCCGGTCGCAGTCTAGGGCCCGTCATCACTGTCCTCTGTGTGTGTGTGTGCGCGTGTGTTTGGGGTTGGGGGAGTGGTGTAAGGCATTGATAGAGGAGGTAGAGGAGCTGAGAAGTCACAGGGAAATATGTGTGTGTTTATCTGCAGTATCAGTTAAACACTGCCATCCAATGATTTCAATAACGAAAACATCAAACATGAACTTATTTTTAATTTATTTTAATTTTTGCTGTCATCCTTTCGTCCTTTCCACCTGTCGGAGCAGAGTTGCAAAGGAAAGTATAAATACGCGTTTACATTTTTACTAGACAATCTGGAGCTGTGTTTTCTTCTGGTTTTTGGGGATTTGACAATTGCTTGTTCGCACCAGTATCAAAACTTACCACCTCCTTTAACGCTTTCTGACACACACTACATACGTTTAAGGGTAGCATGTTTATATTTGTATCATCTTGAAAGAGCAAGTGAATTCTGTGATAAAGATTTAGAAAAGATAGAAAAATAGCCTGTTGAATACACTGCGGGTGGCCAGCACTTGACATGACTAGTGTTATTTGGTCTGGCCTGAACCAGGGGAGCAGAGAAGAAAACCTTGGAGGTTGCCTAAAGTTGACTTTTTTTTTTCCAAGGGCAGTTAGTAGGCCCTGAGATCCACTTCTGTGTTGAAACTTCTGCACAAAGACTCTTTAGGAAATGACTGGCAGCTTTTGATGGTTCTTGTTTATACTCTTTTTAAAATAATGTGTAATTTGTTCCCATACTTCACTATATAAATGTGGTAAATAGAAGCAAAAAGTGTCATCCTCGGGCTTCCCTGGTGGCGCAGTGGTTGAGAGTCCGCCTGCCGATGCAGGGGACACGGGTTCGTGCCCCGGTCCGGGAAGATCCC
>NC_041217.1:4117034-4166426 GCF_002837175.3 Physeter macrocephalus | reverse complement strand
CCGCGTACTGAAAAAAAAAAAAAAAAAAAAAAAAAAAAGTGTCATTCTCTATAGAGCAAACACCAGTGGCCTGGAACCACGGGCTCGATCAGCCCGGAAGGGAAAGAAACTTCTTCTCACTCAAGGAATTCACACTGTTTCATCAGTGTCAGAATCGCAGGTTAAATGGCTGTCCAGGAGACTGTAAGCAAACCCAATGATGAGCTTGTTGTTTTTGTTGTTCAACAAATCAGAGCCCCCTCCCAGCGGTCCTTCTTCCACACCTGCAGGCAGGTAGCTCTCTTACACGTATTGACCTGCATCACGGGGCATCTTGTTCTCCAGTCAGAGTGTCCGCACTCTTGCCCTGCCTTTGTCTGTTGCCACCATGACCTGAGGCTCACTGACAGATTACGTTTGTGTGCGCAGCCATCAGAGTTTCCCCATTGACTTGGAAAGCAGGAGAACAGCCCAGGCCCAGGAGCAATCTGTTAGGCTCCCAGGTTCCAGGAGACCCCCAGCGATGAAAAGCGGAAAGAAGTCTGCTAACAGAGTTCCCAGCGTTCTTTTGCTTTTCTTCCAAGTCTTCCAACATGGACTTTGTAAATAAAGAAGTTTGACAATCGGTCGTTCTAAAGTAGTGTTCAGTGCCGCTGGTTTAATGTAATCTGCTTCTGCAGCCCCAAAGGATTCGGGAGGCCCCTTAGGCTGGCCTTGGGACTTGATTGCTGGATTTCTGCTGCCCTGGGCTCACTTTGCTGGAATGCCTTAGAGGAAGCCTAGGCTTGAACTCTAGTTGTCCTTTTACTCCACGCTTTATTCATGATGCATAGTTGATGAAAAGCTGAACCAGAACAAAATATTCAGCCGCTAAGGAAGACATGCCGAAGAAGTAGTTTGAGGCATACGCAAAAATACATGTAAGAAGATATTTAAGTGTCACGTGTATTTTAATGGAAAGGCTCTATGCAAGAGTGGTGCAGAGTTACTGCGTGGTAAAAGGGTTATAGAAAAAGCCCAGGAGACAGTTCCCCTTCAGAATCTCAAGGCTAAATAATATCTCCCATGTGGCCCAAATCCACAGAAGAGGTTGCATTATTTGTCTTCACACAACGTGCTTGGGACAGCTTTTTAAGGCTATGATTGAATGTAGATAGAGGATGCTGTCTTGACATCTGAAGTGCTGTAGTAAAAGCTGCTTTTGATCAAAGTCGTGAAGCAGTGAGCGTTAATATGTTAAAAATAATAGTTTTATTTTGCTTAAAAATGGCACTAACGACACTCCAAAAAAAAAAGAAAACAGCGCAAAATATGCAGTGGAGTAGCACACGATGAAGGTAAGGAAAAGTGTTAAATAACAGTAAAGGTAGTACTTTTCTCTAAGGACTGTTGGTTTTGATTAGCACCTTCTGTAAGTTTAAATCATTCTCCACATATTTTAAGTACTGAAATTGCAACTGCAACTTCTGAGTGAAAGTTCATTTTCAGCCTCTTAAGCTCTTAAAGTCATTAAATCACCCGTTATTAAACTTGTTACCTAGAAACTGAATGAAAAATACCTGAGCAGTGGCTACATCGTTATTGGGTATAGAGGAGTTCTTGTTTTTCCATCAACTTCTCATTTTTCTCAAACTCTGTATTTTCTCCTTATGTCACATAAAGTTGGTTTGTGTATAATGTTGGAATGTATTCAGTCCTTAATTGCAAGTGCCACGAAAATTGCTGGGAAGAAGTTTAATATTGTTTGAAGAAAATGTTGCAGTATTTTATGAGTAGGAATGATGGTGAGGAGATACGACGAATATTGAGATGAATGAATTGTTTGATTTCACTACTCTTCAGGCTGGCCGGCTGAAGTACGTGGACCTAGCTGCCGGCTACATGGTGCTCACCCGGCTGGCCCACTTGCAGACAGGCAGATGCTGCGTCTCTACCTGCAGACATGTGAGTACCAATTCGGCAGGGTGGCAGCAGTTTTTGGTGCTTCCGTGACTTCGTAAATACCTATTATTTGAAAGACAAGTCAAATAAAAATGCTAAGTAGAACCTGGTGTGCACTTTTCACAAGCTACTCTGGCCATGGACAATGAAGTCCTTAGGACCAACAGAGGACCTTTAAAGTTAATGGAATTTTGTAACGTTTCACCGTGAACATCAGTTCCTTGAAACGCTGTGTTTGGAAATTCATGGGAGTTCTTTATTACGAGGAAACTTTTCACGAGGTTTCAAGTAAGTTGTGTTTACTAGGCAAGTAGAAAGAGGGCAGGAAAAGAAATCCGGAATATTGCAAACTAGATCCCAGGAAGCATTTATTTTTCATTTTTAGCTGAATAAATAGATACTTGCCCAACATTGACAGGTGGGTTTTTTATAATGATAATGATTTCCTCCCTCCGTATCCCTCCCTTCCTTTCCTCCTCCTCTTTCTCCTCCTTCTCTTTCTCCTTCTCCATTATTATTACTATTATTATTATTATTATTACTACTCCCCCTCCCCTCTTCTTTCTTCTCCTTCTCTCCCCCCGGCCCCGCCCATTCTTTCTGTGGTTGTTTTCTACTCTGTCTTTAAAATAACCATGAAACTTGCTACTCCAAATTTAGTGCTGTACGTTTCCTGAAATATATATTTCAGCAGCCATATACCTCTATGCTCACTGATTAAGATGAACTAACTATGTCATACTTCCCTACTTTGAACAAAAAATAAATGGGAATGGATTCTTCACTCTAACTTTTTAAAAGCATACTACTAGTAAGGTAAATTGTTATACAGTTAAGATTATAAACAGATAACCTCTGTTTATAGACCACTTTGACTGTATGTTTGGGGGGCAAGAAGGAGTTATTTCCTCTAACCGACCTACTTTCTAATCAAGGAATTGACATTAAATGCTTGTATTAAGAGTAGCCAGTATTGAAGAATTAAGCCTTCACTTTTATGGATGTTCCTACCTGTGTCATTAGCTGTTTCTAATCAAACCCATAAGAGCTTTGCCTGAATTGAGGAATGGAGGGTTTTTTAAGGGTGAGGTTTTGACAGTAAAATTCTTGAAGTTGGAAGGATGCATTTAGGAAGTGATTCTTGGACTCTAATTAGAACCATTTGCCAGATGTTGCAATCGTTCTCCTCTTAGTCTATAGGAGGTAGATCAACTAAGCTATAGAACGTTATTAGCAGTCTCTTTTTTTCACCATGAGAAGTGTACTTCTTCAAGATGATTGTTAAATAATTCAACAGTAACTTGTTTTATTTCTTTTGCAGTGTCCATATGGTCAAGTCAATGTTAAAGATCCATCCAAAAAGAAGCAATTCAATTCACATTTTTATGTTTGAGACGAATTTCATTTCTGTTCTCCATCTAATTGAGCCTTACTAAAAAAATAAATAAAACCTTAATCCAGAATTGCTTTCTGTGCTGTTAGTACTTGAGCACTAGTTTAATCTTAAACTTAAGCATATATTAATCTTAATCTTAAACATGTATTAAAAGAACATCAATAAAATGAAAAAGCTAGCAAATGTTTGTGTGTTTCTTTTCTGAATATAAATTTATTTATTTATTTATGTTGGGCTGCGTTGGGTCTTCGTTGCTGCACGCAGGCTTTCTCTAGTTGCGGCAGGCAGGGGCTACTCTTCGTTGTGGTGCCTGGGCTACTCATTGTGGTGGCTTCTCTTGGGGGCTACTCTTCGTTGTGGTGTCTGGGCTCCTCATTGTGGTGGCTTCTCTTGTTGTGGAGCACAGGCTCTAGGCGCGTGGGCTTCGGTAGTTGCAACTCGCGTGCTCACTAGTTGTGGCACACGGGCTCCGTGGCATGTGGGATCTTCCCGGACCAGGGCTCGAACGCGTGTCCCCTGCATTAGCAGGCTGATTCTTAACCACTGTACCACCAGGGAAGTCTCTGTTTGTGTGTATCTGAAGTGGCACATTGATAATTATTTTCCTTTCTTTTTGCTTCATTATTAGACGTATGTCAAAGAAAGAAAATAATGACTGTTCCATTAAATAAATAGCAATCGGGTCACATTAGTAGCTCTTGATTTTTTTTTTTTATAGCCTCAGTTCTACTGTTTTCTCCTCAATGTTAGCATCCCAAGGGAGGTTGCCGGCAAATAGAAGAGTTTGAATACATTCTTCCTTTTATTTATATCTTCAGCTCTAAGGAGATTGATATAATGCTATATCATGCAGCATATGTGTGTCCAAGAAGGGCCATTCTGCGGTGAGAAATGCTCTCATCTTCCATCTGTTCTAATAAAACCTTTAAATCATTCTAACTTGGGGGTCAGGCTGCTTAAGATGCTTCGATTAAACCATTCTTTTTTTCTCTCCCCCCCGCCATTTTACTCCTCCATCTCTGATGGCACTTTGCAGGCTAATCTGTCTTAGGACGTTTTATTAGCTTTACACCTATTTCATTCACTGCTGCGAAGACCCTGGGCTTCAGTCTCCAACCCAGGTTCTGGGTCCCCTCCCCACGCCTCCTCTTCTGTTTCCCTCTGAGGATAGCAGCCCCCAGGAAGCCTTTTCCTTGCAGGGGAAAGCTGGTCAGTGAAATGTAAGGCTGGCTTTACCCAGAGCTGACCCTCAGCTTTTTCTCCCGGCAGAATCTGAATGGTTCTCCAACATCTCAGAGGTCTGTGTCTGCCTTCGTCTCTGCCCGTGGCCCTCAATGAAGGTTTTTTCTAAAGCTTTCTAAAAATCTTAAGCAGCAAAAAGACTCTGGTATCTTCTCCCATATTTGATTCAAAAGAAAACACCTTCTAAACTGTAAAATGAGTGAAAAGAAGCCCACTAAGTCTCTCATGTGCCATGTGTTCATTTTATGTCAAATGGTAAGTTGTTTCCCAAAACTGTTGGCAGTTTTGGTGCCTCGGTGTTTCTGAGGCTTCTGACTGTGGTGCCCTGGGCAACAGTGCCCCGGGGCCCTCCTTGGATGTAAAGAGCGGTGTCTGTGGCCTGGTGTGGCCCTCTCCAGGAACAGTGTGGAGGAGAACAGGAGAAGGAATCAGCATTGTGACAGAGGAGGCAGTCAGTCTTTCCAGAAAGGTTCATGGACTCCTGGGAGCCACTTTCCTTTCCACTCTTAGGTCAAGGAGCAGCCAGCTAGCTCCATGTTTCCCACTAGACTTGAAGATTACCAAAGACATCTTCTGGGTGGGAGCTGTATGGGGCTTTCTTCAGCAGTCCCAAGAGGAAAACCAGAAGGAAATGGAGTGGAGAAGGCCAACTTTCTGGAGACACAAGAGGAGGAGGAAAGCAAAGAGAAGAGCTCTATTTGCTTTTCTCAAGTTCACTTTGAGGCTCCTCCCCCAGTCCCCGCCCCCTCCTAAGGCAGTGTTTTGAGAAAGCCCCTTGGCAGATGGGAATAAGGTAAGGGATGCCTCCCTCCTAGAGGCAGTTCTTTCCTTCTCCCAGTGCACCTGCTGCAGTGCCGAACTGGCCCAAGACGGGAGGACCCTTGCGTGGGACCTTGTGACTCTTCCTGGCGGAACTTCTAGGCTTCCTGGCAAGAACAGCCAAGGAGCCGACGCCGGGGTGTGGGCGGGGAGGGGGACGCTCTTACTCTTTCCTGCCTCTGGAGCCAGGGAGCCGAGGGCTGAAGTTCTCCGACGCGGTTCTGGGGAGATGCTTGTGAACCACACGTCGGGGATGGCAGCGGCGGCTGCTCCCACATTAAACACAATACGGCCGCATAAATGGGCCTCGCTGCAAGAACTTCAGGTTCTGTTGTATTCGCACCTTGTAAAGTAAAAAGTCAGGTTTCTTACTGGGTGTGTGTGTACAAGTACACGTGGATGCCGAGAAATAGCCTTCCCAGTTTAAATCAACGCCGCGTCTCCACTTTTAAGGTTTGGGGAGACTCCTGCCGCCGCAAGGCAGGCACCATAAGTCAGGGGAGATTGATTTCTAGATTGTTTCTAATACTGAAGGACCCGAGGGAAGCTGGGGGTCTTTGCGGGGTTTAGCGGGGTGGAGGGCCGGGGATGCGTCCCTGCCGTGGTGGTTCTTGCCTTCGCGGGGAAGGCCCTGCCCTGGGCCGTTCCCCCAGCAGGTGGATTACGTGCACATTCCCCTCTCTTCAAAAAGCCACACCGACCCCATCGATTTTGCAGAGCAAGGAAGGGAAGGGCTTTTTTTTTTTTTCCCCCGAGTGCAACCTGGGGCTCCCACACCGGTGTGGGTGTCTTTGAACCAGAAGGGGCCTGGAGAAGGGGGGATGCTCCCCGGGCGCGGCGCGGGTCTTTGTTCCCCGCAGGTCGCCGTGTCCTAAGGCGACCGCAAGTCTGTCCCGCGCGCCCGGATCCACCGCCGGAGGCCAGCGGGCTCTCCGGTCAAGGCTGGGGAAGGGGGCCCACGACCTGGCGAACGGCCATCGGCATGTCGCCTTCCCCTGAGCACTTGGAGGCCTCACGGTCCCCGCCTTTCCCCGAAGGAGCCCCCCCCCGCCCCGCCCACTGCGTGTCAACACCTGCCTTTTCATTTTCTTTACATTCGAGCAGAGGCTTGAGTTGTGGACGGGACGTCTGACCGTGAAGGAGGATTAAAACTCGGTGCTCTTTTTTACTACCCTGCAACCATTAAAAGGTACTTCTGGGTGCCAGAAGTATCCCCTCCCTCAGGAAAAAAAGAAAGTCAGATGTTTAAGCGTGTGTGTGTGTGTGTGTGTGTGTGTGTGTGTGTGTGTGTGTGGCGGGGGGGGGGTGTTGGCACCCCCTTGCGCGCCTCTGGAGAGCTAAAAGAAAGTCAGATGTTTAAGCGTGTGTGTGTGTGTGTGTGTGTGTGTGTGTGTGTGTGGCGGGGGGGGGTGTTGGCACCCCCTTGCGCGCCTCTGGAGAGCTCGACCTCTGAGAAAATGTCGTGGAAGGCCTCGCAGCTGTCTCTTGCCCACCCAGGCCCGCGGGACGCCCTGCAGCGCGCCCAAGCCCCGCACTGGTTGATCGTCGCCCCTCAAACGGTTTCCAGGTTGGGCTCCTGACACAAAACCTCCAGACTCACGCCCCACCCTCCTCCTGAGACTGTGGGTGTAAAAGAGAGTAAAAAGTCGGAATCATGGGCTCTGGGGGGACTGGAAGATTCCTGGCGACAGCATCTTCCCATCCGAAATTTGTATTCTACAGGGTGAGCTTCGGTGTGCGCTTCAGTGCGCGCGCGCGCGCCTCTGCCTCTGCGTGCGTGTGTAGAATGCATGTTTTTATCAAATACCTAAAACGGTTCGTGACCCCAAAGAGGATTAAACCCACTGCTTTGGACACAGATGAGTGGGAGCATCTGAAGGCCTTCGGGTCGGTGTCGCAGTCCGTCCGTTCGACGGCCTAGCCAGCGAGCCGAGGAGCTGACCTGGGAGGCTTGTCCCCTCCCTGGCTGGGAAAACGAACCGAGATAGGGCGGATTCTCGAGGACAGAAAGAGCTAAAGAGGACGGGCTGGGAAGGGGGACGTCGGGGGTGAGGGGAACTTACAAGGTAAACTAGTAGGAATAGTTGGCTGGTGGGACTGGCTAGTGCAACCAAGGGTTCGGGTAGAAAGAGGGACTCTACCGGGGTGCTCTGAGCTACATTCCGGGACTTGGGACGGAAAGAGGAAGGCTGAGGGCTTTGATTCGCGGCTCCTGCTGGATCCCTTGCCAGCCCTAGACTGTGGGCAGAGCTTGCGGGGCGGGCGAAGGGGTGGGTCTACCCCGGCACAGTCCCACGGGCCCCCGTCCCGGGCAGTGGTCTCCCGCGGCTCGCTGATGCGCGGGATCCGCCAACCCCCTGCGCGCTCGGCCCACGCCCTGCGGAGGAGCCCCTGCTGTGGCCCAGGGGTGGAGGGGTAGGAAGGGAGCGCGGCAGCACCACCCGGACCCGCGTCGTGGAGCGGCCAGTCTCTCGGCTCACACCCCTTCCGCATCCGCGCTGGGGCCTCCCAGTGATCCCCCGCCCCCATCTCTGAGCGCGAGGGGCGCACCGGGTGGGCGAGTGGGTAAATAATTGGCCAGAGGCCAGGCTTCCGGTTCTCTCTCCGTTTCCCCGCGGCCTGACTGCGCCCTTGGTTGCTGGGGCGAGGCAGCCCCTCGGGAAGCCGAGACCAGGTAACCGGGCCCCCGTCCCGTCCAGGTGTGGGAGTCTGTCTGTGTCCCCGCGAACTCTCGTTTCCCGGGGTTTGAGTTAGTTTTCTCCCGGCTGGATCTCCATCCCCGCCTCCTAGCCAGAGCCGGGCTGCAGAGATACCTCGGGCCCTCGCGCTGAGCCGGCCGAGAACGCCACCCTCGAGCGCAGAACGCACCCCAAAGCGCTGGGCTGCTGGCGCCAAGCCCGGGAGCGCAGAGAGGGAAGGGAGGACCGCGAGGGAAAGGCGGGGAGGTGACGGGTGAGCAATCAGTGGCTTAGCCCGGCTCCCCGCAGGGGCTACCGCCTGCTCGCCGTCTACGCAGGCACCAGCTGGCCGCAGCATCTTTGAGGTAGCAGCACCTGGAAGGCCAAGGCCGGATGGAGGCCCGCGAGCCCCGGGCGCGCCGCGGGCCTCCAGCCCTCCCGCTGCGCCCAAGGCTCAAGATGCTCTCGGCTTTATGAGGTTCCCCAACGGCCGGGTCCTCCATTAACACCTTCCCTGATTACTGAGAGGCTGGAAGGGCTGAACGCGGCCTCGGAGCCTGTCTCCCTGCCCGGGTCCGCGTCTGCGTGCTCTGCCCACCCCTTTCTGCTCCTCCTCCCGATCTGGAAGCATAAATAGAAAAGACAAGACAGGTGGAAGGAGCTGCGGGTCAGAGGTGAGGGATTCGGGTCAATTCGGGGCGGGGTGGGGGGGTGGAGAGAGAGAGAGAGAGAGAGAGAGAGAGAGAGAGAGAGAGGGAGAGAGAGAACCATCCACCCAGCCAGCCACCGGTTGACTTTATTTATTTGGATTAGCAGAGGACCCCTTGGCGAGATCTGGGGACTGGCTCGCACCTCTGGCCGCCGCCTCCCGCCCTCCCTCGCCGAGGACCGGCCTCTTGGGCGGGAACGTCTGGACCTCAAGGTAAGATCCCGATGGGGGTGGTCTGGCCGGAGCAGTTTTCCGCCCTCGGTGTGAGCCCGACATCCACCCAGAGAGAGAGAGAGAGAGAACCATCCACCCAGAGAGAGAGAGAGAGAGAACCATCCACCCAGCCAGCCACCGGTTGACTTTATTTATTTGGATTAGCAGAGGACCCCTTGGCGAGATCTGGGGACTGGCTCGCACCTCTGGCCGCCGCCTCCCGCCCTCCCTCGCCGAGGACCGGCCTCTTGGGCGGGAACGTCTGGACCTCAAGGTAAGATCCCGATGGGGGTGGTCTGGCCGGAGCAGTTTTCCGCCCTCGGTGTGAGCCCGACAGCCCGGCTCGCGGAAGCGCCCCGGGCACCTACCGGAGGCTGCCCGGCTTCCCTCGAGGCCTCTCGGCGCCCGAGGCCGCGGCGGGGGGAGCAGCAGGGACGCGCCCCCCGCGGGGTGGGAGGCGCTCGGGGCCCCGGGCCGCACCTCGGAGCTGATGCGCTCGTCTCTCCGCGGTGCAGCCGCCAGCGCTGAGGGATCCGCTCCTGCTCTCAGAATGCTGAACGGCACCGCTCTAGAGGCAGGTGAGTTCCACGCCAGGCTTTCTCTTGCCCTTTCTCTCAGGCCGGAGCGTGTATCGTGTGCGCGTGTGAGCGTGTGTGTGCCCGCGCGTGTGCACGCCTTCACCGGCTGGGAAGAAGAGGGGCGTGTGTTCGTCTTAGAAATTACACCGCGAGCCGTAGGCTCTGAGATACGTGGTCTCGTTCAGAGTCTCCGGCCAGCATTCCTGAAATCCGCGTTCCCCTCCTCTCGCCTTTCTCTCGAAGGTCTGAGTTACTCAGGGCGGGGGCGCTGGGGGCGGAGGTCACGGGGCCACTAAGCCGCGGGGTGTCGGGGCGCGAGGGCTGCGCGCCGGGTCCTTCGCGGAGCTGCTGGGGGCGTCTCCTCACTGGAAGGGATGGGGCGGGGACGGGGGCAGGAAGACGTCGCTTCTCACCCATTAGGGCTTAACTGCAAACTGGCTTCACCCCCACTGTTGGCTCAATCTGACCCCCGCGTAGCCGTTTCTGGGGGCGATCTGCGCGGACGCGGGGGTGGCGGGGCGCGGGGGGCGGCTCCCTTTATCCCTGCGGCCGCTGCGGACCCCAGGTAAAAGGGCCGCAGATTTCAGAAGCGCGGTCTCCGCCGCCGGCCGGCCGTCCCTTGGAGAAGGACCCAGGGGCGTCGGAGGCAGAGGTTGGAAGGGAGCGCGCGGCGGGCCGGAGGCCCCGCGGGGCTGAGGGGGCGCGTGGACACAGGGCGCACCCGAGGGCAGGGCCCGGCGCGCCGGCCGCGCGGAACGGGCTCCCGGCCGAGGTGCGCAGAGGCCCGGCCGCGGGGCTCCCTCTCCTCGCGCTGGAGCTCGCGCAGCCCGGCGCCGCTCAGCCCGTGCCCATCCCGGCTGGCGGGAGGCCGCCCTCCTGGCAGGACTGAATCCGAGGGGCGCCCTGGCGGCGGCGCCAGTCTGGCTCGGCCACCCTCGGGGTACACACAGTTTCCCTGCGCTCACGGACGGAGAAGGGCCGGCTTGCCTCCGGGCTATGCTCTGGCCTCCTGCCCAGCGCAGACCCCGAGGCATCCCGGGCTGGGTGCGCGGCTCCAAGCCCCAGGACGGCGCCCAAAGCCGGACACGCTCCAAGAGCTGCACCTTTCAGACCAAGGAGGCTCCTCAACTAGCTTCATTGGGTCAGGCGGAAAGGCGACCTCTGCCCTTTTAAGGGCAAACCCGGGGCACAGGATCTTGGCCTCCAAAATTCAGGTCTGAAGAGACCTTGAGTCGCTTATTCTCTCAGTCGAGGCAGGGTTTCCCCTTGGGACCCTAAAGCCTCCGTTGCCGCTTGATCAAGCCGCGCGTTCCCTTTGCTTCCCTGTCCTCCCCCCTCTGGGGGGGGGAGTGGGAACCCGGGACCAGGCTGCCGCGCTAGGGGACATTCCGAGGCCCTGACCCTCAATCCAGCTCCTCTGCCCCCGTCCCAGCCGCCCGCTTTCCTCAGCGCGGCCGCTGGAAGCGGCTGGGTGGCTGCGGGCGACGTGGGCTCCGCCGTGACGCAGGGCAGCCCCTGGCCAAGGTTCTGCCGCCCTGCTCCAAACAGAGCTTTGAGTTTAGAGGGAGACTCGAGATGCCCCTCCGGGCCGCGGGGGTAGGGGTCCCTGCACCTGTCCCATTGAGAGATGCGGGGACCCAGCCCCAGGAACTGGCGAGTGCGGAGCACTCGAGGGTCATTCGGCGGGCCCCGGGCCCCGGCAGCTCTTCTGGAGGGAGGAAAGAAGGCAGAGCCACCAAGACGCTCTCCTTAAAGTGCTTTGAGAGTAGTGGGCTGGGGCACACTCTTAGACCATCTCCCCGAGGCTGCAAGATAAAAAGGTTAGGACGTCCCAGGTCACGCGCCCAGTTCTTGGAGAAAATATCCTCCGCCCCCATGGGCTTCCTTTTTCAGGAACTGTGAGAGGAGGCAGGGCTGGACGGACGGGGAGCGATTTCCCATCTCCCCAGAAGTGAGGAGGTCCTCCCGAACTCCAGCAGCCCCCCTGCCCCACCCCTGGCTCTCTGCAATCTTCCTGCATTGGCTGAGAAGTTAGAATCCTAGCATTTCTCATCTTTATGGGAAGTAGCAAATCCCACCCGGCGCAGGAACTTGCAACCCGAGTTTTCTAAGAAAAAGCAGGGATAGCTGGGCTCCAACCTGGAAGCTGATGGCAGGAGGTCCTCTGCCCTGCCTGTACCCGATTCACAATGAACAAATCTGTGTGCAGCGGATGAAGGGAGGACGGAAGGATTGGAGGGCTCACGGGACTTCTGTGCCTGGCTTCCCTGGAGACTTCACAAAGTTCTGGCTTTTTCTTGGAGTTGTTTGTTAAGCTCTCACTTAATGAAGTCTCCAAAGTTTCAGCCCTTGCAAGGAGGCAGTGGTGTTCTTGGGTTCTTTGTTGTTTTTGCTGAGCAGGACCCAAATCCAACAACAGCCAAACCCACTTCTGAACATCCACATGGGGGGGAGGGCGGCGGGGGGAGTTAGCCTAGAAACTAGACAAAGCGGGTCCCTGGATTGAGGTCCCATATTTACTTTTTCCTTGGAGCCTCCTTGGGTTAATTGATGCTCTTCTCAAAGACCCCTTCTCTTCCTCCTCCTCCTCCCCCCCCCCTTGGTCCCAGTCACCGCCTTGTGGGAAGACAGTCTGCCCCTTTGTGAGAGGACCTGCTGTCTCTGAAAGAGCTGCTGCCCCCAGCCCCAGCGTTTGTGCACGTGGGTTTGAAAAGCTCATTGATTTCCATCCAAAGGGGCTAATTACATTACTTACAGTAAATAGCAGCCCTGCTGTCCAGTAGGGCTGCCAAAGTGAGGGGAGGTCTCCAGCTTAGTTCACTTGATTGGCTTCATTTTTGTGTGAAATTGTGTTTTATGAGCTGTATTCTGGCAGCCGGAGGACCATAACAGCGTCCAGTCTGCAAATAACATTATTTTTGACCCAGAGAAAAGAGTAAGGGGGAAGCAGTGGAGTCCTGGGTTTCGTGGTAGAGGTGACTCCAGCAGCTTCAGAAGGCGATGCTTTGGGGCAGGAAGTCAGGATCTGCACCATTCTTCTCTTCCTTCCTTTCCTTTCTACTCCCTCTCTCATTTCCTTCCTCCCTTCCTCCCCCATGCTCTCCCTTCCTTCCTTCCTTCCTTCCTTCCTTCCTTCCTTCCTTCCTTCCTTCCTTCCTTCCCTCCCTCCCTCCCTCTCTCTCTTCTTCCCTCTCTCCCTCTATCTTTCTAGATTTGGCCACCGTTTCCTTCCTTCCTTCCTTCCTTCCTTCCTTCCTTCCTTCCTTCCTTCCTTCCCTCCCTCCCTCCCTCCCTCTCTCTCTTCTTCCCTCTCTCCCTCTATCTTTCTAGATTTGGCCACCGTTCCAAGTCGGGCTCCTCCCGAGGGAAGCGCGTGCGCCCCCAGGGGACTCCTCCAGGTGTCCGGGACGTGCCGGGGAGAAACGGGCGGTCCCGGGAAAGCCGACGGGGCGCGGTGGGAAACAGGCGGCCAGAGGGAGGACGGCGCAGAGCGGAGCGCAGCCGGGGCTTCCTCCTCTCGGCTCAGAGCTGGGTCGGTTCCTGCCGCCCCCGCTCCCCGCTTCGGGCCCCCAGGGGGCTTCTGGTGGTTTGAATGAATCGACAATATCAGAGTATTGTGGACACTTGTTAAGAGGGCCGAGGAGGGGCCGCCGCTCACGGCAGCAGAGGGGGACAGAACAATCTTGCCTCTTGTGAGGCGCGGGGCTGCCATTCTGCTTACCAGCTCGCACCTTCCCCTCCTCCACGGCGAGAAGCCCCCTTCACATCCTCCGAAATGTGTGGCGCGTGCAGATTTACAAGCCCCCAGTCCAGCCGGGGCAGTGGGGCACGCGCCCGGCCCCGGGGGGCGGTGCCAAGTCCGCGCGGGTCCCCGAGCTGCTGCCCACATTGACAAGTTTCATCCGGGACACGGGACTCGCCATCGGTTTCCCTCCAAACCTGAGCTGGGTGAGAGACTACATCCCCCTGTGGTCACGGTTCAGTTGCACAGCACGTCTCCAAGCCCACGGCCTTTCCCCTACACCGACGTGTCAAAGAAAGATCTTTTTGCCAGAAGTGAACTCCAGAAACATAGGCTCTTCTAGCTCCTTTTCGCTTTGGGGGTTGCTTCAGTCCCTGCTGGGGTCGGGAGCCCTTGGGGAGGTGAAGCAACTTGCTTTTAAAAAGTGAATTGAGGAAGGAGGGGTGGGGGTGGGGAGGACAGGAATGTCCTGTCCTCAATATTTACTTATTTGGGCTTCCCGTAAGCTGGGGACCAGAAAGTCCACAAGGAGGAAACCTAAAGGCGGGAGCTGACATTCTGCATTTCTTGAGCCAGGGTCTGATCTTGAACTTGGACCAAACAGACCGGCTCTCTGCCTTCTGCGCCAGGGCGGGGACAATAAGGGCTCCTTTTTCCCTTTCAAACGTGATCGCTGGGAACTCTTGGAAGGGTGTGTGTGTGTGTGTGTGTGTGTGTGTGTGTGTGTGTGTGTTGGGGGGCAGTAAATGCCCCCTCCTACCGCCTCCCCCCTACCCCCCCCCCATGTTTGTCCTCACTTGCCCATCACCAGGGGGTTGAGAGGAGTATGACAGGTCTTTGTTGTCTGAATAAAAATCCGTGGCAGCTCCGGGGAGAGAACTCCTCCTACTAAATTATCAAAAATGGGCTGGCTTTAGTCTCTTAACAAATTGGACACAGCTCCGGCGGCAGGAGCAGTCCCCAACCTAACCCACAGGCGCTGGGAACTTGCAAGCAGCCAGGGACCGCTGAAAATAGCACTTCTTTTTCTTTCTTTGTGCTCAGAACTATTTTCTTTCTTCACCAGATTTTGTTTTCCTCCCCCCGCTGCAGTTGTTTCCCATTAGTAACTCGATCTCTCAGAGCAGTAAGATTCGCCTGCCGTCTTCGCCTGCGCTCCCCTCCGCCCGTGTGTGTTTGTTTCCTGCGCATCTCCTTCAGGGAGCCGCTGGGCCTTTTTCTCCCCCCTTCTTCTTTTCTCCTTCCCGAGCAGACCAATTTCCACTCCGTCTGCCTCCTTCTTTCTTCTTCCCTCTCGCCCCCTCGCCCTCTGCCCCCGAGCGTCTCCGCAGCCCCGCATCGCGCCGCCTCCGCGCTCCCTGCTTCTCCTTCCCTCGGATGAGCTGAGAGCCCCGGGCGTGTGTCTATGGAAATAGTGGGGTGCCGGGCAGAAGACGACTCGTGTCCTTTCCGCCCCCCAGCCATGCTCTTCCACGGGATCTCCGGAGGCCACATCCAAGGCATCATGGAGGAGATGGAGCGCAGATCCAAGACCGAGGCCCGCCTGGCCAAAGGCGCCCAGCTCAACGGCCGCGACGCGGTAAGGAAGGGCCGGCGGCGGCGCGAGTCGGGCGCCCGGGCGCGCGCGGGGCAGCCGAGCCGAGCCTCCCCGGCGGCCGACCGAGGATGGCGGCTCGTGGGGGCGTCCGCTCCAGGTTGGCGGGTGGCTTATCCCTGGTCCGCCTGGCTGCAGGGTAAGGAAGGGCTCTTTTCCGATTTGACTTGTCTACGCTCGCGACACCCCGAGCTCGCTCCCCTCTGCCACAGCTGGTCCCGGGAAAGCAGGGAGAACCGGGCGCGAGAGGATGGGGACGTCCTCTCCTCCGGACCTCAGATTCCCGGGCCCCTCCCCGGCGAGGATCGACGGCCGGAGGGCGAGCTGGCGCGGGCCACGGCTGCCGGCGCGCGGCCGAGCGTCCGGGCCGAGCCGAAGCCTGGTGACTCTCGTCCCTGGGTCTGGTGAGCGGACTAGAACGCCACTGGGCTCCCTCCAGCTCTCCGGATGCTCGGAACGTGGAACCTTCAAACCCCGCGAGTTTCGGGGTCTCTGGCAGCTCATCTGGGCCCTTTGAGTGAGACAGGACTGCGCTGAGCTCTCGGGTCGGGCGGGTATGGTGTGCAGGGGACTCTAATAGACAATCCGGAGGAGCGGGGCACCTAGCCCAAGAGCGAGAACTTTCCAACCCTTAAACGCTGTGATCGACCACCTCTGTCGATTACATACGTAGGATAAAAGTCATGCCAGCTTAATAAAGAAAACCAATGAATAATCTATGTGCTCGCGTTTCCCACTTACGAGCCGGAGGGGGGAAACTACAAAAGTCTCCGGAAATGATTTCAGCCGAAATGTGTAGATCCTCAGGCATCACCCCGGGAATTGTGGCTCAGACTGAGCCGGTAGACTTGCCCTGGGCGGGTCAGCGGTATTTGGGGTCCACCGAGTAGCCGCGTTGGTGGATGTTTCTGCATTTGCAAAACGAATTCAGCGCAGGCCCTTGTCTGAATAAAGGGCGAAACTTTACTTTTCCAGGCCCGCCAGAGTTTCATGGGGGAAGTCCAACCCATTTCTGCTAGTCCTGAGGGAAATGTACAGCGGTTAACTTCTATTTTTCCCCCTTTTGTGGCTACCCTGTTTAAAAACAAAAAGCAGTAATCCAAACCCGAATTTCACAGCGGGGCTGCGCTTGTTAAGGCGAGGCGTCCCCATCCTTGCTGTGTCGTGGGGACGCAGGCGGGAAGCTTAATTGGGGCATTAAAAAGATTTTCAGGACAAAGATCTCCTGGGTATGTTGATGCCAGGGAAAGAGGGCCCCGTGCAGAGGGGATCGGATAACGGACCCTCCCCGAAAACAGGCACGGTACACCCTTAGTAGGGAAAGGACCAATAACCCTGAAGATTGGCGAACAGCAAGATCTGCCAAATACATCCCGATCAAAACAATGTCGACCAAATTATGAGCACCAGTATAAAAACCTCTCCCTTCCTTTTAATTTCAGCGTTGCTCATAAGGATTTAGAGAAATAGCAATGTAATAGTGTTTGTTGAAAAAACAACATGTGCTAGTTCGGGTCGCCTTTCCATTCTCCAATAACAATTTCCGTTGTTTTATTTCGTGCGCATCGGAAGCCACAATTTTTAACTTTTAATTATTCGAGTTTGGAAACATCCACCAAACTATAGTCCGTGCGCTCCTAGCCCTTTCGAAAAAGGCTCTAGGTGGCCGGCGCGTGTTTTTAGGTTAAGTCCGGGAAGGACGCGGACGCCGCGTTCAGGCGGACGCGGTAGGAAGGGTGCGAGTCGAAGAGGGAGAAACTGCAGATGTTCCTCCGACGTTTGCCTTTGCGCAGCGGCCCCTGACCTTGCGGCGCTCCTCGAGGCCGAGGGCTGGCGCCGCGAAGGGTACCCGCGTGGGGCGGCCCCGCGCGCCCTCCTGACGCCGCGCGCGCTTCCTTGCAGGGGATGCCTCCGTTGAGCCCTGAGAAGCCCGCCCTGTGCGCCGGCTGCGGGGGTAAGATCGCCGACAGGTACTACCTGCTGGCCGTGGACAAGCAGTGGCACCTGAGGTGCCTGAAATGCTGTGAATGTAAGCTGGCCCTCGAGTCCGAGCTCACCTGCTTCGCCAAGGACGGTAGCATTTACTGCAAGGAGGACTACTACAGGTATCCCTAGCCCTTACGCCCTGGCACACCTGGAGGGGTCACCTGCCCGAGCCCCGGAGTCCCCTCCCTGTCCCCAGCCGTTGGTCCCTTGGGGGTACTCTTACCAGTCTCCAGACCAGGGAAGCCCAGCGCGTGCGCCTTCAAGCTGCGGCATCCCCATCCCCGCCAGGCGCGCGGGGAGGGTGCGCGCGGACGCGGGCACCCAAGGTCTAGAGCGTGATCAGCGACCGTCCCGCTCAGGGAGCCCTTGGCCGCTCGGCCGAGGGAGTTGGGCAAATCTCGGAAGGGTAAATGAACGTTTCTCGGTCCTCCGAGACGAAAGCGGTTTTTTGTTTTGTTTTGTTTTGTTTTTGTTTTTTTTTGTTTTGTTTTTTTTTTTTCCGTTTACTACGAACTGAGCAAGGCCCGTGCCTTGGAACTCAACCGGTGGCCGGGGCAGCAGCAACTGGTGTCAGGTTTTCGCGAGGCGGGGCGGGAACTCACGTAAAGGACCGTGCAAAGGAGTGATCGCTGTTGCCGAAAGCCAGGCCTCTCAGTTCCGAGATGCCTTTCCCGCTGGCTGGAACCTGCCCGCCACACTCGAGAGACGCCGGAGAGTCAAGTCGCCGGCAGCTTGTTTATTGATTCTTCCCAGTTCTGCTTTTGGACTGGGGACGCGAGCGTTGTGCAGGGAGTCGGCTCCGCTCTCGGCTGAGGCGACAAAAGTGGTTAAAAAAGAATTAGCTTCCCTCTGCAAAACTGTCCTTTTTCCTCCGGGGCCGTGTCTGAATGCTTTCAGGCGCGCTCACGCTTCCATAAATAGTAACGCCCTTCGTTTGTATGTTTCGTAATCGAGGAAACGTTTTCACTTGACATCGCAATGTGATATTCTTAACATAGTGTTGTGCATTACCCAGTGCAGGGTTTGTTTTTGCTTTTTAAAATTTTCACTTTACAGAGAAGAAAACGGAGGATCAGTTACCCGATTCTTCTGAATTTAATGCAAGGGTTCTTTGTCCTGTTCACCAGAGCAGGTCAATGAGCAAATAAAATTAATGTCCAAGTGGGCGCGGGTCCTCCCCTCCCGGACCCCTCCCAGCTCTCAGTCTTGGGCCACTGCTGACCATGCCCCAGGCGTCACAGTGGGAGGTGGCCCTGCCTTGGCCTCCGCCAGCGCCCTGACTCGACTGTTTCCTTCCAGAAGGTTCTCTGTGCAGAGATGTGCCCGCTGCCACCTTGGCATCTCCGCCTCCGAGATGGTCATGCGCGCCCGAGACTCCGTCTACCACCTGAGCTGTTTCACCTGCTCCACCTGCAACAAGACCCTGACCACGGGAGATCATTTTGGCATGAAGGACAGCCTGGTGTACTGTCGCGCCCACTTCGAGACCCTCTTGCAAGGGGAGTATCCACCTCAGCTGAGCTACACCGAGCTGGCGGCCAAGAGCGGCGGCTTGGCCTTGCCTTACTTCAACGGCGCTGGCACCGTGCAGAAGGGGCGGCCCCGGAAGCGGAAGAGCCCCGCGCTGGGGGTGGACATCGTCAGTTACAACTCAGGTGGGCGCCCAGCCCCTCCCCAGTGCCCCTGGAGCCCTAACCTCCTCTGCTCAGAGGAGAATTCCAGCCAGCTCCTTCCCGTCCAAGACCTGGCTGCAAGACGGTGCTTTCCTTGGCACGACCCTTTTCTCACTACAGCTCCCTTTCGCTCAGAAAGAAGGGAGAGGTGGAGATAGGGAAAGAGGGAGAGAAGAGGGGGAGGGGAGAGGGAGAACAGGTGAGAGAGACCTTTCTGTGGTTTGGGCCAGAAAACACGTTCATGAGGCTGCAATGACTTCCCGCAAACAGGCCGAGCCAAATCCTTGTTGCCCATTAGTTAATGAGCCCATTAGTTTCTGGCTCCCAGTTGGAGCAAAACAGCCCCAGGGCAATTCCTGAGTGGAGGCCAAATTATAGATCCTGGAGGAGGTTTCCCTAAATACTAAAAAAGAAAAAGGAAAAAAAAAAGAAAAGAAAAGAAGTCTTCAGAGCCCAGCCCCAGTCTGTCTAGAAAGGGCAGAGGCTGTGGTCACCAGCCCAGAGTTAATCAGGGAAAGAGTTGGCCCAAGTGTTGAAAAACCAAATCCCTGATCTTGGTGAAAAGCAGCTGTAGGGGCCGGAGTCACTCTCCACAGCTGAGCTGGCCTGCTCCTTCCCTGGGTCAGGGGACCCAGCCAGCCGGCTCCTTCCCTGTGGGATAAACCATGCAGACACCCAGACCGCCCCGAAGACTGGAAGACTGGAAGAACCTCCAGGTCAGGCCCTCTGAGGAGGCTTAGTGGTGTCACAGGCTGCTCTTCTGTCCTCCTCCAGCTTTCTCTCTTAATTCAAAACAAAATGCAGGCAACAGGCCAGAGAGCACGCCTTCCTCCTTGCTTTGGGAGGCGCACACGTTATCATTCATCAATCTCTCTCACTCGCCACTTTCTCATTGTTGGTAGCCCGCCCTCCCCTGCCATCCCCCGGGGGAGGATGGTGACAGGCCCCGAGGGCCCCAGTCCAACTCCAAGCGGGATGGTAGCTCTTCCGGTGAGTCCCAGCCACTGGAAAAGAGGTTCCAGAAAGCCGCCCTAGGATAACCTTGGGGCAACCTAAGGGTTGGTTTAGCTGCTCTGACTCCCTGTCCCCTGGCCTGGCCCCACACGGAGACCTCAGCATGCAGGAGACTCAGGCCAGGGGAGTCCATTCTATTGGGAAGGACCTTGGGGACCTCATGGGGGCAACCCCTGTCTGTTACCACGAGCACCCAGATACCAGCCAACGGGTGGGCGCCCCAGAGCACGGATCTTGCCTGTTTTTCTCTTCCAGTTCCCACGTGCCTGGTGTGGTGTGTGAGCCACTGTGGCTCAGGGGTGAAGGGACACTGTCCCGTCAGATAAGTGACTTGCCCAGGGTCACACAGCCAGTGCGAGCTAGAGGAATCGGGAGTCCACCTCGGGCCCACAGCTTTCAGGGTCCCCGCAGGCCGAGTGGGCTCTGCCCAGCTCTCTCCTCGGCTCCCTCCTGGTTCTCGGGAGGTTTTCATAGAAAAGGCGCAGCGGGTGGTGTCCCAAGGAGCGGGGACCCAGCGCGACTGTACTGGTCCCACGGGGTTCAAGCCGGGGTCACTGGGCAGAGGCGGAGGGCCGGCCGCCGGCCGAGACCCTGACCGGATGGGTTGGTGTCGCGCAGCGGGCGCACCCCCGGGTTTTGCCAACCCCCCGCCGGAGGTCCGGCTGCGCGCTGCCCTTGCTGTGCTTGAGGAGGCCGGGGCTCTGGTTTGGGGTCACGGTGCCCAGCGCGCTTACTTGGGCTCCTCTGATGCGTGGTCCCTGGGGCAGTCGGGTAGGGCACTAATTGTTCTCTGTTAATAGAAGATGACATCGGAATCTCCAGCCACTGACCAAGGCCCTAATGCCCTAATTAGAGTGAGAGAGACTGACAGAGAGAGCGAGGGAGAGAGAGAGAGAGCGAGGGAGAGGGAGAGAGAGAGAAACTAGCCAGGCTTTTGGAGAGAGGGAAGCCCTCAGCCCAGAGAAGGTCCAGAAGTGTGGGGAGGAGATTTCTAGCCAAAGGTGGCAAGCCTGGGTTTTCGCTTGTTTGTTTAACCTAATTAGCTACGTTTGATTTCGCCTTGATCTTACTTTATGTGAGAAAGAGCCACAGAACTTTAGGGTCAAGAAAATTGTGCTTCTCCGAGGAGAACTAGAGAGTACACATTTATTTCTTAGAAAGAACGAAAATCTCTTTCCACTTAGGCCTTTAGTTTGCAAATTGCTGCTACAGGGTTATGGAGAAAGTTGATGCTCTTGTTCATTAAGGAGGGAAAAGTAAGGGAGGGGCCTCCCTGACCCCAGGGAGTTTGTAGATCACACCACTGCAGAGCCGGTGCCTCTTAATTAACATCCACCTCCTCCCTTCTGGACTTTTCCCAGAGATACGAGCAAATAGCGTATAGTTAAGATCAGGGGAAAATAATCTAGAGAAATTGGGTTAAAGATGCCTGACCAGAAATCAACCTGCCATTAAAACAAAGTTTATGAATCCAGTGCCAGTCTGTTATTACAAAACTAGCCAAAGAAACACTTCAGTGCATTAAAAACACGTTAAAGGGCAGACAGTAAAATGGACCCGCAGTTTTAGCTCATTATTTTAGCTTTCTTTGGAGCCATCTCTGCTTAAGTGTAAATTAATCTCAGAAAAGACTAATGTTGATACTAAACACATCTAATTTATACATTGATATATTTTCAAACACATGTATACAGAATATGTTTACGGTTCAGACTTCCAGAGATGGGAAGCTTGGCAAAGATCAGTAAGCGCTCGACATAAGGCACATGCCTCTACATGAGACTCTTCCTGATTTAGTTTATAGCTCTTCCTGCAGATATCAGGCAGATATTTTAGAAAGAGACCTGGAAAGTTTATCTGGGATGCTGGATTGAAATGCAGCCCTCCAGGGTGAGAAGAGGATCTAGTCTAGGGCAGGCAGCTCTTGTTTGGGTAACTTAACATTAATTGAGAGACTAAATTTTTGCCACTTCGCGAAATCTCCCTCCTTAGGCTCTTTCTTGGCTTCCAAACTTCAAAAGCTCCCGGCAGTTGTTAAATTTGCCTGGCACTGACCCCTAGTGGTCTCCCAGGGATCAGTTCTCAGAAGGTTACACACCTGCAGAATAGAAACTCACTTCAGGATAGGAGACCATTCCATAAGTGACCGGAGAATAAAATACTTAGGTGTATGTTTAAGACAGTTTTAAGAAATTTATCATCTCATCTCATAATTCGGGGGGAAGAAAACCCCTGTAGCTTTAAAAGTAGCCCCTGGGGAAACGCAGTCACTTGCAAGTTTACGTAAGGCATTCAGAGTGAAACACAAGTAATTTAGGCCAATGCACTGCGTTGCTCTGCAGATGACATAGATTGCTCTATTAGTTCACATAATATAACTGATCACACAGTTTATCTGTTTATATTAATACCAGTTTAATAAAGAGCTAACTTAATCTTTTTGCACAGTGAATTGTATTCTATGTGAAAGCAAGTCCCATAATTGTGTTTAATACACTATAATTCTCTGCTAAGTTCTTAATCAGCAATAATGGATATAGAATGCATACTCAGAGAAGCAATTTTATCAAACCTGTCTATACTTTTTTTCATAAACTTCATTTTAAAGACTAATGAGTATATAGTTAGGATAGGAATCCAACCCATTTCTAAGAAATAATAACTTCGGGGGGGGGTGGCTAAGGGCATTACTTAAGTACCAAGTTAAGTCTTCTACCTCAAGTGTAATATTCCATTTAATGTGCTATTCAGGAAGGGTTACATATCACTCACCTATGACAGAATTGAAATCTTACTTGAAGAAGCCTCCAGTGACTAAGGTGGGCCCCTTTGACTGTTTTGGTGTGGCTTCATTTATAATCTGGTTGTGAAATATAGCTCAGTTTACTGGAGATAAGTATAGTTTTATAGTAGGTCATGAGATGCGGTTTCATCCATTTGAGGATACAAAAGGGCAATTCTGTAGAATATTTGAACTTGACATCTCTCCCCGGGGATGCAATAGGATAAAATGTAAAGCATATTCTCTCTCTTATTTCTGGGTACAGGTTACCCTTTCTGGTGGAGTTTTAGGAGCCTCTGTTCAACATTTGGCTGTATATATCTAACTTGCATTCCATTTCAAGTTGATTTGACTTTGCATTTATAGTCACTCGTGATTTTACGGATGAACAAAGATTCAAAATCTTGATGGAATGCTCGTTGAGCTCCTGGCCCTGTGCAGGACTTAGAGGACCCGATGGTGAACATGATAGAGTCTTTCTCTCCATGAACTCAATTGCTCTTTTGCCAAGTGTGCCCTCTTTATGGATCTCATGGAAATATGAACAAAGGAGACATTAGTCCGTGCCTAGTCTTGTTACATCAGGGAGAATTCCTTAAGTGGATTTTGTGATGCAGCTGACTCTTGTTGATGGCTATAAAACTACTGGGTTTCTGTATATATACTGATTTACTAAAAGTGTTTTTTAAAAAGTAATTGTAACCAGAGCATAGCAGGCAAATACTATTTTCTCAAGCAGAAGGAAAGAGGTAATAGTACGAGATGTCTCACTTCCTTCAAGATTCAGGTTTCTCCCCTCATCTCCCCCAGGGAAACGACCAGGTTGATTTTAGATATTCTATTATAATGCACGAACATGCACGATGATCAGTCTGAATATATATGAGATAAACATCTGAAGTAAGGTTTAAAGGAAAAAAAAAAAACCTGCCATGCCCTTTAAGTTGCGAAGTTGGCTGAATCAGTAAATATTTAGCAAAATGTTTTCGTTTTGTAATCATATTTCTTATGCAGAGCCAGTAGGTTATTGGAAATGACCTCTTACGCACATCTTTACATCCCGGGGATACGGACTTTGAGGCTTGTTTCAAAGGCTGGGTCGTTTTGCCCTCAGTGCTGAGGGAGCTGTGCAAGGGGGGCTGTGACGCCGCCCTCCTGCCCTGCCAGCCAGGGACACGGCTCAACCCCCCTCCGTACCACATGCCAGAGCAGACGAGGCCACGCACGATCTGAGCCGGGACGTCAGAGCCTCTGAACTGGGAGCTGTGGGGTGCGCTGCAGGCATGAACCGGGGAAGAAAAGTCTGCGCTCGTTCTCTTTCAGAAATATTTACTAAAATAACTCCAAGGGAAAACTAGTTTCATCCTGGTTAGCCCTACGTTAAGCAGTTATAGCTAAAAGCCCTCCAAAATAATATTCCTACGGTTACATAAGAATCCTGCAAATTTTTATTTTCTAACTTCTCTCCCTTGTCCAGCCACTTTTAACTTTTTTTTCTGGAAACGTTCTAGGATTAGCAGAAAAGGCTAAAAATCGGAACTTAGATTCTTCCTTCGTTGGGGGGCTCTCCAAAACCTTCAGATGTGAGAGAGCTGAAATGACTCGCTTGCGTATCTTTCATGCCTTCAGAGGGTAGGCCTCATCTCACAAATACAGACAAAACGAGAAGTCTCTAAAAACTGTGTGTGGAGCGGTGGTGTGCTGATACACATAAATATCGTAGAAAAGGGTTTTTTGTCTTTTCCCTCTTGGAGAAGATTTCTCTCCCTCCCACACTTACAGCTTATTCATTTTTTCAAGGTTTTCTAGCAACCATTAAGCCGAAGAGGGGATTTATCTAATATTTTTCTACTACCTAAACTTCGGGTGTGTCCACATGAACAGCCTAGTTTTGGAGGTCGTGGGCAATTAACCTCTTTCTTTTGTCTGGCTCCCACTCATACTTGGGTCGACAGCTTTTGCCACCGTTGTTGTCGGGTCGTGACATGATCATGCCACCTGCCCTCTCCTCAGCTAACGCAGGACTTTCCACTGAGCCCCTGTTTGTCCACTGTGACTGCAACAGGTTGTAACGAGAACGAGGCCGACCATCTGGACCAGCAGCCTTACCCGCCCTCGCAGAAGACCAAGCGCATGCGCACCTCCTTCAAGCATCACCAGCTCCGGACCATGAAATCCTACTTTGCCATCAACCACAACCCGGACGCCAAGGACCTCAAGCAGCTTGCTCAGAAAACAGGCCTGACCAAAAGAGTTTTGCAGGTAAGAAACCTCCATCGTTGGCTGTGTATACATCTTCCCCTTGCAGTAAAAATAGTTCTCTTCCCTGTTTGGAGTGATACGGCTGTTTCCTGTACTGCTTCTCATTAGTCTACCTTAGTTACCTCCCTAGAGAGTGTACTGGGATTTTGCAGGGGCTTTCCGGAGACTGCCCAAAGAGAGACGCAGGGTCTTCTAAGATGCAGCCACATTCTCCCTGCAGATGGAGAGATGGGTGCACCAAAGCCAGTTCAGCTTGCCTAGCTGCTCTGCAAACGCTGGTGACGTTACCTGCGCAAGCTGTGGCTTTGGCGACTTAACGTTCACATTAGGGTCAGTGCACAGACTTGGCGGGGGGACCTGCTGGCGCTGTCTTACTTCAGCACACCCTTGGCAGCCTCACTACCTGTTGTGAGCTTCCAAATTCAAGACGACCCTTTTTGTCAACTCCTGAAAAGCCACAAGTATGGTTAGTGTCTCGGCAACCACCTGGAGCAAGTATTTTCCCATTTTAACCAACCATATTTCACAACTAAATACCAGGAGTGAGATCTGCTGTCCAACTGCTTTCCTAAACTCATCATGGTAAGAATATGTAACTAGAGACATGAGAGTGGGTTGCTGTGGGTCACCTGTGATGCTCTTACACTTTTCAGTGACAAATAGCAGGCATTTAAAATTCCACCCGCCAGTTTCCGGTTGCTTGGAGTCTGTGGCCCTCGGGGTTTTTCCTATGCAAGGAACACTTGCCATGTGTCGGACTCAAGAATAGGCTGAAATCTGTTTCAATGATGTTCATTTCATGCGAGTGATTCTTACTTTGTGAACCATTCCCTGACCTCGCCTGCCCTCATTCTCAAAAAGACAGTAGTTGAGGAATCAGGGTGTGTTTCCCCCTCTTCATCTCTGTGCCTTCATTTCCCCACGGTACCTGCACTTAAGCATCCGTAGCCCCCAAGCGGCAGTTGTTAATGCTGGGGCGGGGGCACACGTGCTGCTCAGAGGGTGTCCGTAGTCGTACTGGAATTACTGTGTTTTAAAAGAAAGCAAAAAAAAAAAAAAAAAAAAAAAAAAGCCCTTCTTTCCCAAGAAAAATAAACAATTATATTTAAAAGAAACATATCAAAAAAAAAAAAAAAAGAAAGAAAAAAAAAGGAAAGAGAGAGAGAAAAAAAACAAGTATAAAAATAAACATCGGTAAAGAAATCCATTGGGATTGGTTTGCAGGTTTGGTTCCAAAACGCACGAGCCAAATTCAGAAGGAACCTTTTGCGGCAGGAGAATGGGGGTGTTGATAAAGCTGATGGCACGTCGCTTCCGGCCCCGCCCTCAGCAGACAGCGGCGCGCTCAGTCCACCCGGCACTGCGACCACTTTAACAGACCTGACCAATCCCACTATCACTGTAGTGACAGCCGTGACCTCTAACATGGACAGCCACGAATCCGGAAGCCCCTCGCAAACTACCTTAACGAACCTTTTCTAACATTGGTTTTTTTTTTTTTTTTTTTTAAATTCTTCCTCTTCTTTTTATTATTATTCTAATGATTATTTTATTATTTACAAGACTTTTTTTTTTTTTTTCCCCTAACCCACAAGATACTTGGGAAATAAAAACAACAGCTTGGTGTGTAGCCTCTGCAGCCACTTGGCAAATGAGTTTACAGTATTGTCTCCTTTACAAAGTGTATTTTTTTTTTTTGTCTACAAAGTGTATTTGGATTAAAAAAAATTAATTAGATCTTTCAGTCGGTAAGGGGAGTTTGGGAATCATTCTAATAAGTGCCTCTTAAAATTGTATGTTACTTATTTCCAGAATCTCGAAGAAAAAAAAAAGAGTGGTATTATGATGGGCAAATAATCATATTCCCGGTTATATAATTAGGTTAATAAAGAATCAGATAATTAATTAAAATTATTTTTTTAATCTTGCAATTGTACGTGTACTTACGGAATTTTGAAAACTTCATATTGTCTTTTTTTAAATTTTAAAATGGAAAAAACATGCTTTGATCATTCCTTTTTTTTTTTTTTACAAATGAGGAATGTGATTAAACAAGAACATTAAGGATAGCAAATCTAAATATTAAAGATTAATTAGGTGGGAAATCTAACCAGGAATGTGACTCTTTTTTCCTCTTAGGGTGTACATCCCAACAAAACTTTCTCATTAGTTAGTTATTGCTTTTCAACATTTGAAAAATACTTAAACCTCCTGTGTATCCATGATAATTCCAAACAGAATTTGAAATTCTATACTTTTAACCTCCTCAAGCTAGAAATGACAGTTATAAAACCATTCTTTCTAAATTATTTTTTTCCCAGGGAAAATGGAAATAAGCAAAATATAATTTTTTAAGAAGTTAAAAAAATCAGTATAATTTAATCAATAGCTCTTAATTGGCTTCAGCTGTACCATGATATTGTATCTGGCATTCTATACAGATAATGTTTAAAAAAAAAAGCTTAGTAACATGCTGACAATGAGAATTCTTTGGTTTTGTTTTGCTTCATTTTACTTTGGCACAGGTTGATGTATTTGTCAGAAAAAATTTTTTTCTGACATTAGAGATTTGAGGTTCTTAGATTTAAAGTAGATAAACTCAGAAGCCTTGTGGATGCTGATCTGAATATATTTCCTAGTTTACAGTAGCATTTTTTTTCTTTTAATTTAAGCTAAAATCTTAATGGTCTGGGCAGTGGTGAATGTTCATCTATATGCTTCTGTTGTAGTTAAATACCAATTAGATTGTGGATTTCCTAAAAAAAATAAAAATAAAAAAGAAGTCAAGATATATGTCTTGCTTTAGTGGATTGTTAAGAATAACTTTGCACATGTTCTCCACTTTTTGGACCCCTTAAATCTCCTCTGGTGGTCGAAGTGGCTATTTAATAGATTTTAAAGGTGTCCTTCTGGCTGTATAAATGTGTGGTTACATATTGACAGTTCACTGCCCACATTAAAGTGCATTATTGTAACTTTTGCTCAGGGTCTTTAGAAAATTAGCACAGAAAGTAGCTTATTTTTTAAAAAAAGATGATGGAAGATAACACTGTAACAGAAGAAGGTGTGATTGCCATTATATATTTAGCAAGTGTGGTTATCATCTTATATGGAGCTTAAATCTTGACTTTTCATATTTCTATTACATTTTGGGCATTTACCACTAACCAGACCAAACAACCTTGGTAAGGCTGAGATCTTATTGATACACTTTTACAGGTAAAATATTGATACTTATAAAGTTTGTTCTTTGACAGAACAATATATGGTACTATAGATCTACTTTATTAAGTAGACTAATTATAACTCAGTTCTCCTATGTGCCTTATGAGATAACTTGGAAGTAAGTTTGTGAAAAATCAGGATATATGTGTTGTTTGTTAAATTAACTGTTTTAAGCCCTTTTGACACCTCACTAGTTTTGTACTGTTTTACCTCTTATTTCTGAAACTCTTTTTATGGTGTATCCTGTTAGAGGGGACAAACATGTCATAGAAAGCAGTTGTGCACTCTTTCCAATATAGTTGATAAATTCAATAATCTTATATATTGAGCTTCGTGTTTATAGTACAGTAAGTGGTCTAGCAAAATTGTCCATGTTTCTTTGTTTATTGATAAATGCATTGTATAGAAACTATTCCCCCTAAATATTTATGGACCAAACAATTGTGATATATCCTATTAAATTTGTGTGAATAAACGATTTTGAATCTAAGGAGTTTTATTTCCCATTAGTTTTACTTAAGGCTTAACTGTACTAGTGTGTTTTCGATTGTCTATTTGTAAAAGCTATTAAAACGGTAATATGAAAAATTTTAGATATGCAAACATACAAATAGTTTTTAGATTTCCAAGCTTCTGATTCATTTTAAATTACCATTGCATATGCAGTGTAATTCAACTTAGAATTACCTTTAAATATATTTTCCTACACTAAAAGTAATGCCCCACTGATTTGACTTCAGCCTGATTTTTAGAATTAAAAAAAAGATAATTAGCAGATAAAGTAATTGCATGAAAAGAAACCTTAAATATGATTAAGTTTAATGTTAGGTCTATTGAGCTAAAATAGATGGATATTTGTAAATCTAAATAGAAATTGCAGACCCCTAAAAGCCAAGTTGCTCTGTAGTTAATAAATTGTCACTATGATTTTTTTCAGGGAGAACAAATCTTGGGGCATTACAGCCAAACATCCCGACGTTTGAAAATTCCCTAAAGTATTAAAAGAAGGGGAAAAGTTTGATCGGAAATCCACTGCAGTGAAGACAAAGACAATATTAGGTTATGATAATCATACATTTAAAAATCTATTGAGCCAAAAAGAGAGAGAGAGAGAGAGAGAGAGAGAGAGAAAGAGAGAGAGAGAGACCGGGAGACTTAAATGTCATTTACTGAATGTTAACAAAACTTCTGTTCTTTATGATGTCTAACACAAATGGAGGCTTAAAATTATATGGTTTTAAACAAAATTAGATAAATCGTGTATAAATCAGAGCAACCAGGCAGTAATATGCCCACCCCATATTTGAAGAAAATTATTGAAAAAAAAAAATCCCACACATTTGTCAAGCACAGTAGTTGTAAAATAAAATCCAAAAACATTCATTTCACCTGCTTGCTAATGTGTATTAGTCCTATCTGTTAATGGCATTTTCCAATTGTAAATTCAAAGAAAAGCTATCACTCATTTAAGGTATAGGGATCAAAATCCAGTGATTTTAGTATTATTGTTTATTACTTCCTTTTTAAACAGAAATCTCTGCATGCACTTTTACATCTGTCACTTCTAGTGTACATCTCTGTATGATGACTTATCTTTGTTGTTTCTTGTATGATAAATAGCTTTCATTAATAAACATTTTATTTGATGGAAACATAGTTAACTTTATGTTAAACACACACTTTTGAAATTAATTTGGAGCACTGTCTTAAAAGGCAGCACAATACATTTCCAACTTGTTATACTTAGGAAAAAGCCCAAATGATATAATGAGGTTAAATTCTGGTAATCTAGGATAAAATTATTTACTTGGTTTTTGACTTCTCATGACTTTTTATTAGTTGTATTCACTTGACACATGGACTAAAAATATTTTTTAAAAAAACAAAGAAAACCCAAATTACAACAAAAATAAACCTCAATATACTGTCATGTAAAATTTCAGCAACTTTTTTTAGATGATTAGGGTAAAATTTATAGATCCTCTGTAAGTTTACATGTTTGCTATGCAATGAGCAAATTTATTGAAAGTATACAAATATATTCTGAACTATGACAAGATCCAATCTTTGCATAGTTCAAATTACATATGCTATCACAAACAAAAGAGCAAGTGGAAAGAAAAACAAGTGTTTAGGAATGAGGTTTTTTAATTGTTAAAGGGATATTTGAAGACAGAATTTTTTAAACTATTCATATTTAGCTGTATATCCAAAGCATATGTTAAACAAATTAACATATAACTTTCCAGAAAAGTTTTCATTATGATGAAATTTTTATTATATACAAATGAACCCTATGTAAATGATGTAACTTTTATGAATGATAGTGTAAATATTTCACTTACATGTATTCTCAGAATTTTGAATGTTTTCTTAAATGCTTTCGCTTCCTGAATACTAAAAAAGAAAAAAAAAATTTTAAAAAGAGAGAGCAACTTACTAATAAAAGAAAAAAAAAACAATGCACCATGACAAGTAGACTATTTTGAGTGATCATGAAACATGTTGGTTTTGTCAGTAACTTGAATGTTTATGCCTCATTGAAACCTCATCCATGGCTATTGTAACTTAAATAGATTTTCCTATACATTTCCAGCCAGTTTATTCCAATCCTTGTCCTGTAGCTTTGCCTTCTTTCCCTGTGCTGTCACCTGTGGCAGTTTCGTTTAGAAATATTTTGGAACTTCACCTGGTTTTACAGACCTTTAAATATTTCTCTGGAATGTGAAATGCGGGAAGAGACCACAGAGGGAAAGAACATAACTGAAATTAGAGATCTGAAAAAAAATAATACAAATTTGAAAGAGGCACATTTTTAAAGAGGAAAGGAAAGGAGCGTTAATTATGTGAGTGGAAACAGAAAGAAGCATAGGATGCTGAATCCGAAGGTCCGTGGTGCTTTCCTGTGATGGACAGCGGTCTCTGAGCCTGCAAAACTGCACCCTTATTGTTTGGCGTGGAAGAGAAGGACGCGGACTTTTTGGTTGGGGGCAGGGCACTCTGTTTTTGTAGCTTCTACCTCCCAAAGGCTTGGGTTAGCCTACTTCTTGCAAATTGATCTTGGGCACAAAACGCTTCCCTGGGAGTCCGCATCTGTCGACTTTGGTGAGTTGCCACATTAATGCTGACTTGGAGAGTGGGTGGGTTTTTTTATACCTCAAATAAGGACATGACTCCATAGCAAACGACCCAAAGCAAACACTTTTAAAAACCTTGGTGATGTTTCGTCACCTATAAAGTAGATAGCTTTATTTAACAAAACCTTGTAGAATCCGCCGCACGTTATTTCACAATAACATTTCTTTGGCCACGAGGCAACTTATAAGCCACGTAGAAATAGCATCTCATTTTCTGTTGCAGTGTGCCTGCCAGGGAGGAGTGTTAGGAGTGGGAAATTCTGATGAAAAAGGATATACGTATATATGTATAACTGAGTCACTTTGCTGTACAGCAGAAATTAACACAACACTGTAAATCAACTACACTTCAATAAAATTTAAAAAAAAAAGAAGTGGGAAATTCTGGAATGGAAATTTGGAGTCATGTTATTCTAGGCTCTTACGGAGAATCCTAGGGATAATATCGTTATAAAAATAATGTGAAGAACTAATTTTGTATGGAGTTTTGCTGTTTAATTTTCAACTATGTTATAAACAAAGCTAGCTTTACTTGTGGGGAGTTTGTGTACGTGTACCCTCCAGGGGGTCCAACACCTTTTACATTTTATGGTCTCTAGACACCAGGGTTAAATGAGGACACTAGGACTTAGTCCAAATTGCAGAAATGGCATTGTATTTTCTTTGAAACGATACAGCTGTATAACTATATAGATATACTCTGGATTGGCCTTTTGGATCTATTTTATACATTTAGTAATCGGGAACCAACTCTGAATATTCAAATAAATAAAACCCTTCTGATGTAAAGCCACGGTCCTTTGCTTTACAGAACATGTCAAAAATAGGAAGTTACTTTCTTTACAGTGCACCATTGATTTTAAAATATTTTTATAATACCTATTCTGCCCATATAACATTTTTTTCAGAATAATATTACCATCTACCATATTTTCAAAATACATTATAACTCTAAGTTAATATATTATTTTGAATGCCCTCTGGAAAGATGTCCATTTCATTTTATCTGTTTCCATAGCCAAAAAAAAAAAAAGTTTGGAACTGGGCATGGTACTCAAGGGAAAGCCGATGAATATGATGTAGGTAGCAATATAATCACAGCTAAGTTTCTTTTTAACTCTGTTGCAAAATAGATATTTTTACTTAACATCACTCCTCACTTCCAACATTCCTTTGCGAATATTAATATAGTAAACCCTCTCGTATCATGCATCAATCACATCAACGAGTTTTTCTTCCCTTGGATTATTAACTTTTGCTTCTTTGCACTACATTTATCTGTGCTGAAATGACGAAAGGCAGGCAAGAATAAAGATCCAGGTATTAGCCATATGTAGAAAGTTCCTGGTGTGTATCTCTGTGTACTTTTTCCTCATCTATTAGAATTGTCAGGAATGATTTTTTTTCCTTTGGAACGTCATGTTTACATCTTGCATGATCTCATAAATTAATCTGAAGAGTAACTGGATACCTTTTATGGTCATTTGAAAATAAAATTTGCTACAAATAAGATGCTCCAGTCTCTGTTGCCTCCTATTATGCATGAATATATTAGTTTTTTCTGTACTTTCCCTTTGAACCAGAAAATATTAACCTCAAAGGGTATTTAAATTGTTATTTATGATGAAAATACAAAGATGAAGAAGTCCAAAGGTGAGGTTGCCTTTCCTTAATCGTTCTCTTTCTGCTTCCTTTCTTATTCCGAAGCAGCAAAAATCATGAAGGGCTATCTGCTTTAACTTTGACATTCAAGGGTTTTGACAGCTTGCATCACTTAAAGTTATGTTTATTATTCAGTAAACTTTAATTCTATAGAATAAATGCCCTTTATGAAATGTGATTTTTGAAAAGCACAAAGGTATTTCACCATCTCAAGCAGTTGAAGCTGTTTGAATTCTACAAACAGAGTGGTGTTTTCAGGAGAAAAATATAGTGGAAATTATTTTAGATATAGTATTTGTAGCATCTTACCAGCTTGACCTGGATGCTCTACAGGCTTTTTAAAGAGCTATAAAAACCTCCAAAATGTTATGTAAATAATTAAATGATGGTATTTTTCTGTAATATAAATAGAGACAGTTTATTTTATAAAGACAATTACACAGTCATTTTATTATTTCAGTGCAGGTCTGTGTTCTCCTCTTGGATATTTTAATGACAAGGAGATCTTTATATTTCCGAGTGTTCTAATAGAATTCTTTATCCAATTTTCCTCTTAAGCATCACGAGCCTGCGTGTGTGTGTGTGTGTGTGTGTGTGTGTGTGTGTGTGTGTGTGTGTGGTGTATTTTCTTCCTAACACCCATGAAAAGACATATATTTTTAAGAAAGAAGGCTCAACTTCTAATTAAAAGCTAAACAAAAAGGCAAAATAATGGCAATTTTCCTTAAGTTGGAGATATTGTAATAGGCCTACTTTTTGCTAACCTAACCTGAAGCTACATTCCCCAGAGCTTCCCTGATGACGCTAACCCTCCTTCTGGGTTCCGTGCATTTACTGTCTTCACTGAGCTTGGCCATAACTTTGCTTTTTATTGGAATTACGTTCCTGGGTTGGACTTTTCTGTTCAACAAAGTTTGACTAATGTTTACATTTCAACACAAACAACCACCACCAAAACAGAAAAGGCGATTTTTGTTGGAGGGAACAGTTTAACTTCATCTATTAAAGGAGGCATGTTAGAAAGAAAAGGTTCTTCTATAATTCAAGGAAGATATTTTGGTTTAAATTGAGCAGTGTTTGTTAGTCTGTTAAGGTGGCTGGAGCTCAACGCATTTGTGAGTGATCATGAATATAAATATATACTTGTGGACGCATAAGTATGCAGGATGGTATGCTCAATATGCATATTGTATGACAGATGCAGCTAGATTCTGAGGCTTACCAAGAGACGTTTCACCACATAGGCAACTCCCACAGCCTGAATACCTAACTGTTAAGTATTGGATTATGAAACATTTTGTATCAACTCTGTTGTTTTCTGCTTCTCTGCAGTAACTTGCATAGCAACGTATCACCAATAAAAATGATCACCGTGGGCTTTGTTTTTGTTTTCGTTTTGACTCCGATATGGATAAACTCATGGAATCACTCTGTAGGTTGGAAAGAACCTTAGTAAATAGTCTGGTTCAAATCCTACCCAATCCCCTCTTTTCCTCCTTTTGCTGTTGAAACAGAAAGCACTGAGACAGATGTGTATTGTTTTTAGTTCAGAGACAATTGTGTGCTTGCTTCAGAAAAACAAGGATATCAGGAGTTCCAGTTTAACCTCTGCAGATTTACTTTTTTTTTTTTTTAAACCCAATGCTGGAACCATGTCAGTGCAGTAGTATGGCCACTGCTAATACCGCTTATTTATTGCTGCTGCTTTGTGAGTTCTACGTACGTTCCATTTAGAAAGATGACAATGATAACAGAACACAGAAAATTCATGGAATTTTCTAGAACTATTCACAGCTTCTATTCATCTCTTCAGCTACTCACCCCCATCCTTTAAAATTCCCTTTCATGTCATGTCTATTCCCATCACACCACTGAAACCATTTTCCTTCAAGTTAGCAGTGATTTTTTTTTTTCTTTACCAAAATCATGCTATTTCCCCCATCTTTAATCACATTTGCTTTGGTGCCAGATTTTATACCCCTTATGACTTGCTTCTCTTTAAAGCGACTCCTGAGCCCTGGGATTTTCCACAATCAGAGCACCTGCTCTGCTGACTCACGGCCACCATGTCACCATCCAGCTTGGGGACCTCTCTGTCTGGCCCTGCGTGCTCCCTGGAAATTCTTTCTTAAAGTTTCATCTTTTTAGTGATGACTCCAAATATATTTCTTGGGATACCTTCCCCTGACTGTTCTGTCAGTGAAAGTGCAGCAGGAACGATGTTGAACTCATTGTTTTCTCTGCAGCAAACTTTACCTCTGGGCTTTGTTATTTCTGCTCATGATTTTACTCTTCTCCCATCACCCAGACTGGGAATCACCGAGTCATCAATTTCTCCATTGCCTTCTCCTTTACAAAAAAAACATCATTTTGTATCATTCTGTTGCGAAATCCTGTTGATCCTTTCTTTAGCCTATGTGTTTGATCAGCCCTCTTGATCCACTTTTTTTTTTTTTTTTTTTTTTTGCCATGTCCCCACCCCTATAATCACTGGAACTTGTAGGGGACGGACCAGAACCAAACTGTGGGAAGATATTCTCGGTGAAAGCTATGAGTTGTTCCAGATATTGTTTTGCTTTCCCCATCTCTGCACCCTGATCCCCCATAAGAGTAGACCCAATGGTCAGCAATTTAGAATCACTGGAACTTGTAGGGGACGGACCAGAACCAAACTGTGGGAAGATATTCTCGGTGAAAGCTATGAGTTGTTCCAGATATTGTTTTGCTTTCCCCATCTCTGCACCCTGATCCCCCATAAGAGTAGACCCAATGGTCAGCAATTTAGAAAAGATTATATTTAAACTAATTATATGACATAACTTTCTCATGAATGTAGAAGCCTACAATCTACAAGATAATGACTCTTCTCTGTGGGGATTTAAAAAGATCCTGGTTGCTGCTCATTTGGACCGCTGGAGGAGGGCTTTCTCGGTCCGTGTATAATTGGAATCGAATATACCTATCATTACTTTTACGTGGCAAACATTTTATTTTATTTTATTTTATTTAGAATAATACAATTTCTTGATTACTTTTAATATGGGTGAACTATGTGGCAAACATTTCAAACATTAATTTCATATCAAAACAAATGCGATACACAATAGAAGAAAGTAAGTGTTGCTTGAAACGTAAAGTCTTCTATTCCAAAGAAAATTTTGGTTTGCAGCTTGCTGTGCCCTAGGTCCTTCGGTACACTGGTGGAGGAATTTGAAGTTGTGGAGTTGGTGGTCTCCAGGGTCCTTTCTGGTTCCAGTCACACATGACAGGTGTGAGAAGAGCAGAATCGTGGGCTTTGGGCAGGTAGATCTGAGTTCACATTCTGTCTCTTCCAGGAGGTTCTCATCCAATCCCTGATTTGCTCACATACCTCAGACTGCAATCACAGCTTTGCAGTTTTTTGCTTTTGTTTGTTTGTTTTTCTCTCAATCTCTCTCCACTCAAAATCTTTCCTGTACGTTACCAGGGCAATCTTTCTAAGCATTATCTTTCAGCTATACGTTCTTTCTCAGGAACTTTAATGAGTTCCCAATGTAGATATGATTAAATATAAACTCGTCTATGAGACAGCCAAGGTTCTTGGTACTATGACTCTTGTCTTACTTTTTTGGTTTATTTTCCCAGAACGAACACTTCACTGTCTGTAGCACAGGCCATATTCTGTCATATTTTTGCCCACAGTCCCTTCTCTAATTATAAAACATTTCCCATTACTTCTTATCAGCCTACATCTTAGAAATCCTTTTTTATTCCTTCCTTACAGAACATATAATACGAATAAACAAAAAAAATTCAGAAGAAATAAAATCACCTGCGATCCCCAAACCATCATATAACATCTCTCTGTATTTTCTCTGAGTTCTTTTCCAGTTTTGGTGTTTTGTTAAAGCTTATCCTGTGGTTCCTGGGATATGATAAGCACTCAATAAATGGCAATTTATTTGAACCTCAAAATGATCATTTCTTTAAATTATTCTAATTCTATTTCCATGATAATTGTCTTCATTAATATTTGTGATAAGCCAAGTCGTTCTTCCTGACCCCCATAACTCTCACTGTACGTATGTCTCACACCCTCGACATGAGTGTTTTTGTCCTGACACGAGTATTATTTCCTATCTCTTTCTCAAACATTTTATTTTTCTTGAGAAAAGGGATGGTGTCTTATACCTCTATTGCCTTCCTATAGGTGCTAGGAAAATAGTAATTGTTCAGTAAGCATTTTTAACAACTGAGTTGAGAAGCAGTACTTCCCTCATGGATTAGTGGATAGAATTGGCTGAAGAAGACATTGTGACCTGAGCTCTGGGGGAAACATAAGCTTTCATTGTGGAGAATTACTTTGGCGCTTAGAATTCTCCATGATGTCAGGCAGGGGAAAGGCGACAGATACGGATCCAGGAGGACTTACTTGAGTCTTACTTTCCTTCTCTGACCAATAAATGCTTCGTGGCTTTAACCTCTCCAGAATGGAGGGCATATGACACCCATCATCATTGTAAATTTCTCATAGAGAGAAAATTCCAGAGGCCCATCCTGGTGTCCTGTTGAGAAGCACAGGAGCTCTTTGCCCTAAATCTTTCTGTTATGTCACTGCAGTAGCTCTTTCCATTTTGTTACAAGCGCTGCTTTCCAGTGTGTTTTCGGAGGCACGCTGGAAAGGAATTAACTCAAAGGAGCACCACACTAGTCACCAATGATGACAGCACGAATGACAAAGACATTGAGCTGTTGCCCATTTACCAGCCAATCCTCCCAGTCTTGGTAAGGTTGTGTACTACCCTGACCGGACTTTCTTATACGTTTCCAAGGCAGACTTCATACTTAGATAAACATTGATATTTTTCTTGGTGCCAGATTTGTGTTAAGCTACATTTCTTCCTCTTGTGGACACCAAGTATTAATATATCTGGCTCCACAGACCTCTAGCCAATGGCAGTACCTTATCAGTATATAAACTCAGGACAAAAATAAATTTTGCACACTGATCAGAGTTTGGCATGAAACCCACAGCTGAGCTGCAAAGGCTTCCCAGATCTTCCCCAGACAGCAGGGTTCTGGTCGAGAGTCACTGTGTGACAGGAGAGGTCATGATCTTTTCTACCTGAGAGACCCCAGCTCACGGGTGTCTATATATCCCGTTATTTTCCAAGGATGTTGATTTTGGTATCCTTCATGTTAGAAAATAGGTATCAATTTTCTCCACCAAATCCATGCTAATTGTCCTTAATAAGCATGAACTTTTTGAGATAAATGGTGTCTAGTGATTGGCCCTCTCTACTTAATAAAATAGATGCAGCCTTTAGATAAACACATATAGATGTTCGTAGCAGCGAGGATTAATGACCATCCAATGAGCATTGAAATAAGAGGCTCTGAAGCATTTCTTTCTTTTCTTTTTTGAGACAGGTGAACTTTTTAAGCATGATCAGATTTGCAGATATTTCAGGCCAGTTGCTCTCAAATTCTTCTTTCAAGTCACAAAACCTTGCTTGCAGAACTTTTTCGCGGAAATTTTTCACAGAACTGAATGTATGAAACAGGTGAGAATAAGGCTTTTCTGGTGGAGAACAGAAGGCGTGTGCTAAGCCGTGGTCTCATGGAGCCTTGCTGTGGGGTCCGGGGGCTTCAGTTAGATGGGGGAGAATGTAAAAGTGGTGAACAAAGTTGGGGCCTGGGTGAATTCCTTCAACAGTGTCTTGGTTTCATCACCTGTAAAAAGTGAGGCTGCCCTAAATCATTGTTTCTAATACTTACCTTACCCTAAGCTTCCCCTGGAGGGTTTGCGGGAAGAAGGGGTTCCGGCCCCGCCCCTACTCCATGGAAGAGTTCTGAAATCTGTTGTTTCATAATTGGGCCCCAGGTAATGGGGTGAGTTTGGGAAAACACGGGCTTCCATCTTTTCTGCCAGAACTTTCAGCACCAACCTTTTTCAAGGTTCCACTCGGTTCCTCCACTTCTTCCACGGGTTGCTCTATGACAGGGATGTGTCTTCAGATTGGAAAGAGCGTAGCAACTGAAAAGCAGGAATTTAAACCTGCTGGAGTAACGACAGTTATATAGAGGTGTTTCGCTTCCAGGAAACTTGCCAAAACAGCAGTCAGGAATCTTTGAGAAAGTAGCAAAAACTAGGCTGTTCGGAGTTCAGTTAAGCTACTAAAGTGCTTCTCAATATCATTTGGGGTGAAAAGTGTACTGATTACAAAACCCATATCTCTGCATCCCCCCAGGCTTGTCTGTCTGGGGGCGGGCGCAGAAGCACCCCATGGTTTCAGTCACCCCAATCTCAGGATTTATCTGCTTCGTGCTCCGGAAGGACTTCTACACCCCTCTCTTCCCAAGTCCCCGGGGGGTGTTTCGGACACGTTCGTTCACTCATCCGGCAGGTATGTAAAGGAGGTGCCCTTGTGTTTCCCCCTCCCCTCTGGTTTCCCTGGGTGTCTCCTGAACAAGGGTGTCTTCCTGAGAATTCGACATTTGTGCCCAAGATGCTGTTTCTTAAGATTCCCAAGGAAGGAGGGTGCCTCTCCTGCCTCACAGCTGCTCTGTCCCCTGGGGCGGGAGCAATGCTGTGGTCAGAGTCCTTCCTCAACTTCTGCTTGGGGTCCCCCCTTCCCCCAGACCTGCTGCCAGCCCACAGGACTGGGCTGGGGGAGAGACACCGTTTCAGCATCCTCCCACGTCACCCCCAGACATCTGCACACAGCGCTCCTTCCTCCTTCAGCCCCCAGACACAAGTCCTCAGACAACGAATGCCTGCAGATGGACTCATCCGAGGTCTGTCCATTTTGCCAGACCCGACTCGACAAATTTGAATCTCAATTCGGGCTCAAGGTGGGAGAACCACTATATATGGAGTTGTGTGGATTGGGAACGGATGTGAAAACTCCATCCCAGAGAGCGCCAATTAATGAATTAATACCCCTGAGGGAGGCGCCTGGGGCTTCTTCAAGGACTCTGTTCTTTTCAACGTTTTTATTACTGAATTAGGACAGACCTGTCAAGCTAGTCACGCTTGCAGATGGCGCGGAGCTGGGAGGGATAGAAAATACAGCGGATGGCAAAATCTGAATGGAAAAGATACCAAGATAACAGCTGGGATGCTGATCTGAGCCTAAGAGATAAAATTTAGCAGGAAGAACATGTAAAGCTACATCTAGGAGACCCTAAATTCCACCTGCACTAATTCAAGGTGTGATAGAGACCGCTACATGTATTTTACCATGGAGTGCTTTCAAAACACAAAATCTTACCAGAGTTCTCATATAGGACATAAAATCTGTTGTGGCTGAGGTGGGAGTGGGGGAGCTGGGGACCCCATACTCCTCCTCACCTCTCTCCATGGCCCCTGAGGAGGTTTTGTAAAACCTGGTTTGAAAGCTCTTGGGCTCTAAGGTAGTGGAGAGAGTGAGAGAGGGGAGGAAATTGGGAGGACGGGACGGCTATGAAAACAACGCGATTAGTTTTAGCTCAAGGTATACTCACTAGGAACCCACAGTGTGATGTGGTCATTCCTGAAAACCCGTGATTTTATCTGAGGCTGGGTTAAAGGACTAAGAGTACCAAGACTGGAACATGTCTTTTCTGGGCAAACCATACGGGGACATGATGTTTTCACATGGCTGTGATCATCTGGAAGCAATAATTCTGCATCTTGCTATTTTAGGAACATTTCGTCACTGTTGGAAACTTGGCCAGGGAAGTCACATATGATTGCATAGGCTGTGCACTGTGCAAGTCCAAGGACACTATTTTCAGAGACTATAATGATTTTATTTATTTTTATTTATTTTTTTTTTAATAATGATTTTGAAAGGCTGTTGCTCTTAATTTTTTCTCATTTTTCCTTTAGTTTTCCTGCCATTCAGAACTTTACGCTGGTTTCTTTTCTTTTTTTTTTTTTGCATATTTATTGGAGTATAAATGTTTATAATGGTGTGTTAGTTTCTGCTGTATAACAAAGTGAATCAGCTATACGTATACATATAACCCCATATCCCCTCCCTCTTGCGTCTCCCTCCCACCCTCCCTATCCCACCCCTCTAGGTGGTCACCAAGCACCGAGCTGATTCGTTCTCTACGTCTGCGTCTTTATTCCTGTCCTGCCCCTAGGTTCATCAGTACCGCTTTTTAAAATTCCATATATACGTGTTAGCATACGGTATTTGTTTTTCTCTTTCTAACTTACTTCACTCTGTATGACAGATGCTAGGTCTCACTACAAATAACTCAATTTTTTTCCTTTTTATGGCTGAGTAATATTCCATTGTATGTATGTGCCACATCTTCTTTATCCATTCAACTTTTGATTGATATTTAGGTTGCTTCCATGTCCTGCCTATTGTAAATAGTGCTGCAATGAACATTGTGGAACATGTATCTTTTTGAATTATGGTTTTCTCAGGGTATACACCCTAAGCTGGCTTCTTTTAAGGTCAGCCATACACAAAAGTATATGGCTAGAAAATGATATGAATTAAAAAAAAAAAGATATTTGTTCTGCTAGGATTTAAAGAATTATAGTAACACCAGGGCGTGTTGTTTCCTTGTTGGGGTGTGGGATGAAAATAACTGAGGCAATAAAAATATTCCATACATTAAGGGTTCCAGTATTCTCTCCACAATCCACAGTGGATTGTGACTCTGACTTTCCCAAATTAGAGGGTGGCTTCAGGGTTGTCAGTTAAATCAGCTCTGACCTCCTTCCACACTCAGTTTCCTCTTAAAAACAGTGGTCTGGATGGGGTGATCTCAGTGTTTTTTTCAACTTTAATGCTTCACGATTCTATGGTAGTTCCCTGTCAGTGAAAACTTGTCATTTAGAGATGGAGGTGATGACACCTAACACATTATATTATAATTGAATCCATCTGTTCCACTCAGAGTCATACAACCTCCGTGGGGAGATGCTAAAGCAATCTTTCTCAAAGTATGGTGCCGGGAACACTGGGGGTTCCTTAGATGCTTTCAGGGCTTCCACAAGGTCAAAACTATTTGTATAATAATACTAAGATGTTATTTGCCATTTACACTCTCACTCTTTTGAGTGTACAGAGTGTGAGAAGTTTGTGGTAATGTTTTCAGATCCTGTATTGCAACTAACCTTTAAGAAACTACCATTGTCTAGACTTGAGGACACGGAGAGGGGGAAGGGTAAGCTGGGACGAAGTGAGAGAGTGGCATGGACATGTATACACTACCAAACGTAAAATAGGTAGCTAGTGGGAAGCAGCCGCATAGCACAGGGAGATCAGCTCGGTGCTTTGTGACCACCTAGAGGAGATATTTAAAAAAAAGAAAGAAACTACCATTGTCAAGGTTGGGGGTAGGATCAAAGAAAACTATTTACAATGATCTGCAAGGCTATTAAAATATTCCCCTCTTTTCCAATTACATTTCCTCACGAGGCCAAATTTTTTTCATATACTGCAACCAAAACAACACATTGTAACAGATTGAAAACAAGAAATTGTGAGACTCAGTTTTAATTTCTAATACGATAAATATTGATATAAACCTGCGAAAAAGATCTTTGAGGTCCTCCATAAATATTGAGCATAAGAGTGAGAACAAAAAGTTTGAGAACAGATGTCCTAAAAAGTCATCAAAATAGCAAAATTTCCTCCTCAGGCAGGTAAATTGCTGCTGTTACTTTCTGGAACTCCTAACATTTCTGTCCTCATTTGTTTACACGAAGCTCCATCAGGAATTTTAAAAGTGATTATCCTGTAAAACCTGCAGTACTTTTTGAGTTCGTATATTTTGATTTATTTGAAGCTGTGATGGGATTCCCTTTTGTGGAAATTTTTGTCTGGGTTTTGTTTCAATTAAGGGCATTCTTTAGGAAATCTACAGGAGAACAAAATGGTAGCTAATTGTTAGGTCTCAAGTGTTAGGGAATAGATGTGGAGTGTCGGGGGTGGAGCAGGGGACTGGAAGCTGAGATGAGGGTGGTAGTAGTACCCGAGGTCCAAGATTCCAGAAAAGAGGTTACACCCACCGCCCTTGTATATTCCTCAAAAGAGGATGTAGGAAGGGCCGATGCCATAGCCACTGTGGCTGGAGGGGTCCCATGGGAAAGGAGATTTCCTCTGGATGACTCTGTTTTGTGCTGTTTTTGACTTGAGAAGGAGTCAGGATGTGTCCAGATCACTGCATGATCTGTCACTCAAATGAGGGCCCAGTGCGTGATGCCTGTTGCAGAGGCCAGAAGCTGTACGGTGAAAGCCAAATGCCCCCAAACCCCTGCATTTACTCGGAAGTGCCTCATTCGTTGGATGATTTTTCTTTTCTTTTCTTTTTTTTTATTGGAGTATGATTGCTTTACAGTGTTGTGTTAGTTTCTGCTGTACAATGAAGTGAATCAGCTCTATGTATACATATAGCCCCTCCCTCGTGGACCTCCCTCCCAGCCCCCACACACCCCCACCTAGGTCATCACGGAGCACCGAGCTGAACTCCCTGTGCTATACAGCAGGTTCCCACTAGCTAGCTATTTTACACATGGTATTGTATCTATGTCAAACCTAATCTCCCAGTTCATCCCACGCTCCCCTTCCCCTCTTTGGTTCCACACATTCTTTCTCTACGTCTGCGTCTCTATATTCTTGCGTCTCTATTCCTGGACTATTTCTCTCTCTCTCTCTCTCAAAAATAAGCCTTCCACTTGAGTATTCACAATGCAGGAATCAGCAAAAGGGAAAGAGTAGAAGAACTGAGTATACAAGGAACTTGTATTTGTGTACTTTCATGTACCTTCCTAATGCATTTTCAGATGATCCCTGGCCTGTTGAGTTTCCCATCCCTACCCCTCCCACTTAAAAAGAAAAAACAACAAAACTTTCCCAGGGCCGTATTCCTGTTTTTCTCCCACTCAGGGTGAAGATACACATCACCTAGGTGAGGCAGACTGACCGAGGCTGGCTTCAACCCTTGCTGGGCTGCAGGCAGCATTGCAAGGGACACAGTGGCTTTTATCAATGCCACCAGTATAACTCAGGCCCTTTCATTCCCAATCAGGTCACCAGTCATGAGATACTGGAACCTTTCCCCAGGGTCAGCCCTGGATGTGAAAGTCAAGCTCACTGCAATTTTGGTTCATCAGATGGAACACAGGAAGAGGGGAGGTGACAGCCCAAATCCTAATAGTTAGATGAGGGCTGCCTACAAGCAAGGTTAGAAGATGGAACGTAAGGTTATGATGATATACAATCATTTGGAACATGGTCTCGCTATGGTTATTTTCGTATACGAATTTTCAAGGAACTAAGTGTAAAATATTTATGGAGTAGAATTCTTCTACCATTCATTCACTCATCTATACACTTTTGCTCATAATCTAAGTTCTCTCACTCCATCTTTTCATCACGTTTGAGTGACAAAAAGTCAAACTCGGATGAGCCTAACGATGTATTTTTTCCACGACCCCAGTCAAACAGCTGAGCTCTGCTGGAGAAATTTGCACAATAGGTCAGATGGATGCTGTGATAAATTCACAGCATGAGCCTCAATATTTCCTGGCCATCCAAGAATTCCTCTGATCGAACTCACCCCTCATCCTCTGCAACAGCTCTTCAGATCTGCTCCACTCTTGTCAAACCTCTTACATCATCTTCTCCATGACACCACCTACTGTGCAGCCCACTCTTTATAAGCAGATGACCTGGCTTATTTCCCAGGAGACGGAATCCATTAGAATGGGAACTATACCAACTCCTGCTAAAACGGACCAACCAAATCATCAAGATCCGACCTCTCTTCTTTCCTGTCCCAATGAAGGGGGTTTCCTTTCCCATGTAAAATCCTTCCATCTGTGGATCCACATTCTCTAGTGTTTCAGGAGCTGCTCACAACAATTCATTCATCTTCCCTCTTATTTGTCAACTTATCTGATTTTTTTTTAATTTTAGGGAATGGCATCATCATTTATCTGTTATACAATCCAGAAACCTTGGACTAAAACTTAACACTTAATTTTCTTTTTTAAAAAAACTTTTCAAATTTTAAAAAATAATATTTAAAGATTACATGCCATTTACAGTTGTACAAAATACTGGCTATATTCCCTGTGTTGTAAAGTACATCCTTGAGCCCATTTTACACCTAACAGTTTGTGCCTCCCATTCCCCCACCCCTATATTCTGTCCCCCCAACTGGTAACCACTAGTTTGTTCTCTATATCTGTGAGTCTGCTTATTTTTTGTTATATTCACTAGTTTGTTGTATTTTTTTAGATTCCACATATAAGTGATCTCATACAGTATTTGTCTTTCTCTGTCTGACTTATTTCACCTAGCATAACACCCTCCAAGTCCATCCATGTTGTTGCAAATGGCAAAATTTCATTCATTTTCCATGGCTGAGTAGTATTCCATTGTGTGTGTGTGTGTGTGTGTGTGTGTGTGTGTGTGTGTTTAAAGATATAGATATATATCTCATCTTCTTTATTCATTCATCTGTTGATGGACACTTAGGTTGCTTCCATACGTTGGCAATTGTAAATAATGCTGCTATGAACATTGGGGTGCATGTACCTTTTCGAATTAGTGTTCTTTTTTTTTTTGGATATATGCCCAGGAGTGGAATTGCTGGATCATAGGGTGGTTCTAGTTTTAGTTTTTTGAGAAGCCTCCTTACCATTCTCCATAGTGGCTGCACTAATTTACTTTCCCACCAACAGTGCATGAGGGTTCCCTTTTCTCCACATCCTCACCAACATTTTTTAAAATGCTTAGTTTTAGCTCTAATATCCAATCCATCATCACATTCTGTCAAGTTTTACTCCAAAATATTTCTCAAATCCATGTCCCCCTTTGCTAGCTCTGTGGTCTGAGACTGCACCCTCCTGGTCTTTGGCTGCAGCGGTGCTTTGAATGGGCTCTGTGTGCTCCCATCATATATTTTCCATCCGCTCAACACAACTCCAGTCATGTCCCCACCATCACCCCGCCCTAGTCCTCCTGCTCTAAACCTTTCTTACACTGCTACCCACCATTTCAGAAAAAAGACCCGTTTTTAATTTGGGATGGAAGGCCTGCCTTTCATTGTTGCCCCCGATCCCTATGGCTTCAGCCCCGGGGATCGCATTCTCCCTGGGCACGGGGCCTTTGCACCTGCTGTGCCCTCAGCCTGGAATGCGCCTTAGTCCTTCCGACACACGCTCATCCTTCCTTTTTAGCTTGAGTGACACTTTCTTAGAAGCACACCTCAGACAAGATCAATTCTCCATGATAAGCCTTCATAGCATCACGTGCCTTTCCTTTCTACAACTGGTGACAGCTGCCATTGTATATTTATTTGTGAGATTACTTAACTAACTCCAATCTCCCTAACTTGCCTACAAATTCAGGAGGCTGGGGACATTTCTACTCTTGCACTGTATCCCTAGCATCATGCCTGGCATGTGGTAGACACTCTATAAATATTTATTGAACGAATGTGGGTCGAATAAATAACAGTAGGTTCAGGGCACGGTGTTAGATGCTCCAGGGCTCTGGTTCTTAAACTTCAGCATCAGAATAATCTGAAGGCTCGTTAAAGCCCAGTTTGCTGGGCCCCAATTCTAGAATTTCTGACTCAGTAGGTCATGGGTGTCGCGGAAGAATTTACATTTCTGACAAATTCCAAGGTAATGCTGACGTTGCCGGCCCAGGGTCCACAATTTGAGGACCATTGCTTTAGGGAATTAAATACATGACTGCGACATGGTCAGCTGTCTTCCAGAAATTTACAGTTTTGTTCAGGTGCAAATAGTAGATAAGAGACATTTGATTAAAAAAAATACAGAATTTAAAAATGGTGGATGCCAGAACTAGAAAAGACATGTCATGATCTACTGTCTACTGTTGATACAAGTAATTGGTTGCTATGCCAGTTTTAGGGCCAGTAATTGCTATTTTGGTAATTGTTGTTAGTATCTGCCTGAGATGATCTTAGAAAGAGTTCACAGGATTTAAAGTGAGCCTTAAAGTAAACTTCAGAAGTGTTGAGGGGTTGAATTTTCAGGGTGGAGTAGGATGAAAAAAATATATGAAAGAGCAATATATAGAGAGAATAAACTAATTTAGCTGGAATCCAGATTCATAGAAAAGAAGAGTATAAAATTAAACAGGAAGTGAAGGGAAGGGAAGAAGGCTTTGAAGGCAGCTGAATATAAAAGTGAAGGTGAGCCAGGAACACTTTTCTGTGCGGGACCAAACTATATCTACATTGGTTTTTCATTCCCTATTTACTACCTGCCTCATCTACAGGGGACAATGGTGAGGGAAAAACCAGTGGCTCCTCCTATAAGGCACAAGATATGGGAAATAATATCGGTTCCCTTTCTGCCACTACAATCTCTAGTATGAAGTTGATAGAAATGGCAGGACCAAGAGGGTCAAAACTTTTGTAAGACTCGGTTTTTAGGTGATAAAAGCAGGTCCTGGTACAAGTTCTTATAGCCCATTAAGATTCTGCTTTTTTATTAAAGGTGCTAAAAACATCACTATCGTCTGCATAGGTTCTACAGCTATTGCTGAATCAAGATATTTTCAGAGATGAATTGCAAAGTACTCACGGCCACTGCAGATGGTACCCTGCTCAGGACGCAAGAACTGAAGTCCTAAGGAAGGACTGTGCCTTGAAAAGTGACAAAGTTCCACTCATACGACCAGGTGACAGAGTGTCAGCGGCCCCGCTGTCATCGAGACCTTTAGAAACACAGCTGTTGGACTTCTATGCAGGGAAAACCCTTGGTTTTAGAATATATCACTTCATAAACATGATACTTTTCAATATCATGAAATATAAAATTTTGCATCACTTCTTTTGTGTCGTGAACACTCAATAGATATAGAATTGAATTAAAGAAGTCTTGGGTTCTTTTATGTGACTAGATAGTTTTAGGCATGTTTTGTTTCACATGTTCATACAGGTTACACAGTAAACATTATGCTATGAAATTTGTCAAAGGTTTTGTATTCATTCCAGTAAGTTAGGAAGGGGAAAAAGAATTTTTTTTTTCCCCGAAAGACCTTAAAAAGTCCATTGCCCATTCTCAAGTGTGAAAGCAGCATTTAAGGAAAAATTCTGCCCTCCTATACATCAATTCGGCAGGATAACGGTTTGCCTAATGTACATTCCCTCTGGTGACCTATAGTTGTGTCCTGATTTAAAAAGGAGTGAGTATACAATCAAAGACCTTCATTCTTACCAGAATCCAGCCCTTTTCTCCTTTCCCTTAAATAAGATGTCTCAGAAGGGGGGTTACCTTTTCCTCACTGGTTAGCAGGAAGTGGTATGGTAGGATGTTTCTCTTCTGGTCAGAATAGTTTTTCATTTGTTTTTGAAATTTGCATGGCATATTTGATCACAATTCACTGATATTAAAAAAACCAACACTATTTTTATACCTAGAAGTGCCACCAACAGGCTTCATTTAGTCCACGTTGCCCAGAGAACATCTGATGTCCCACAGCACGTACTGTGGGTGACACCTTCTTTGTCACTTCACTCTGTCATGTCTTGTATCAGTTTCACAGCTGTGTTCTGTGTAAATTTTTTCTCCTCTCTAAGATCACAAGCTCCTTGCACCCGGGGACAGTGTTACATGTTTCTTTTGTGGTTTGGGGGCTGCATCTGCGGCCAAGCATAGCAAATGCTAGCTGATGGATTCATGGAGTGAGAAAAGCCATTTGTACATCTTGGACTGTTTGTTTAGTTATTACTAAGGAAGCAGATCATGAACAGAACCTTGAAACTCAATTACCAGGTTGTGTTTTTATTTTGTTTTTTGTGAATGAGACATTCTGACAGATTGGAGTATTAAATAGACCCGTAATAGTCACGTCAGGAAGGAAAAGCATAATTACATCCATTAAAAAGATATTGTATGTGAGGGCAAACAAAAGGATATCCTAGGAAATTTGGGATTAACAGCTACACGCTACTATATATGAAATAGTTAAACAACAAGGACAGGGAACCAAAAAAAATGGAATCCCACATATGCAATGACTCATGAAGAAAAACAGAACTTGGTTTACTCTGTTCTAGGCTGAGGCAAGACAATTCAATTCATAGATTGAAATGTTTATCCCCCCAGGTTCACATGTTGGAGCCCTAACCCCAGTCTGCAGTAATTGGAGACCAAGGAAGTAGTTAAGGTCAAGTGAGGTCACAAGGGTGGACCCTGATGCAGCAGGATTGGGGTCCTTATAAGCTCGTGCTCTCTCTTTCTCCCACATGCCACACCGGGGACAGGCCTGTGAGGATGCAGGGGAGAAGGCAGCCACCTGCAAGAGGAGAGAGCCCTCACCTGAAATCGAGTCAGCCAGAACCTCGATCATGAACAGAGAAAATAAATTTCTGTTGTTTAAGCTACCCAGTTTATGGTATTTTGTCACGGCAGCCTGAGCAGAGTAATACAGGCCATGTGTGATCAACATGACTTTCCTCTCTTTGCTCCTAGTTTCTATCAGTCAGCAGTCCCACCAGCCCAAAGGTGAGCTTATAAGACTTTTATCTATTCTTGGGCTTCCCTGGTGGCTCAGTGGTTGAGAGTCTGCCTGCTAATGCAAGGGACACGGGTTCGAGCCCTGGTCTGGGAAGATCCCACATGCCGCGGAGCAACTGGGCCCGTGAGCCACAACTACTGAGTCTGCGCGTCTGGAGCCTGTGCTCCACAACAAGAGAGGCCGCGACAGTGAGAGGCCCGCGCACCGCGATGAAGAGTGGCTCCCGCTCGCCACAACTAGAGAAAGCCCTCGCACAGAAAGGAA
>NC_041217.1:4115831-4117013 GCF_002837175.3 Physeter macrocephalus | reverse complement strand
GTGCAGGGGATGGAGTAGCAGACATCCCTGCCTTCAGGCAGCTTGCATACTCCAACTGTCTATTATGGAAACAGAGGGCACTGACACAAACACATGTCCATATAAAAGTAGTGTTGGATGGTGACAGTGCCACAGAGAAGAGAAGAGCAAAGGACTGGGGTGGGGGAGGGCTGGAAGGAGTCAGAATTGCAAACCCAGAGCTTTCAAGGCTGAATGGAGCCACGTAAGAGGGGAGGGAGGGACGGAGCCATGTGGCCGCCGGGGGAAAGTGTTCCTGGCCTGAGATGGCCCGAGTGTGATTGAATGACAGAAAAGAGCAGAAAGGAAGCCAGGGGAGGGCTGGCTGCAGAGGCCTGACACCTTATGTCTGATGTCTAATGTTCTAATGTCTAACGTTCTACTGCAATCACTTGGGCTGTTACGTTGAGAAGAGCCAAAAGACGTGTCAGGAGACTGTAGCGATCCGCCAGGTGAGAAACGAGGGTGGACGTAAGCGGCTTAGAGCCATGGAACTGGCGAGAAGTGATGGGTTGCGGATATATTGACATTTCCATAGGCTGAATGGGTTGGTGGACGGAATGGATAAGGGCTGTGAGAGAAAGGGATTAAGAATTATTCACAACACGTTCACCTCGGCAGCTAGAAGGATGGGGATCCATCAGCTGAGGCGGGGAAAGCTGCGGGAGGAGGGCTCGGGCTGGAGGGTGGGACATTGGGCGCTTGGATTTGTACACTTGAAGTTTGAGATAGTTATTAGATCTCAAGCGGAGACACTGAGTAAGCAGAGACTAAGGACTAATGACAGTATTCAGTTAAGATGCAATGAATGACATTTGGTGTGTTTGCTGGTGGGAGAGATCTCGCAGAGATGGGAGCTCTGGGAATGCTGAGAGCGGGGGAAAGGTGATCTTCTCCTGCAGGTGGGAGAGAGGTTGGGCTTTAGTACCCTCCGCCCCCCAAAAACACGTTGTCAGCACCGTGTTCACAGTCGATCGTAACCCTAACCCTAACCCTAAGGGTGGGATAGGGTGGGAGGGAGGGAGACTCAAGAGGGAGGAGATATGGGAACATACGTCTATGTATAACTGATTCACTTTGTTGTAAAGCAGAAACTAACACACCATTGTAAAGCGATTATACTCCAATAAAGATGTTAAAAAAGAAAAGAAAAGAAAAAAAAAA
>NC_041217.1:4106834-4115480 GCF_002837175.3 Physeter macrocephalus | reverse complement strand
GTCTATGTATAACTGATTCACTTTGTTGTAAAGCAGAAACTAACACACCATTGTAAAGCGATTATACTCCAATAAAGATGTTAAAAAAGAAAAGAAAAGAAAAAAAAAAGCAGCCTCGGCAGCACAGGTGTCGGGGGAGGGTCAGTGTGCAGGCGTGGCCGCCGCAGGCGTGGCCGCCGCAGGCGTGGCCGCCGCAGGCGTGGGAGCTTTGCCGAGGTCTGAGGCCGGGCCGGGAGTGAGAGGGCCTGGGAGGCAAGGCCGGGCCGGGGAGCGGCGGCCACGCTGCGCGGCGGAAGCCGAGCCCTTACCCGGGCAGAGCGACGACAGGAGGGGCCCGGGGGCCTTGAACGGGCGCCAGCACCCGCAGGCTGAGGTTCCCTGCACCGGCAAAGCATTGCTGGAGTCCTGGTACAGAGGAAGGGAGAGAGTGAGTTTCTGAAAACGGAGATCGTACGACGGGAATCCTCCAAATCCAATTTACAGAAAGGCTTCTGAGCAACGGGGAGAATTCATTAATTAACAGGAGTTTGAAATAACGTCTAAAAGTGCCCCTTGGCTGTGACTTCTATTTGGGACTATTTCCACACACAGAGGGCAGGCAAAAAAAAAAAAAAAAAAAAAAGTGAATGTATTCTCGGAAGTTATTAATTGTAAAACCATATGCCTGGAAGTACCTCCAACAGGTCCTAGTTTGGATTAGCTCACACTCTCCCACCAACTCTAAACACCTTGGCCAAGAGACGCCACCGCGCAGCTCAGTCCGTTCTGTGCTCTAGGACTCTCTCCGATTATAGCTTTTATAAAACACTTTTATTGAATGTGAAGCCTATGTCCTTATTTCTTCTTTTAGGGGAGTAAGAGAAGAACAGGTCCGAGTCATCTGCCTAATAGCCCTTAAACACCAGAAGGCAATTTCCAGTTAGAGTTTGGTGCGTACCGAGGATCACCTGGCAGAAGGTTTTCACCTGGCTGAGAGGTAGAGAGAGATCTCTCCGGGCAAAAGGCCCACGAGAAAATTCATCACGGCGCGCTGACCTGGGGAGGCCTCACTCCTCTTTATTCAAAAAATAAAAGACTTTCATGACCTTCATGTGCATTTACAACAATAGCATGAAATCTCACTCAGAAAAATCATGAGCCCACACGTCTAAAGAGAAGGTAAGAATCAAAATTTTTAAACTCTAGTGTTAATATATTTAAAAATGTAATCCACGCTGTGTCAAAGGTTGGAGCTGTCTCTGTGTTTGAATTATCCTTGGAATTCTCTGGTCACTGGCTTGGGAACACAAGCCTCCCTTCTGGGTTTGAGGCCTTTGCAGCAGGACAGCTTGTTAGGGAAGGTGTGAGTGAGGCAGCTGACTCAGGTGCTCTTGAGGGGAAGTTTGTTCTGGGGAGAAACTATTATTCTAAGGCCTTGTTAGGGTTTTGGAGCCTTGGGCTTTTTGGCAGGTCGATGTGCTAAGTCATTAAAAAATATGGCAAGTCAGATAGAAAGTCTTTCCTTTTTCTTTTTTAAAGGCCGGAAACAAGCACAGCAGACACAGATGAACCAGAAATCGAAGTGCTGCTGGAACTGTGGTTGTCCTCTGTTGGTTGTATGTTTCTGGTTCTGATTAAACTTAAGTCGATTTTAAAGGGAAATGCTTTTAAGTCAAGGGGTCTTAAAAGCCCCCAGTGCAAGAGAGAAGTGAAAACAAAGATTGATTATTTCAAACTTGCCTCATTTACTGCATCAATAGACACCCATGGAAACATATTCAGAGATTGCTAACCGAGAACTAAGAGAAGGAAGCGGTTGGAGAGGAATCGGTTATTTCAAGGTGGTGTGCGTAACATTGTGGGAGAAGGTGGGAAAGGATTAGGTTTCTCAAAGAGGAAGAAAAGCTGAGGTAGACTAAGTTACAGAACTCCCTCCAACTAGCATAAGGGAAAATGGAACAGGAAGAAATACAGCAGAGTCTGCAGGGCTGGAAGTAGGAAGTGGAGTGATATTGGGTCCTTAGCTCTCTTTCCCTCCCCCTCACCCCAGCCCCATATCCCCGCATCCCTGCCTGGCCTTTTGCCTCTGCTTCTCTCTCTCCAGTTGGGTTTTGGCTGCTTGGCGTGTGATGGACAGACATGGCTGCACCACAGCTCCTGGGGGTCCATGTATGGGCTGGGACTAAGGACCAGAGTGGCTGACTGACTCACCTCTCTCCTAATTCAGGAGTCTTGGAGAGAGATGCTGATGGGATCCACTGTGGTCAGGGCCACGCCAGTGAGGCAGGGTTATATGATGCAAACGAGAAGGCCGGTTTCTCCCTGTGGGTAGGTGGGCACCAGAAGTTCTCTGAGAAGGCTGTGGGCTGGGCAACACCCCAGGAGTGATGCAGAGAGAAGCCTTTGTATCACTAGGTTGATTTGAACGGGACCTGGGCAAATGTATGGTTTGCATAGCGTTTCAGTTTTTGCACGACTCTGTTCCTGTTGATATGTTGAGCAATCTCTCTCCTGAGACTGGAGAGGATGGGGGAGGATTGTGTATCATAGTTAATTGCTAGTTCAGCCTGGCTCACCTTGCCAGTGTGTCACTGTTCACGTTCAAAAGCCTTTTGGGGGCTTCGGGGGCTTCCCTGGTGGCGCAGTGGTTGGGAGTCCGCCTGCCGATGCAGGGGACGCGGGTTCGTGCCCCGGTCCGGGAGGATCCCACGTGCCGCAGAGCGGCTGGGCCCGTGAGCCGTGGCCGCTGAGCCTGCGCGTCCGGAGCCTGTGCTCCGCAACGGGAGAGGCCACGGCAGTGAGAGGCCCGCGTACCGCCAAAAAAAAAAAAAAAAAGCCTTTTGGGTGACGAGGGGTGAATGCGTAGAGCTCCCTGCTAGTAAACAAGGGTCTATTTGCCTTCTGGACGCCCCCTCTCTCTTTAGTGCAATGACTTGGAATCGTGAATGGTACTAAGGGGGAGTTTATTTTTACTCTGAACATACTAACACTAATTTAGTAAACATGTATTTTTTAAAATAATTTTTATTGGAGTCTAGTTGATTTATAATGTTGTGTTAGTTTCTGCTGTACAGCAAAATGAAGCAGTTGTACATATACATCTATGCAGTCTTTTTTTAGCTTCTTTTCCCATGTAGGTCATTGCAGAGTATTGAGTAGAGTTCCCTGTGCTCTACAGTAGGTCCTTATTATCTATTTTATATGCAGTAGTGTGTATCTGTCAATCCCAATCTTCAAATTTATCCCTCTCCCCCCTTTTCCTCCTTGGTAACCATGAGTTGAAACATGTATTTAAATATGTCGATTTCATTACCTTTTTAAATATTTGAGGGAATTGCAGCACCAAAGAGTTTCAATAAATTCGACCACAGGCCCATTTAGGGGCATATTTCTAGGCTATGAACGTGAGAAACAAAAAGAAAATTTGCATCTGTAGGGAAGATTTCTGGATTTCATAAGTAGCCTAGAAACTTCACTGAACGAGTGGCTGTGTGTTTCTGCATCTATTTGGACTCGTGTAGTGACAAACGTGGGAAACCATGCTATCTGCCGTGAGTCAAATATTGCTCTCTGGGGGCTGGGATCCTTCACACATCCTCCTTGCTGAGAGTCAGATGGGGAGGGGAGTGTCTCTCTCTTTCCTGAATAGAATCTGCGTTTTCATTTAGGGATTTTGGAAACAAAATTTAGGGCTCTTTTTTCTTCTCCCAGTTTTGCGTGCCTTTTGGCTCAGATATTTGTCTTGCCAAGAAGCTTTTAAAAACGAAGTGGTCTGTATTTTGAGATACCATCCTCAACCAAGAAGTAAACTGTGAAATTCTCTGTAATTTAATGCTTTGATTTAAAACACTTGGAAGGCATTTAGTTTGTGTTTGGCGGTGTTGATATGACTATGTTTTAAAAAAAATAGAATGCTAGATTCCGTTTTCACTTAACCAGCTTTAAAACGTCTCTTGTGGGTGGGTGAGTTTCAGAAAGCATCTCAAAGAAGGTCAGAGTGGGAAGATAAAGGGTAGCCCTTCCTTTATTTTATTAACCAAGTCTGATGAAGTATGCGGATTAGTAAACCAAGATTCATATATCTGTATAAGCGTTATTAATATAATCTTTCTTACTATTGTCCTGTTAGCAGTAGTGGGTCATATTTTATAGGGGAGAATGATCATAAATATGAAAGTGGATCTGAGGTCATGTTGGAGTCCAGGGTGGTACTAAGGGTTTTCATCAGTGCTGTTAACACTTGATGTGTGTGCCTCAGCAAGATACCTCATAATATTTATTTTTTAATTTTTGAATTTTTTGACCATGCCGTGCGGCATGTGGGATCTTGGTTCCCCAACCCGGGATCGAACCCGTGCCCCCTGCGGTGGAAGTGCAGTCTTAACCACTGGACCACCAGGGACGTTCCCCTCTTATTATTTTGAGATTCTTCTCATTCTAGGTGTGAGAAAGAGAATGGCATCTCATGGTTGTTCTTTCCAAATATGAAAATCATTAAACTGAGTCATTCATGCTGTTTGTTGAAGATATATCCTCAGAGTTGAGAAGTCCTGGGGGCAGGTGGGCCGGCCAGCTAGACAGGTTTTCCCACGGCAACAGTTGGCTCCTTACTCTGGAACATTTTCCCCTTGTTTGAAAGCAAAGCATCTTGATTTTTTGGGCCACTTTTGCCTGACTTGATCACGCTCTTCAAGTCTGGCTCATGTGAACTAAATTAACAACAGTAATAACACTACACATCTGATTTTATTAAAAGCAACAATTTATTGACCTCCATAGAATATGCCCTTCCAATATCCAGGTATTTGCTTCCGCCATTTAGGGATTCCAGTTTCTAGAATTAAGTTACTGGGAAGGACACAGTAATAAACAGAATATTGCTTGGTTGGTGATTGTGGAATCAGAGCAAAGGGAATGGATTTTTGGAAGGCAGCTATGCTCACCACTATACCACCAACGCCCCACTGGGAATGGATTTTGGGGGATGATATTTTAATGATGCCATGGTGGTAAATCCTGGTGGTGGATTTTCTCTGCTCCTCGACAGAGAGCACTTCTGTTGTGACTCATCTAGATTCGGTATCTCTTTTCCTTTTTTTCTGATTCAGAGTTGGATAAGTACTATTAACATCTTGAATCTTGTGTTTCCATGTATCCTCTATTCCATGCAAATTGCAGCCCTTCTGTTAACACCTTCTTTTATGAAGCCATTGCTGTTGTTTCTGGCTAAGGCCTTTTTTCCTGTAGCTAAGTGCCCAGAAGATTGGTTGGACTTGTGGGGGCGTTCTAGATGCTTCTCAACCACCCACTTTTAGACCATATTTCAAGGTGGGTTTTGTTCACAGATGACTGATCTCAGGGTAATCACTGTATTTTTTGAGCCTATGATGTACCACCAGGCTTGTTAACTCTTTTAGTTTGCAGACTGGGTATTTGATACTCATTTTAGAGGTAAGGAAACTGAAGCTCAAAGAGGTTCAAGAATTTGCCCAGGGTCTCACAGCTTGATTCTGGCTGAGTTGGGATTCAGAACCAGTTCTCTCTGATCAAATCTTGTTCTTTCTAACACTGAATCTTCCTACTTTTACTTTCAGGGGATACTAATGTCTAAGTTTTGTAAGAACCCTACTTTGCCTTTCAATCCTGATTAGAGTGGAATACTCTATTATATTACTATATTACTATTATATAACAGTATATTATAGTAGAATACTTACATTTTAGAACAAAAATATGTAAGGCAGGGTCTTTACAGCACATCAACATGACAGAAGCGTTACACAGCTCGCATTTATTTAGAATTTAATACGTGCTCATATTACTGAAATGCTTGACACACATAACTTCGTTTATTTTTAAGGACAGTTCTTTGAGGTTGGTGGCACTATTACCAACACTGTGTAGTTGGGGAGATTAAGTCAGAAGTTAAATAACCCACAGAGTGACACATGCCCTGACTCGAATCCATGCCGTCTGACCAGGTTTGACCTCTTACCAGTTCTCCTGCACTGCGTCTTTGGTGAATAGAAACCTGAGGACTCCAGCTCCGAAGGTCATGCTGCCTGAACTAGTTTTACCTATAGGTCTCCTTCAAGACAGTCTGCACCTCCTCTATGCCAGGCGTGGTGTCAGGATACGATGATAAACAAGTCCTTTCCTTTAAACATTTTATTGACATGTAAGTGACATAGCTATAACCCAAAGTGATAAGTGAGGAAGTCGCTGGGGCCCTGAGAACACAGATGAGGAGGAAATTCATTCTGCCTGGGGGAGGGGGAGGGGACGGCATGCCACGTAGGAACTGAGAAGTGATGAGTAAGGAGGCGGCAGGCGGGGGAGAGGGACAGCCACGAGGGATATCACCAGGAATATCACTGTAGGCAGAGTGCGGGAGTTTTCTCGCCTGGGGGCGAGAAAACACAAGGCTTGTGCCAGAAGAGTGCGGGAGCAAACCAGAAGAGGGCGCTGGTGAATGACTGGAAAAGAAGACGAGCAAGGCAGACTGGGACCAGAGTTTGGAGAGCCTTTTACTCATGGAGGTTGGAGGTTGGAAGTAACTGAGAGCCACGGAGGTTTTTCAGCATTGGAGTCACCTGATTAGCTAAGACTTGTGTGGAGAATGGGAGATCAAGGGAAGGAAATATGGTGGTTTAGAAGAGCACCTTACAGTAATACAGGTGAGGGTGAAGGATGAGTGTCTGGTGTAGAAGAGCCACACTGGGCGTGGAGGTTGCTCAAGTAGAACCTGCAGGAACTGGAGGCTGATTAGTTGGAACCAGGGAGCCAAGGGCGACCTTGGGGTTTCCAACTTGGGCAATGGAACGAATGGTGGTTTTCTTTTTTCTTTTTTGAATGTAGTTGCTTTAATGAAAAATGACACTGAAACATACAAAGATATTTACTTAAAGAAGGGGATAACACAGTATATCCTAGACTAGGGCGTAACTTCCCAGTCCCCAAGCTCCCCCCAAGAACACATTGCTATGAATGATACCACTGCTTGGAATGAGGGTTACCCCTTTTTTTTCTTTTTCTTTTCTTTTTTTTTTTTTGGTATGCGGGCCTCTTACTGTTGTGGCCTCTCCCGTTGCGGAGCACAGGCTCCGGACACGCAGGCTCAGCGGCCATGGCTCACGGACCGAGCCGCTCCGTGGCATGTGGGATCTTCCCGGACCGGGGCACGAACCCGTGTCCCCTGCATCGGCAGGCGGACTCTCAACCACTGCGCCACCAGGGAAGCCCCCTTTGTTTCATTTTTATGGGGTTTTATGCCTTCCAATGCCTCCCACCATGGGGGCTTGGCTAAGCAATAACCTTCCCACTGGGTACAAGAAACTGGAATTGGTAACAACACAGATTCCATAAATAGGGACCTGAGCTTCACATGGGTTAGAGGATTTAATTTATACAACTAGCACTGTCCATTAATCTTCACGCTGAGAAAGTAATATTAAAGTATTTTGCTAAGGGAAAGAATACAGTCAAATGGTGCTTTTCTTAACCAATGTTAACAATTTAAGATGAGGAGCACGGGCTTTCCTGGTGGCGCAGTGGTTGAGAAATCGCCTGCCAATGCAGGGGACACAGGTTCGAGCCCTGGTCCGGGAAGGTCCCACATGCCGCAGAGCAACTAGGCCTGTGTGCCAAAACTACTGAGCCTGCGCTTTAGAGCCCACGAGCCACAAGTACTGAAGCCCCCGAGCCACAAGTACTGCAGCCCCCATGCCACAACTACTGAAGCCTCTGAGCCACAACTACTGAAGCCCCCATGCCACAACTACGGAAGCCCGCGTGCCTAGAGCCCGGGCTCCGCATCAAGAGAAGCCACCACAATGAAAAGCCTGCACACCACAACAAAGACCAAACGCAGCCAAAAATAAATAGGAAAAAAAAAAAGCAAAGCAGTACCATTAAAAAAAAAAAAGAGAATTTTTGTAATTGTGTTTTTATTGTTGTTGTTTGTTTTTTGACATAACTTTCAAGTCTCTCGAAAATTCCTAAGCTGTGAATATAAGTTTTAGCTTGTATGGTCTTAATTTTTTTTTTCTCTGACATAATATATATATTTTTCACATCTTTATTGGGGTATAATTGCTTTACAATGGTATCTTAGTTTCTGCTTTATAACAAAGTGCATCAGTTATACATATACATATGTTCCCATATCTCTTCCCTCTTGCTATGCGGCTGCTTCCCACTAGCTATCTATTTTACGTTTGGTAGTGTATATATGTCCATGCCACTCTCTCACTTCGTCCCAGCTTACCCTTCCCCCTCCCCATATCCTCAAGTCCATTCTCTAGTAGGTCTGTGTCTTTATTCCCGTCTTGCCCCTAGGGTCTTCATGACCATTTTTTTTTCTTAGATTCCATATATATGTGTTAGCATATGGTATTTGTTTTTCTATCTTTGACTTACTTCACTCTGTATGACAGACTCTAGGTCCATCCACCTCATGACAAATGACTCAATTTCGTTTCTTTTTATAGCTGAGTAATATTCCTTTGTATATATGTGCCACATCTTCTTTATCCATTCATCTGTTGATGGACACTTAGGTTGCTTCCATGTCCTGGCTATTGTAAGTAGAGCTGCAATGAACATTTTGGTACATGACTCTTTTTGAATTATGGTTCTCTCAGGGTATATGCCCAGTAGTGGGATTGC
>NC_041217.1:4105176-4106470 GCF_002837175.3 Physeter macrocephalus | reverse complement strand
TGGGTTGTTTGTTTTTTTGATATTGAGCTGCATGAGCTGCTTGTAAATTTTGGAGATTAATCCTTTGTCAGTTGCTTCCTTTGCAACTATTTTCTCCCATTTTGAGGGTTGTCTTTTCGTCTTGTTTATGGTTTCCTTTGCTCTGCAAGAGCTTTTAAGTTTCATTAGGTCCCATTTGTTTATTTTTGCTTTTATTTCCATTTCTCTAGGAGGTGGGTCAAAAAGAATCTTGCTGTGATTTATGTCATGGATGTTCTGCCTATGTTTTCCTCTAATAGTTTAATAGTGTCTGGCCTTACATTCAGGTCTTTAATCCATTTTGAGTTTGTATTTGTGTATGGTGTTAGAGAGTGTTGTAATTTCAGTCTTTCACATGTAGCTGTCCAATTTTCCCAGCACCACTTATTGAAGAGGCTGTCTTTTCTCCACTGTATATTTTTGCCTCGTTTCTCAAAGATAAGGTGACCATAGGTGCGTGGGTTTATCTCTGGGTTTTCTATCCTGTTCCATTGATCTATATTTCTGTTTTTGATCCAGTACCATACTGTCTTGATTACTGTAGCTTTGTAGTATAGTCTGAAGTCAGGGAGCCTGATTCCTCCAGCTCCGTTTTTCTTTCTCAAGATTGCTTTGGCTATTCGGGGTGTTTTGTGTTTCCATACAAATTGTGAGATTGTTTTGTTCTAGTTCTTTGAAAACTGCCAGTGGTAGTTTGATAGGGATTGCATTGAATCTGTAGATTGCTTTGGGTAGTAGAGTCATTTTCACAATGTTGATTCTTCCAATCCAAGAACATGGTATATCTCTCCATCTATTTGTATCATCTTTAATTTCTTTCATCATGTCTTATAATTTTCTGCATACCGGTCTTTTGTCTCCTTAGGTAGGTTTATTCCTAGATATTTTATTCTTTTTATTGCAATGGTAAATGGGAGTGTTTTCTTAATTTCACTCTCAGATTTTTCATCATTAGTGTATAAGAATACCAGAGATCTCTATGCATTAATTTTGTATCCTGCTACTTTACCAAATTCATTGATTAGCTCTAGTAGTTTCCTGGTAGCCTCCTTAGGATTCTCTATGTATAGTATCATGTCATCTGCAAACAGTGACAGCTTTACTTCTTCTTTTCCTATTTGGATTCCTTTTATTTCTTTTTCTTCTCTGATTGCTGTGGCTAGAACTTCCAAAACTATGTTGAATAAGAGTGGTGAGAGTGGGCAACCTTGTCTTGTTCCTGATCTTAGTGGAAATGCTTTCAGTTTTTCACCATTGAGAACAATGCTGGCTGTAG
>NC_041217.1:4091722-4104883 GCF_002837175.3 Physeter macrocephalus | reverse complement strand
CATAGAATGAGTTTGGGAGTGTTCCTTCTTCTGCTATATTTTGGAAGAGTTTGAGAAGGATAGGTGTTAGCTCTTCTCTAAATGTTTGATAGAATTTGCCTGTGAAGCCATCTGGTCCTGGGCTTTTGTTTGTTGGAAAATTTTTAATCACAATTTCAATTTCAGTGCTTGTGATTGGTCTGTTCATATTTTCTATTTCTTCCTGGCTCAGTCTTGGAAAGTTGTACATTTGTAAGAATTTGTCCATTTCTTACAGGTTGTCCATTTTATTGGCGTGTAATTGCTTGTAGTAATCTCTCATGATCCTTTGTATTTCTGCAGTGTCAGTTGTTACTTCTCCTTTTTCATTTGTAATTCTATTGATTTGAGTCTTCTCCCTTTTTTTTCTTGATGAGTCTGGCTAATGGTTTATTAATTTTGTTTACCTTCTCAAAGAACCAGCTTTTAGTTTTGTTGATTTTTGCTATCGTTTCCTTCATTTCTTTTTCATTTACTTCTGATCTGATCTTTATGATTTCTTTCCTTCTCGTTGTCATTTTTCTCTAGGTATTTTTTGATTTCCTCTTTGATTTCTTCAGTGATCTCTTGGTTATTAAGTAGTGTATTGTTTAGCCTCCATGTGTTTGTATTTTTTAAAGATTTTCCCCTGTAGTTGATGTCTAGTCTCATAGCATTGTGGTCACAAAAGATACCTGTTACAATTTCAATTTTCTTAAATTTACCAAGGCTTGATTTTTGACCCAAGCTATGATCTATCCTGGAGAATCTTCCATGAGCACTTGAGAAGAAAGTTTATTCTGTTGTCTTTGGGTAGAGTGTGCTCTAAATATCAATTAAGTCCATCGTGTTTATTGTATCATTTAAAGCTTGTGTTTCCTTATTTATCTTCATTTTGGATGATCTGTCCATTGGTGAAAGTGGGGTGTTAAAGCCCTCTACTATGATTGTGTCACTGTCAATTTCCCCTTTTATGGCTGTTAGTATTTGCCTTATGTACTGAAGTGCTCCTGTGTTGGGTGCATAAATATTTGAAAGTGTTCTACCTTCTTCTTGGATTGATCCCTTGATCATTATGTAGTGTCCTTCTTTGTCTCTTGAAGTAGTCTTTGTTTTAAAGTCTATTTTGTCTGATATGAGAATTGCTACTCCAGCTTTTTTTTTTTTTTGCGGTACATGGGCCTCTCACTGCCGCAGTCTCTCCCGTTGCGGAGCACAGGCTCCAGATGTGCAGGCTCAGCGGCCATGGCCCACGGGCCCAGCCTCTCTGCGGCACATGGGATCATCCCGGACCGGGGCACGAACCCACGTCCCCTGCATCGGCAGGCGGGCTCCCAACCACTGCGCCATCAGGGAAGCCCCAGCTTTCTTTTGATTTCCATTTGCATGGAATATCTATTTCCATCCCCTCACTTTCAGTCTATATGTGTCCCCAGGTCTGGAGTGAGTCTCTTGTAGACAGCATATATACGGGTCTTGTTTCTGTATCCATTCAGCCAGTCTATGTCTTTTGATTGGAGCATTTAATCCATTTACATTGAAGGTAATTATTGATATGTATGTTCCTATTACCATTTCCTTAATTGTTTTGGGTTTGTTATTGTAGGTCTTTTCCTTCCCTTGTGTTTCCTGTCTAGAGAACTTCCTTTAGCATTTGTTGTAAAGCTGGTTTGGTGGTGCCGAATTCTCTTAGCTTTTGCTTGTCTGTAAATGTTTTAATTTCTCCGTCAAATCTGAATGAGGTCCTTGCTGGGTAGAATAATCTTGGTTGTAGGTTTTTCCCCTTCGTCACTTTAAATGTGACATAATATTTTTAATCAAAATACTTCTAGACGCTAATAATTCAATTAATCAAGCTTTTTAAACCTATTATGTGGCAGATACATGTAAATATTTGATGAACAATAGCCATTCAATCTCAGGGTGAAACAAAGGCAGCTGTCACAGTTGAGGTGTTCAGGGGTTCTCCTGTCAGCTCATGATGGTGAAGGAATTGCCCTACCTCTTTGTGGTCCCTCAAGTACATAGAGCGCCCCCTTGTGTTCTTGGACCTCACAACTGACATCCCTGGTAACCACCTGCCAACGACTTGAACATGACTCATTAACCCTTATTTAGACTAATCATTTTCCTACCCAGAAGGTTTTGTTTTCAATCTTACATGAGAATTTGCCTCCAGAAGTTTATTTTTCACATAGTCATTAAGGTAAGGCTGGTTCTTCAAACCAGGATCAACATTATAACAAAAATTGGGAAACCTGAAAGGAAAACTCTAGCAGTGAGAAAAAGCCATTTCCGTTAGTCCTATGTTTTCTAATTTTTGCATTGTTTCTAGATACACTAAACTAAGGTTAAAAAATTTTTTTTTCAAACTTTTTAACAGACTGTATTGATTCAGAAGCCAAACAAGGCAGCATGTAGTGAGTAAGACATCTTGCTGAAAACATATCACAGTGCTTTCAAGTGATCCTGGGCATGGGATTTGAGGCTGGAAAAGACTAGGTTTGGATGGTACAATTTAGGATTATTACTTATCTATTAAAAAGTGTCCTTTCTTGTTCCATGAATGGAAGAAAGCTACAGCATAGAAAACAGAGAATATAGCTTTTTGACCAGGGACTGAGGCATGAGGGAGCTCTGTGGTCTTGGCTGTTGCGTTGGGAGTGGAGTTTTGCATCACTGAGCTGGGAGGGGGAGGAAGGGAGGGAGGGAGCAGGTCTTGGTCAAATACCACTGACTTTCATTGTTCTCACAGAGTTTTTATGTTTTCTTGAATAAATGTGTCTTCATTTGCTGTATGCCCTTAGGACAATTTCCGGAGACTCTTAACAGTTTTTTGGTTTTTTTTTTTTTAACTTTTGCCAGTTTCCCTGGGGAGAGGGTCCTTGGAAGTCCTCACACGGTCATGCTGGAAATAGAACTCCCTTCTAGACTATTTTTTAAAAAAATATTGTCATTATTCTAGAATACACGAAAGATCAATCCCTTTGGGTTACTTAGGAATAATACTGTATTGCCATGTTTAATTTCTTTCATGTGTACCTTTACAAGCTCCCATCTATATGAAAAGAAGCTGCCTCATTGCTATAACATTGCTGCTTCTCCAGATATTCCTTTTGAATCCCAAGCCACCTCCCTGCATCTTTACTGTGACTCCCCACCTCATGGCAGGAGGGTCCCCCATGGGATCAGTCAGACTTCTTGTGACACTATGGATAAGCAGAGTCTAGGATGCTGAATTCAGTCACTGAATCAGCTTCTCTTTTCTCTTTGCCACGAGGTCACCAAGTATTTCTACCTGCCTTAGTCCAAGGGAAGGATGCAGAAGGAAGACATTCCTGGACAGAGGGCTCTCTGAGTTCTTAATGAGCACACTGTAACGTCTCACCCAGCAGTCCCCTGGGGTCCATTGCTGCCTTCAGCTTTCCTCCCAGCTTTGAGCAGCAGGGCCAGCTTTGGGGGCATGCAGTCTGTATAGTTACACTGTGCCTGTTACTAAAAAGGGCCTCACACTTGGTTTAATCCTCTGCTGTTACTGTCTCGAAATTCTTAATAACTTTTAGACAAAGGATCTGCATGTTCATTTTGCAAATTCTGTAGTTGGTCCTGCTGAGTGAGAGGTCGCCATGTCCTGCATCCTGTCCCTTGTGACACAAAGGCAGACACAGAGGGTTGCAGCCAATCTGGCCTCCCTTGGCAGCCTCGGCAGCCCTGGAAGCATTTCCTGGGTTCCTTGGGGATGCTCTTAGGCCAGTTTGACCACTGGCACATGGGGTACCATGTCTGCTGAGGCTTCAGCCTGCCCATACTCCTCACAAGTCCGTCTAAGTTTAAGTTAGCAATTATTTGTTGAGTATCTGTTATATTCTCAGTACTGTGGTGGCTATAATAAACAGGAGAGACTAAGATCTCATTGAAAGGAATTAACTTATGGTTATGTGATAAAATTAGAACCGCGTTTTCCAGCTGATGTTCCAAGGCACACTTGTGTCCCATAGGTGTTAGTAGGTGATACACTAAAGAAAAGTTATTACTAATAATTAAGAACTTTGAGAATCACTGGGTTGACATTTCTTCCCTCTGCAACTTTATGGAGACTTTTACACAATTATGGGCATCTTGAATCTCTTCACATTTCTTTAAAAAAGCATTGTTTTAAACAAGTATCATTTATTGCTCAACTACTGTTGCTCCTTCAGTGATGAAATTTAGGAGGAAAGAACTGAATGAATTTTCCAAGTCACAAACTGGGTTTGTGACTCAAACCCAGTTCTTTATATTTCTAGTTCTCAAATGAATTAATGAGTGAGTAAATCTGGGTAAATCTCTTTGAACTGATTTTTAGGGTACAGAATTGGATATAGCATTAATATATGAGCTTAAGAAAGATGTATGATTTTAACACATCATGATATTCAAGAGTTTGACCAAGCAGTTAATATTTATTACATCTAGACTCATAGATTCATTAAAATATCTCAAGGAAAACACATGTTTTGGCTTTGGTTACTCCCCTTTCAGATTTCTTTCTGTTACTATCGTGCCAGGCCTTGCTCTTTAAGTATCAGATACTCTGGCATATTTGTGGGAACCACACATAGCTTTTCAAAAAAATTTCTTTATCTGAAAGATAACTTAAAGACTCTTATCCTGGACGTCACTTGAATGCCTGTAGACGCCTGGCTGGACTTGACCGCAGAGAGGCTCCGGTTCAAGTTGTTATTTTGCAACAGGGAAGCTGGAGCCAGAGAGGAGAGGGATCCGCCCATGACCATCTGGGAAATGACAATAAAGTGAAGATTGGATCCCAGAACGGCTTTCTTTCCTCCAGTCCTGTGCGATCTGAAACATCAACTCTCTGTTAGGTAAATAGCACACACGTCCGTCATTTGTACTAAAGGAACACTTTTCAGGTTTCTCAGTAGAACACAGTTTGGGAAATGATGAATTGGAGACTAATGTAAGCCCTCACTTGTTTAAAATCCTAAATATGTGGAATGAGTAACACATGATAATTTATAAGAGGGCAGAGTTCGCGTGGTATGGAACGACCGAGGAACGTATCACCTAATAAACATCTTGTAATTGGAAGGGTCCTCGGTGCCAACACTTGGACGGTTGAGACCTCAGGGACAGGCAGGGGAAAAGGAAGAAGAAGCCAAAACCAGGAGGGATGAAGGCCAAGGGAAGCAGGCCAGAAAACTGGGTCCAAAAGAGCATGTCTGTTCCTCGTGGCCTACTCTGGAGAGAGATGTTTAGAAGCACAATTTCCCAGCATAGATGGTACTTGAAGTCAAGAGAGTGGCAGCGACATGGTTCCTAATGTTATATTTTGGAACATGACCCAAGGCGATGCCTGGGGCTGGCCTCAGGACATCCCTGTCTCCTGTTACTTCGTTAGCTCACAAAGCTCTCATTGGACAATCCGCTCAGCCCGCTGCTCCGTTCTTGATCTCATGGACCCGTCCCGGTGGCCTGTCGCTGCTTCTGCAGGGTACTGCCTCCTGCCTCATCCACGTCCGTGTCTTTATCCTGCTAATGCGTTGTGGCAGGTGTGACAAGGAGATTATCAAAAAATGCAGGAGTATTTTATAGATGCAAATCTACACCTTGGATGCCACACTTCTTCCGAGATAATGAATTGATGGGAGTTCATTAACTAGGCAATTTACTTTTTACCTTTACCGTGGACATCAGTTTTGGTCCTCATTCAGGCAGAGTGCAACTGACCTTAGATCAGTGATTCTTGTGGGAATCTAACAAAATTAATTAATGATACTTAAAAATTAATTTAAACATAAATAGATTTAATTTCCCCCTATCAAGAAGAATTAAATATTATGGAAGAAGACTCTGTCTGGTGGAATTAAGCTTTGGAGGACTGGAAACCACTGCAATATCTAGATATTTTTCTCACAGCCACCCAGGAACAGATTTTTGTTCTTGGGATGTTATTTCCCCATGTGGGGTCACATATGTTACAGTATTTCAGTCCTTGACATGTAACATCGAATTGGTGTCTTGATTTAGAAAGGTATCAGGCTGTGGAGTGATTTTAGGGATTGACTTTGACATTCGAATTTGTCATGGAGCAGCCCCCGGAGTGACTGGTGCTTTCCCTCCTTCTGGCGGGCTTCTCCGTGAATGGATCTGGTTATTCATTCGTTCAATCAAGCAATACACACCTGTCTTTAATGAGCACTTACTACGTGCTGCACTGTACAGGTGGTAGGGGTACAAAGAAGATAAGGTAATACAGCCTGCTGGGGAAGACACACAGACAAGCTGGGACCTACAATAAAATAGAATTTTCCCAGTGCAGTGATAACAGTTATTCTGGGAGCACTGAAGAGGAGCACGTAACAGCAGATGGGATGGAGAGAGCTGTTCAGGAAGGCTTGCTGGAGATGCTGACACCTTGAACAACATCAGAGAGACTTTTATGGACTAATGGTCCAGAATCAGACTGAGCCAGCTCACTTCATCTGGTCCCATCCCTGCGATTAGGAGTGGAAGACTCAGCTGGGCAGGGCAAACAGAATAAAGCATGTTGATCCTGGCATGTTGGACTCCTAGCTGAATCATGCATTATTATGTGTGTATATATAAATATATAGTGTAGATATAGTATAGATATACACTACACACACACACACACACACACACACACACACACACGTGCATCGTGTAGTCTGTCTACCCTTCTCCATTCCTATCCTCCTGTCCCCATCCCCACCCTGATTCAAGGTAAGCACTGTTACCCATCTGATGTGTGTCTTGCCATATTTTGGCTATTACAAACAAGGCTGCAATAAGCTCCCTTGCACCCAGTCTTTTTCTTTAAAAAGTGTTACATTGATTGCAAAATAATTGATGTTTATTGTAGAAGCTTTGGAAAATAAAGAAAAGGACAATGACGAAAATATCAAAGAAGGGAAAAAATCCAACCATACCCTGCCTTCCAGAAGCAGACACTTTCCACATTTTGGAGACTATTTCAGTTTTTTTTCTAAGCAACTACATATGCTTACTTGCATACATGTGCATACACACATTTCTTTTACGACATTAGGATCACACCATGTATGCTGCTTTGTAACTTTTTTTTCTCTAAGTTGATATATTGTCAATATTTTACCATATCACTAGAGAATCCTCTTTATTTATAAAATCTTAATTGATTTCTTTCTCTGATCATGAAAATAATTCATACCCATTATGTGTGTATGTGTGTGTGTATAAAGTATGTATTGTCTTTGTATACAGATATGTCCTAATTGTAGATTAGATTTCAGATTTAAAATATGTATTATAATTATAGATGCACATAGAACATAATAGAAGTGAGATAATATGATACATGCTATTCAATAAATTGCATTTTTCACTAGAGACTGTATCTTGAACCAGTCAATTTAGATAGAGCTATTTTTACATGGTTGTATGGTAGTCTATTATTCATTAATCAATCTCTTATCAATAGATTATCAATTAACAATTAACCATAAATGCTTGGGCATTTTAATGATTAACAATTCTTTTTTCTTGCCAAGATTGCTGAATGAGTAACTGATCAAATATCTTTGGGCATGAATGACAGCATTTCAGTTGGAGTAACCCCTAGAAAATTCTTGTATAATTCCAAGAATGTTTGTTTCTTATAATTTCCGTGTCTCACAAAAAATAAACCAATCCCAATTTTTATTAAATAATTTTAGTTAAATCATCTAAACGTACAATGCGTTAGATTGGTCTTTAGAGCTCTGAATGGACTGAGGGTAATTTATAAACATTATCTCATTCTCGACAAATCGTGATAAGAAGTTTCAACCCTTAGTCAAACGTTGCCATGTTTATAATTAAGGCTCAGACTAAACTTTCCTTGAACGAGAGGCATTTGACCGCTAGCAATCGCAGAGTGCTTCCCGCTAAAGCAAAGAGAGGCCAGTTTCACTGTTCACAGTGAAAAAAAAAGGAGCATCGAAGTACCAGAAGCAACCTGGTGTGGGTGGATGCACCCCATTGACAATTGATAGATTCTTGCTGACTATGGTCCATTATAGCTTTTTTTAGGCATATATGGAGAGATGGGGGCCGAGAAAGAGCAGTCCCAGAATAAATTCTACTAGAAGGGACCATTTCTGATAAGACACACTTGAACCCAAAGAGAAGTTCCTCGACAGCTGAATGAGGGCTTTCTAACCATGAGCCATCTCTGCTTAGGTAATACCTGGGCTCACATCGCCAGCAATAGCTAAACTGTCGAGGAAGACTTCCTGAACTTTGTCATTTATAAATTACACATTTGTTCAATGATGTCTTCAAATCATTTAACCAGCACGGCTTGGCACCAAGGTATCAATATTTGACCTAGAATCAGTCACCTCTGTGTCTTCTTTAGAAAAAGGTGAGGCTTTTCTTCTCTTTTCATAAGGTGTTCAAGTCCTAGGGGGTCACTTTCAGGGTCATAGGTGATAAATTATAGCAAAAACATTATTTAAAATATGTTGTTTTAGCATAATACGCTGTACCTTTCCTTATGGAAACAAAAAATGCCGTTATAACGTCAATAATGTATATTTTGTTGGCTTACGAATGAAGGCCCTTATAAGCATTTAACTAAAAATGCATTATATTTATTTATTGAAGATTTATGTAAAATGTTATTGACAAAATCAAAATCATAGGGCTTCCCTGGTGGCGCAGTGGTTGAGAATCCGCCTGCCGATGCAGGGGACACGGGTTCGTGCCCCGGTCCGGGAAGATCCCACGTGCCGCGGAGCGGCTGGGCCCGTGAGCCATGGCCGCTGAGCCTGAACGTCTGGAGCCTGTGCTCCGCAAGGGGAGAGGCCACAGCAGTGAGAGGCCCGCGTACCGCAAAAAAAAAAAAAAAAAAAAAAAATCGAAATCATAAAAGCTGCCTCTTTGAAGAATCCCTATACAGGTCTGTTGTTTTTTTTAAATAAAATTATTTATTTTTTTGTCTGCGTCGGGGTGCGCGGGCTTCTCACTGCAGTGGTCTCTCCCGTTGCGCAGCGCGGGCTCTAGGCGTGCAGGCTCAGTAGTTGTGGCTCACGGGCTCTAGAGCGCAGGCTCAGTAGCTGTGGCGCACGGGCTTAGTTGCTCCGCGGCGTGTGGGATCTTCCAGGACCAGGGCTTGAGTCCGTGTCCCCTGCATTGGCAGGCGGATTCCTAACCACTGCGCCACCAGGAAAGTCCCCTATACAGGTTTAAGATAGGAATAATGAAAGGTGGCTTACAAAATAATGACATTTTCAGAAAAGTATATTGATATGTAAATATATGCTAGCCAAAGCTCCTTGATGAGTGGTTTTCTTGATTATGATGACCGTGAAGGAAAAATACTACTGAAAATATCTACTCTCTCCTGGTTAAAAAAATTAACGTTTCTCCTCCCAGTAAAAGTAGAGACACTTTAGATTTTAGGACCCTCTTGGCTCCTGAAACCTAAGGGCTGCTTTCAAAATGGCCCTTTCAGCTTTTAGCAGCAGCCGGTTTAAATCCGCGGCAGAGACGCCTAACGACTGTGCTTTAAATGGCAGGCTGCCGTTTTGGAAAATCGTAGCTTTTTGACAGAAGAAAAAATCTAGTAAGCCATTTAATTCACCCCCTTGGAACTAGCTGTAAGTTAAGGAAAAAATAAGTAGGGTGAGCAGAAAAGATGCTGAATTCCTATTTTAAAACTCTTTCAACGTTTGGTCAAAGTGGAGTCTATCATGAAAGCCTCCAGAATAGCTGTTCAAATAGAATCATTTTAAAGAACTCAGCTTCCGTTAAAGAAGAAAGATGAAAAAAAAAAAAAGATAAAAATAAAAAAGATGGACGCCTTTCTGCCACTTGCACCTGGACAAGGCGAGTTAGCAGACAACTAACGAATGGGCGACCTCAAATGGTAGAATTTGTGCACCTGACACTATCACAACATTGTTAATCGGCTATACTCCAATATAAAATAAAAAGTTTAAAAATAAATAAATAAAATGGAAAGATTTAGCAAACAAACAAAAATATGAAAATGTATTATAACCATGAATAAAAAAGAATGTGTGAGTGCACAGGGATATTTAAAAAAGAGGGGATGGGAGGGACTCTTTTGCACAGAAGAAAGCCAGCTTACAAACGTAAGATGAATAATAGAATTTAAAAATCGCTGCTCTACTACCACCTCTATTATCAATTCAGGCAAGGATTATCAGTGGATATGAAGCCCATTATATAAATGTTTGTGGGGGAACAAGATAGTCACACAGTCTTCACGTGTTACCCACAGATGATGCGTTCAATACAAACAGGAAAAAGGTACTTTTACAATGGATAAATCTGACACATATCATGTTAAAGAAGAGATCAGCCTTTTGCTCATCGACAATGGGATCCACACACATGGCATGCCTCCTGATGTGATGCAAGGAAAGTATAAACTGTCACCCACGTAGCACTGAAGCTTCCAAAGAACGTTCAACCTGATATAGTCACGAGGTAAGAATCAGAAAAATCCAGATCAGGAAACAGTCTACATCTGCAAGACAATTAGCTGGATTCTTCAAAAATATCAATGTCATGAAAGACAATAGCAGACAGACCTAGGGCCTGTCCTAGGTTACAGGGGACGAAAAAGAGGCCTGGCAGCCAAAAGTAAGGGGGATTCCTTGGTTGGATTCTGGATGTCACAAACAGAGCACAGCCGTAAAGAACATTTTGATGATAATAGGGAAATTTGAATGAGGACTTAATATTCTTGTGTAATATTACATTTATTTCATGTGCTAATCATGCTGTAGTTGGGAAGGAGAATGCCTTTGCTCTTAGACACATAGTGGGGAGTTTAAGGTGAATTATCATGTTTGCAACTTAGTTTTAAATAGTTGAGAAAAATGGAAATAAATATACACATGTGTGTATGTGTGTATATAAATATACACAATTATGAAATACAAATATTTGGAAGAGAAATAAAGCAAAATACTAATCTGTTGAGAATTGGTAAATCTAGATGAAGGACATGTGAGTGTTCATTATATTACTGCAACATCTTTGTAGGTTTGAGAACTTTCAAAAATAAAACATTGGGGAGATAAAGAAGAGTTTAAGTCTAATGGGAACTTAATTAAAACAAAGTCATTCCTTTCCTTGTAAAGGGACGTTTAAACAGGCCTGGGTCACAGTGTGAATGAGATCGACTCTTCTTCCCTCCCACACCTCACCTTGTTAGAGATCTGGCCTTTATGTATAGCATAAGAAATTACAATGTTCAGCGAAGTTAGGATCACTTAGCTAAAAGGAATGACAAAGATACTATCTGTTCTAATTCCTCAACTAAAGGCAAGTAATGGAAAAAACATGTTATGATTAGTAATTTTTGACTTTCCTCTTATGGCTCTCATTAGTTTATCTTCGACTCCACCAGTGAGCACTCGGGGTCAAAGCTATGTGCTGGGCACCAGGGCCACAGAGATGACCAAGATGGGGCCTGAGCATCTGGAAGCCCAGCTCTCTAGTGAGAGCTAAGTCACATTGAGAAACATGTAAACACACCTTAACGCTTAACGAGTTGCCCCAGCTTGTATGAATTTTGTTAAGAAATCATACTTTCATAAATTTTTTTTTTTTTTTTTTTTTTTTTTTTTTTGTGGTATGCGGGCCTCCCTCTGTTGTGGCCTCTCCCGTTGCGGAGCACAGGCTCCGGACGCGCAGGCTCAGTGGCCATAGCTCACGGGCCCAGCCGCTCCGCGGCATGTGGGATCTTCCCAGACCGGGGCGCGAACCCGGTTCCCCTGCATCGGCAGGCGGACGCGCAACCACTGCGCCACCAGGGAAGCCCTATAAATTTTATAATATTAACTATTTGGTGTCTGAAGCATCAGTCTACTAATGTCTATAACAGAAAAAGGATGTGGAGGCATGGCATTCTTTGAAATTGGCAGGTTCTAGCCTTTGTTGTCTGCTGAGATGAAACTGTGGCTTGGAGTGGGTGATGTAGATGTGTTTATCTCACTCTGTAGAAATGTTTATTAAAAATCTCTCAGCGCTCTCGTCAGGAGTGGCCATCTGAAAACCAAGAGTAACTCCCTTGGAGAAAGAATTTGCTTACTGAGAGATAGAAGCCAAGAGTGTCTCAAATTTGTGGCATGGTACCCTGCATGGACATAGTCCCTTAAGAAGACAGGGGTATTTCTAAGCTAAGTGGACGGAATGCAGAGGTTGATAAGACAGTGGCTGTAACATCTGTCCCATCTTCATCAGATGGTTTATATAACCAGCCTAGCTTTCTAAGTTGGTGTTTCTTTTTTTTTTAAATAATAATAATTTAAAAATTCTCATTTATTTTGAAAATGGGTAAAATTAATATGGAAATTTAATGAGGAAACATACACTATGTTGACATAGATGCTATTCTAGTTTTCAATATATTTATCTTGACAATCCAATGTACATGACCTTTTTTAAAATATATTTATTTTATTTAAAATTTTTATTTTATATTGGCATACAGTTGATTAACAATGTTGTGTTAGTTTCAGGTGTACAGCAAAGTGATTCAGTTATATATATACATGTATCTATTCTTTTTCAAATTCTTTTCCCATTTAGGTTATTACAGAATATGGAGCAGAGTTCCCTGTGCTATACAGTAGGTCCTTGTTGGTTATTTTTTTTTAAAGTACAAGTTTCTTTTTAAAGATTTATTTATTATTTATGTATTTAATTTATTTTTGGCTGTGTTGGGTCTTAGTTGTAGCACACGGGATCTTCGTTGAGACGTGCAGGATCTTTCGTTGTGGCACGGGCTCTTCGTTGTGGTGCATGGGCTTCTCTCTGGTTGTGGTGTGCAGGCTCCAGGTCATGTGAGCTCAGTAGTTGTGGCACATGGGCTTAGTTGCCCTGAGGCTTGTGGGATCTTAGTTCCCTGACCAGGGATTGAACCCCCGTCCCCTGCATTGTAAGGTGGATTCTTTAACGCTGGACCACCAGGGAAGTCCCTGGTTATCTATTTTATTTCAGTTATTTATTTACATATTTATTTTTTTGGCTCTGTTGGGTCTTCGTTGCCATGCGTGGGCTTTCTCTAGTTGCTGCGAGCAGGGGCTACTCTTCATTGTGGTGCGCGGGCTTCTCATTGCAGTGGCTTCTCTTGCTGTGGAG
>NC_041217.1:4061092-4091126 GCF_002837175.3 Physeter macrocephalus | reverse complement strand
AGTTATATATATACATGTATCTATTCTTTTTCAAATTCTTTTCCCATTTAGGTTATTACAGAATATGGAGCAGAGTTCCCTGTGCTATACAGTAGGTCCTTGTTGGTTATTTTTTTTTAAAGTACAAGTTTCTTTTTAAAGATTTATTTATTATTTATGTATTTAATTTATTTTTGGCTGTGTTGGGTCTTAGTTGTAGCACACGGGATCTTCGTTGAGACGTGCAGGATCTTTCGTTGTGGCACGGGCTCTTCGTTGTGGTGCATGGGCTTCTCTCTGGTTGTGGTGTGCAGGCTCCAGGTCATGTGAGCTCAGTAGTTGTGGCACATGGGCTTAGTTGCCCTGAGGCTTGTGGGATCTTAGTTCCCTGACCAGGGATTGAACCCCCGTCCCCTGCATTGTAAGGTGGATTCTTTAACGCTGGACCACCAGGGAAGTCCCTGGTTATCTATTTTATTTCAGTTATTTATTTACATATTTATTTTTTTGGCTCTGTTGGGTCTTCGTTGCCATGCGTGGGCTTTCTCTAGTTGCGGTGTGCGGGCTTCTCATTGCGTTGGCTTCTCTTGTTGCGGAGCACGGGCTCTAGGCGCGCGGGCTTCAGTAGTTGCAGTAGGCGGGCTCAGTAGTTGCGGCATGCGGGCCCTAGTGCAGGCAGGCTTCAGTAGTTGCAGTGTGCGGGCTCAATAGTCGTGGCTCATGGGCTTAGTTGCTCCTCAGCATGTGAGATCTTCCCGGACCAGGGATTGAACCCATGTCCCCTGCATTGGCAGGCGGATTCTTAACCACTGAGCCACCAGGGAAGTCCCCCTGGTTATCTATTTTAAATATAGCAGTGTGTATATGTCAATTTCAAACTCCCAGTTTATCCCTCCCCCCATCCATTTCCCCTGGTAACCATAAGCTTGTTCTCTTAGTCTGTGAGTCTGTTTCTGTTTTGTAAATAAGTTCATTTGTATCATTCTTTTTTTTAGATTTCGCATATAAGTGATATGATATTTGTCTTCCTGTTTCTGACTCACTTCACTTAGTATGATAATCTCCAGGTCCATCCATGTTGCTGCAAATGGTACTATTTCATTCTTTTTTATGGCTAATATTCCACTGTATATATGTACCACATCTTTTTTTTATCCATTCCTCTATCGATGGACACATTTAATTCAATAAAAATTTATCGCGCACCAGTGAAATGTCAACACTATGTTAGATACTGGGAATGCAAAACTATATAAAACTAATTTCCCACCTTGGAAGAAACTACAGACCCGCGAGATGAAGGGAAAGAGGAAGCAGACACGTAAACTAAGTAAGTGTAAAGGTGCTATTTGTGCTATAATAGAAATACATTAAGGACATTTCCTTAAAGTAAATCACAAAATCAGAATTTCAGGTAAATGAGGGAGGGGAGAGAGTGTCATCCGAGGAAGGGGCAGTGTGAAAAGAAGCATGTTGAGGGACTGTCCAGAGTCTGTCCCGTGGGGAGACGGGACGTGGAGAGCTGTGCGGATGCGGCTGGAGGTGTAGACAGAAGCTCCACCGCGGAGGGGCTTGGAGAACATGCTGCATCTGGACGTTGGCTGATGAGTCTGAGAATTCTAGTATTTGAAGCGTGGAAACAAAATGACCAGAGTTGCCTTTTGCTGCTCTGACAAATATCACTGCAGATGGAAGAAGGGTATAAATGAGTGAGCTGTGGACTCCAGGGGATGCGGTTGATAGACCTATTCTTGGGGATAAGGAGTTGAGAACAACCTCCCGGTTTGTGGTTTCGGTGCCTGAGAGTCACTGAGCGTGGCATCCAGTGACAACGGGGATGCAGGAGGAAAACAGGTTTAACCAAGACTAATTTGCCATGTTAACTTTGAGGCGCCATTGGGTCGGCCAGTAGGTTGTTGGATACACAAGTCGTAAGGACTAGACAGTAGTTTCCCCTAAAGAGGAATGGATTCACAGGTCATCAAAATATGACCGTTAAGAGTTGGAAGGGTAAGAGTAGGTAAGATGAGCGAAGGAGGGTACATAGAGCCGGAGATAGAAAGACAGAAAGCTTGCCTTTAAAGAGTGGGTGAAGGACTAAGAGTCATCAGAGGGGACCTTGAAACCCAAGAGTACCTGATCCTCCTTCACATCACAAGTGAACTCAATGGAGAGTCTTAACTGGTAGGACTGTTTAGGGTCCAGAGTGTATCCAAAGGCAGACAGCCAGCAGAGGGTCGCTACCCTAGTGCCATCTTACAGCTACCTGGTATGTCTCCATTCAGACACTGATGTATTAGAAAAAGCGCTGGAATTAGCAAAGCCGGACTGAGTTCCAGTTCTTCCATTTGTCATATGACCTTGGGCATGGCGTTTAACTTCCGAGCCTGGGGTTTTCATCTGTAAAATTGGGACTGGGGTAGCGTATAATGCCTGTTATACCTATTTCATGGGGTTGTGGACAGTCAGATAACACATTTGGTAATGATTTGTGAACTGCAAAGTGCATTAGAATTGAAGGGCTCTATAATCACTCTTGGAGCTTTGGAGTTTACCTCGGCTGATATTCTTGGACCAGAACGGAAATGGAGTAAATCAGGGCAGGTTGGGGCCAGGGTGTGTACAAGGATTTGCTCAATTTTCAGTCTTTTCTTTTAAGTGAAGGCCTTCTTGAAGGAATGCGAAGCAGGCAGCCGGGAAAAATAGGCTGTTTTATTTCCTTGTTTGACTTTTAAACAATTAATCCCTTATATTTGTAAATCAGCTCCCTCATGACGTTGGGCTCATGGGTACCAGGTTAGCTGTGTGATGGAGTAGTAGATGCTGCTCCGGGCTCTGCCCAGATTCCCTTAGATCCCTGTATTCTTGGACTTTTGCTGAGTGCTCATCTCCCCTGCCCTGCCCCCCGCCCTCCACCCCCTTACTACTCCCCTCCCACTTCAGTGTGTCTGGGATGTTTACAGCCCCTGCCATTCTTTCTGGAGGGCTGCCCTTGGGCCACGGGAGCTGCTTTGTCCACTTACACAGAGTCCGAAGCCCCTGGAGTTTGCATTCCCCTTCTGACCCCCCCAGGTCCACAGCCTGTAGCCAAAGACCAAAGGGTGCCATGCCTAGCTCCCTTGCCTTGAGCAAGGATTAACCCAACCCCCGGCACAATTTGTACTTCAGTGCTCCCTTGCAGGATCCGGGAAGGGCAGGGCTTGACCTGACTGAAGTGGCCCCTTCTTTGCTCCGTGCCCTTTCCTATGCTTCTTCCGTGCCCCCCCTTTCTGGTTTTCCACTGGGACGCTTCCCTAATAAACCCCCGTGCTTACGCTTCCTTATCTCAGGGTGGGGTCTGCCTCCGGGGGTGGGGGCACCTAAGATAAGGACACTAACTTGAGTACCTGAAGATATTTCCACCTGCTCCCTTCTCATACCAACCATTTGGTATTAAGTTTCAATGTACATAAATAGTTTTGTTTTTATTTTCTATAATTTTTATATAAAAGTTAGAATGGTGATATGGAGAAGTCTATGAATAAACTGTTAGACCTAACCTAGAGTCCTATAAAATATCCCTCACAATTTTGCAAGTCTAAGCCAAATCATTATAATTATGCAATGTTTTGGTTTAAACCTATAGTGTGAATCCCACGTGTTAATGCATGCTGTGTGTCAGACCCTGCGATCACTGCTTTGCATGCATTATCTTATTTAATCTCCTTAGCAAATCTACAAGGCTGGGCTTATTATCCCCAACTTACAGATGAAGAAACCGAGGCTCTGGAAGTGAGGTAACTTGTACCAGGTCACACAGTAGGTGGCTGAACACTGAGTTTGAACTCCTAAGCCCATGTAATTGCCATCAAATTTTATTGCATCAAAATGGATAAAATAACAAAAAACATTTCAATCCAGTTTGTTCCTTGTTAATTAGAGTTAAAGAGGAATGTGTTCTTTTGCAGCCTTCTTGATTTAAAGTTGTTCAAAATCCCATGAAAACTTTTATACAATATAAAGAGTTAGAAGTTACTCATAAATAATCTTTTTCCTTCTGAGTGGTTTGGAAAGGAGGACGCTCTAGTAGTAATGAGAGACCCTGTCATGAAAGACTCTTGGACAGTGTGTCTAAGTGAAGATAGAATTCTTTGAAAAATGATCATTTTGGTATTTTAGGCCACTTAAGAATATTACATCAGTTCCCTTTGGACATTTGACTGATGAGATAGTAGAAAAATTGAGAAGGACAGTTCTTTGAACCCCTAGACTCTTCGTGTCTCCAGCTATCTGTACAATGGATTAAATAGTGCTTTTCTTTTGAGGGTGTTTTAAGAATGATTAAACACACTGTTTTCATAATTTTAATCAGTTTTCCTATTACCTTGGCCCCAGGAAAGGCTATGGGTAGAATTCAATCAGGCCGAGAAAGAGTCACGATACTTGCTCTGGGAGTTGTTTGAAAATTCTCAAAGGACGTGTGGTCAAGTCCACTTTTGTGTGATGACAGATGGACCATATATTTCTCTAAAAAGCGAGCCATGTCTCTGAAAAGGCTGTAGCTGCTAAGTTATAGCAATGAAAAATGCAGAAGTTTATCAAGAGGAATGGTGTGTAACCTTACAGAATACACGGCAGCTAAATAAAAACAGTGTTGCAGGAAATACTGAAAAAAATATCCATGTGCCAATGGAGGAGAAGACTAAAGGAAAGGAAAGTTCAGAGGCAGCCTGGCCCTGAAAGTCTGATTTAGCCTCTTGCCTGCGAACTGAGCACGTAAATGAGAGAGGCAAGCTCTCCAACGTGCTGAGTGGCAAAAAATTAAGAACAGCTGAGTTTCTGTGAGAGACAAAATGGCCTTCCAAACCCCACTCCTTTCTGTGGGAAGTAGCTGCCCAAATGTTTTACCATTCCATAAAATTTCCCAAGCACGTGCTTGCTTCAGTTGTTTTTAATGTGCTTCTTGAATACTGTACCTGAAATAGCTTCCGTAGACTGGTAGCTGAGATGTGTGCGTTTTAAATGGAAGTAGTCCTGCAAGCCGAGGTAGCAGGGTGGGCGTTTGTGAGAACAGAGGCGTGAACGTTGACTCATTTAGAAAAACGATGCATCCCAGCGAGCCAGAGAAACAATGGGATGGTGAGAAGGAGATGGAGGAACGTATAGAAAAGAAATGGGGACCAGAAAGCTGAGATGGAGGTTGAAAGACGTTGGACGGAGGTGCCAAAAATATCTAATCAGACTTGTGAAGAAAAGCTCCAATTCCAGATGGTACCTTTTTAGTTTGAAATCCATCCTCATGGACTCAGCAGACCTCCCTGTGTTTACCAGTTTTCCCTGTATTGGATTCTCTGGCCCATTCTAAATCTTTAGCCTTCCATCCTCAAAATTTTACTTAAGATGCTTCAAATCTAGGTAGATCTTGCTCAAGGAGAAACATATCCAAATTCATATGACAGATTTGAAATCATATTTATTTAAATAGACACTCTATTTCCATGAGACTACTCCGGACACTAAAAAAAAAAAAAAAAAAAGAGAGAGAGAGAAAAAAAGAGCCCAAGTAGCTCTTCTCATTAAAATATCTCTTCTGTATGTGCTGAGAATGTGAAATGGCCACTGCATTCTCCTCCAGGGAGTTTATAATCAAGCCCAGGACCCAGTTAGATGAGAAAAAAAAAAAGGCTTTTTTTTAGTCTTAACAAAGTCATATTCTTTCTTCCACCAATCCTTGCCCTCTGTAAAAAATAAAGTAAAAAATTTAAACCTGTTTATAAAAAAAATGTTTCCACCTATTAGGCCACAATAAGGAACAGGAGTTTTATTTAGTATGGCGGCAGAATCAAGTCATATTTTCCCTGTGTCCTGAACACATGCCTAAGGAACTCTAAGAAGCAGACTTTTTCTGATAATCATTTTTTCCTCAAATATTAAGTGTTTGCCAAATCCATAGACTGCTCAATGCCCAGCACTGTTTCAGATGTTAGAAAACATGTGGTAGATATGAGACCATCCTACCTTCAGCATGAAATACAAGAGAGAGACACACAAATCTGAGGGCCGATATGGAAATATTTTTTGCATAAAATTCAGGGATGCAAGTTCAAATGGCTACAGGGGCCAGACAGGCAATATAAAAGTGTGAATGTTAGCCTACGTAAGGCATCTGGTTTTGGTGGGACCTATGGCGAAACTGAAGGCTTTGAAATTAAAAAAAAAAAAAAAATCAACAAAGCACTGACCACAAAACACATCAGATTTGGCAGATATGGCCTGAAACTGTAAGTAGGCCGGGTCTGGCCCAGATACATGGAATACTTAAGTGATTATATGAATGACCTGGGGAGAAATAAGGAAAGTCTTAAAAATCATGCCAGCAGCTTGGAGATTAAGTAGCCTTTATCAGGGAAGGTTTTCTAGAAAAAAAGAATCATTAGCTGTGGTCTAAAACAGGGATGCATTTTACTGCATTGAAGACCCAGAGACTGCAGGAGAGCCCAGCAGACTGAAATGACCTGTTCAAACTAGTATTTCTCATCTAAGTATCCCTCTTTACACCATCACATGCTCTTAGCTGGTTCTAACACATTTATTTTGACTCTGGGAAGGACAAAGAAGAGAGATGGAGAGAAGGGATGGTGGGGCTGAGACCAAAGGGAAGGCCCTTTTCCTCCTCTTCCAACCAGGTAAATGGAAGGGCTGGTTCTAGAGAAGGGCATCCAATTTCACAGCCCTGCTCACTGCGGGTACCAAAATCAGCCGCACGCTGCAGCAGAAGTAAAGCCAGGAGCGGAGTGCTTGTTCCTAATTCTATGATGATGAATCACATATATTTATTTCGATGTCAGAGAAAAATTTCCTGAGAACCTTCTGTGAGCATTAAGATGTCATCTGTTTCAAGGGGGAAGAAGGCTCCAGTCTTTCTCTCTCTGAAGGCACATTATTCTCCAGCACATTAATTGGTCCCGTTAGATTGATTTTTGAAAGACGAAACCTTGCTGAGGAAAAATTCTGATTTCCTGGTGTAATTATCTGCTGAGTACTTATCTTTCTAGGAAAAGCTCTTTACCAAAAGCTCTTTCGTGGCTAGTTTCAAGGAAGGTTTTTTAAACCGTATTTTAAAATAGCATTTTAAAGAGAGATAAGAATGGTTCTCTTGAGGATTTAAATTTTTCTTTAAAAGAATTTTAGGTGTTGGCCATTGCCTGAAAAGCAGAGGCCTGAAATACATGAGCAGAGATGTCTCAAAAATCAGAGTGTGAGTCTGACAAGTGAGAACCTCAGTATCTGAAGCACCTTAGGGATGATACACATGGTCTAACTCTCCATCTAAGGCTTGAGTTTCTTCTGTGATACAGTATTTGTTGATAATCTATCCTCTGTTTGAAGTCTTCTAGTTTTGAGAAAATTTAGTCTCTTAATGAAACTCAATCCATTTTTCTTGACTTCCCAAGTCATTCAGAAATTCTTGCTTAAACTAAAAAAGATATATATATCTTTTTATCACTTCCAGTGACTGTGGTACACACTAAATAAATTGAAATCTTCTCGCAAATAGATTTCATATACTTGAAGATAACTATTATCATGCTCTAGATAGAATCATTAAATCCCGTTTCCCTTTCTGTTTCATTTTTCTAGTTCAATTATAATATTGCTAGTACAAAAGATGTGAGAATGTTTGCCGTGGTCAGATAGCTGTTTTTTCTAAATTCAGTGAGGGGCAGGATGGAGTGGATGTACATAGTATGTATCTACCAAGATCTCTCCTGGACTAGGAGTTGGAAGAAGAAGTAAAATTTGTAATAGATCTGATTTCTGGGCTTGCGACCTCTACAAATCTAAAGGAGGGCTTTACACTGCTAAGGGCTATGTCATGAAAGAGTACATGAGGATGAATGGCATGTCAACTCTTAGATGGGGGTAATCTGGGAAGACTTCTTGAAGGAGGTGAGATACACTCAGGAGCTGGAAGACCGGAAGGTACATTGTTATAACAAACTGTGGATCACAATTCAGATGTCAAGAGTTACTCTTAAAGGAGTGGCTTTCTTACTACCTGCTTAAGGCAGAGGCTGATAAATAAAACCAAAGCAAATTTAGGCCAAAATACTTTTCACTCTTTGACAGCAAACTTTTGTGTGTCTACAAGCTTTTGAGAATTTGTCAGGTGGTTCCAAATGTAGTTGGTTTTCTTATTCTGAGTATATGCCAACATGGATTTTTATCTGAGCGAAATACATTTTCTTAAATTACCCGATAACTTTTCTTAGTATGTAACAAACTCACGTAGAGATTTTAACATAAATATATTAGATTAACTGTGCATCCCCCCAATAATTCCTTTATGATAAAATTAAAAACATTTTTTCACCCTTCATAAATCATTAGTCTTTGTTGAGCGTTTTCTTCAGCTTTCCATCAGTGTTTCCCCTTTAGGCTGAAACCAAGCATGGAGAATTTCACCTTACCAGACAGGCCTTTTTGGAAACCATAAGCAGTGGTAAGGGATTTTAAGTTTATATTTAACTTCACATGCTTTTTACCACAAATGATATAATATGGGGTACTGAGCAATCTTTTTTTTTTTTTTTTTTTTGTATAATTGAGCTAGCTTGCTAGTTTGTTCAATTTTTTATGAGCCACTTATAGATTTATTTAGGTATTTCAGTACACTCGGGCCTCTATCTCCCAGAACTGAATGTCTAAAGTTTTTTTTTCCCCCCTTTTCGGGCACATAAATAAGAGGATTTCATATCGGCAAAAAATTTCCATGTTGCAAAACAATAAGGTGATTATGTATTATATGAGGTTATTCGGAACCCCCAGATATAAAGAATGTGGAAGTAAAATGACATAGATCTCAAATATACTCTACATTGATATGATTTGAGACCGAACTAAAAAAACAAAAAAAAGAGGTGGGGGACCATGTTGGGAGGGTAAGACATTTGCTTCCTTTTTATTTCCTTATTTAAGGTTTTATGGTTTTAAAAAATGGACAAAATGGGGATTTGAGAAGTTGGAAACATTAAATCCAAAGTGACAAACTTAAACTCAATAGGAGTACCAGAAATTAAACACTGAGTCTGGGATCCTGATTATTTATTTATTCCCGTATTTAATTGTATGTATATATTTATTCATCACTTTGAGCCATATAGTATAAAAATTAGTATCACATAGGAATTAAATCTTTCAGAAGAGAAGGGGAGAGAAAAAAGTGGCTAGAAGTAGAAAAAATTAAAAGTAGTAAAGAAAACTTGGTGAAAGTCTAGAATACTTAACGATTAGACACAGGAGGCAGTAGGAAGTAATAACTTTGATGGGCATTGCCTTTTTGTTATAGGTGTCCTGGAATTCTTTGGAAAGGTGTAGACAGAGCGAGAGCTCGTGGAAGTCATAAGTATTTGGAATGAAATGGGGAACAATGCTAGTGGAGCAATTGCCACTTCGAACTGCTGGAAGGTGTGCCCTGAGGCTGTCAGCAAGATTTCTGTCTGGGTTGAGTTGGATAAACAAGCAGGGCAAGGAGATCAAACCTAACTAATTTTTACTCTGGGTCTTCATTGGCCCCTGGAGAAAGCGACAATCTCACATTATTTTTTATTATGACTTTTTGGCCTTCATTCTGCTTAAGTTATTCAGTGAGAGTCTTAATATCGGGGTTTTCAGCCCTGATATGGGATTAGCACCTTCTTAGGCAGACAGTTTTTCCCGAGCTTCCTACAGTTATCACAGCATCAGTGATAATTTGTTAATTTCAGAATTTTTGACCGCATCCCCTACGGGATTTCACTTGTTGGTCCATAGTCCAGCTCTGATTATTTTCGGTGATGTATTCATTCACCATGGCTTTGTGTGGCTGATTCTCTCCACGCCTCCCTCCCCCACGGTCCACTAAGTGAAGGCGCTCCTTGAAGAAACTTTAGAATAAAAGAGAGCATAAAACTAACTCCCAAAGTGTCAAAAAGGTAGAGCATATCCTGAATGACCTCTAAATAGAGTTATTTAAATATATCAAAGAGAGAGGAATAAAATAACAGCTATAACAACAAAAACATCACAAGAAAACAGGATTTGGATACCTTTTTTCATACTTTAGTGCAGGAATTTAATACACTAATATGCATTATGGAGCATCAAGAAAGAAGGGATACTGTGTTCCACTTTCCCCAGACATTTAAGATTAAAAGAATTTTTGGCAGAGCATCTAATAGAGACAATATTTAGCACCACATGCTTTGAGAAGTGTTGTCCTATATTAATTGATTAAAGCTTTTCACGTCCAGTGAAGAGCCTTGCTTTTAATAAAAGAAAATTCAGTACAAACTTCTAGCTATAAGACAAGGAAGCCCTGAGGATGTAATGCACAGCATGGTGGCTATAGTTAATAATACTGTATTGCACATTTGAAAGTTGCTGAGAATAGATCTTCAAAGTTCTCATCACAAAAAAATATATTATAACTCTGGCGACGGATGTTAACTACAATTATTGTGATCATTCTGCAATATATACAGATATCAAATCATGATGTCATACACCTGAAACTAAAATAATATATGTCAATTATACCTCAGTTAAGGAAAAGAAAGACCGTTCAGTGCAGGAACCTGGTTATCGCACCCGTGCACAGGGTTTGCCAAGTCTGTTTAGCTGTGAATGGGCAGGTCTTCATTTCCCCTCGTCTTTGGGTCTGAGATGGGCCCAGAGCTCATGGGGAAAGCCAAGGGACTCCAGCCTTGGAGGTGTGTTTTATGTCACCTGCATGGCTTTCCTGGGGGTCTCTCTCCAACACGGATGCAACGTAATGAGCTGATGACATTTCAACCAAAGCCAAATTTGCAAAAGCCAATTCATCCAAGAATCAATTCACCCAAGGGCCAGTTTTCTAAATGTGCTCTTTTCTAAGCACTTATGAGAAACAGATTCATAATCTCTAGGGATATTCCTGCAGAATGAAAGGCTTTAGAACATGTTTTTGAGAATTTTGAAAAGTCCTAGTTGGTAGGTTTCCGTGACAGTGTGTGAATGTCTAACCTGCCTCTGGCTCAGCCTTCCACTGCTCCATATGCAGGACCTGGGCACAGAGGGGACTCTCTGCTGGGGACACCAGAGGACTGAGAAGCAGAGGCAGGGACGTTGAGCCTCTGAGAGAGGAAGAGACCGAGGGTCAGAGAGGCGGGAGAGGAAGGTCAGAGGAGGGGGAGAAGGTCAGAGAGAAGAGGATGCGTGTTTAGGGCAGGGAGGAGGGTTTGATGTCTTGTCTTCCTACATATTTCACAGGCTCTGCCAAGCCGTCCAGTATGAATTTCTGTGCCCTTTAGAAGTACTTTATTTTTAAAAACGCAGTAATGTAGCGAATTGGTAGATTTGAGAAATAAGGTCTTGCACGACTACTTTAGTTAACTGGCTTTTGGTGACGTTACCCAGAGCCTGAGGCCCTTGACCTGCAGCGTTATTGCCAAACTTCAGTGTTTTGTTTATGATTATATTCCCAGGGCCTTGCACCGGGTCCTCCCCTCCCACCCCGAGGAAAAGGAGGAAAAGAAGGGACTATTTGAGAGAATAAAGGCAAGAATACATACGTGAAGGTGCGAAGTATTGAGAGCTGAGCTGTCTCCAGGTGCCACCCTGTTTGTCCTCTCCTATGCGCAGACCTACTGTGGGCAGTTGGACACACTGTTTTTGTTCGGACTTGTTTAGTGGTCTTAAGAAGGCACCTGCAAAGCAAAACAGAGACAAAATGTTGATATCATGTAATTGCTATTTAAGGAGAGACAGTGCGGAGTTTGGCCATCTTTCAAAGTATCTCTGAAACGAAATTGATTTGCTCATCTCTCCATCTTGTCCCTTTATTTATTCTATATTGTTAATAGAACTGTTTCTACTTCATTGATAAACAACTGCTGTGACCCCTTATTTAACAGAATTTGTCTTTCCAAAGGAATTTGATTGTTTAAAGATCACTGCTTTCAGCAAGTATCTCAATTCAGTTCAAACAGGACACCCCCCTGCCCCCAACCCTCTGCTCCATCTTGGTGACAATCTCAGCTCTGAATATCCAGACTCACTCAAAATTCTGTACTTTCGTTTGCTTTCATCTCAGTGGTTTATACCCATTTAACTTTGTTTTTGATGATTGTTGTTGCTTCCTTTTCAATAATGTAAAACTCTGTTTTGAACCAAATGAGATTTTATGTATTACCAAATAAGCTACGTTTTTAAAAATAACTTAATCTTATAATGATTTCTTTCACCCCACCGTGTATAATATACAATAATGTGGAATGATTACTATATAGGAACTCTTTTGGAAACAAATAGCTTTTAAGCACTTTCGATGGGCTATTTCAGAAATTCACAAAAATGAAGAGAATAATGTAATGAACCCACGTGTGTCCGTCCCCCTGCTTCAGCAGTTAATAACCCAAAGCCTGTCTTGATTCATCGATAGCCAAACCGCCCCCCCCACTGGATTATTTTGAAGCCATTCCCAGGCATCATATCATTTTATCCCTGAATATTTCAGAATGTATTATTATCTCTTGAGGGTAAGAATTCTTTTACAAAGTATAACCATAATACCAATTATAAAAATTTAAAATGTTGTTAATATCAACTTTTCCCTGACTATGGCATGATGTTTTTTTGAACAGTGTGTTCCAATTAGGATCCATGGAAGATTGAATAGGCTTGAAATTCCGGATTTAATTTCTGCTTGTTAATCCATTCCTGTTGAAATATTACATGTTAAATATTTAATGGGCTTATTTTCCAGGCGTATAAGGACATAGAAGGTTATCTGGAAGGATAGGTCTTTTTCAGAAGTCTTTTGTTATTGTTATTGTGATACTTGTATTAGTACTTGTTGTTGTAGTGGCTTTTACTAATTTGGTGTAGTTTTGCTATCAGATTTAGAATTAATCTTTTGGGCTGTTCTGATGGTTCCCAAACCTTAATTTAGAATCAGTTTTAGTTATGTTTTTACTGTGCAGTGTAATTGAATACAACTAAAGCACCCATATGACAGTTGGAAACATATTTACAAGGAGGACTATTTATATCAGTGATTCTGGGGCAAGCTCTTCAGATTTTAATTACACCCAAGGGAGATAGCGGTACTCAGCAATATCTCAAACTTTTCATGCCTCTGGAGTTCATTACCATACAATTACTACATTATCTGTCACACCTTATTGCTTAGTTTTTGCCTTTCAAAGCTTCTTTATTAACTGCAATAGTTGGTAGTAACAGAAAACACAAAAGGGCCACTATAATTGTAAATCTAGTCCTTTATGTGGGTGGAGTGCTGAAATTATCTGTGGGAACAGTTCATTTTTTTTTTTTTCAACTCAAAAGATGCTTGTAGTTTTAATCTAGATTTTGCTTATGAAAAATAGGCTTGAAAACATTGTATGCAGCTAAGTGGACATCAGTAATTACCTCCTGTTTCCACAAAACCTCCCAAACTTTATGATGCAAGCAAAACAAAGTCATTATAGAAAAATTAGAAAATACAAGTGAGCACATAAAATAATTGTCAGAGATAACAACTGTTAATCTTTGGTTAAGGGGTTAGAATTTTTCTAATATGATATAATGTAATATAACAAAATAGTAAAAATCAGGTGTATCTCTATATTCATTTTATAACAATTCAAACTCTACGAAGTATTCTTAACATGCTTTCTTCCTCTCAGCAATATATTATGAACATCTTTTCATGTTAACACACTGGTACTCAATCATTCTTTACTGCTATGTAAGAGTCTGCCGTTATACTGACATGATATATACATTTATACTGATTCTAATTTTTTGATCTTATAAAAAACTGTACAGGAAACATTCTTGTACGTGTGAGATACATTCTTGTGTATTCTGGTCCAGTTAAATTTTTGTGATAAATTACTAAAAGGAGAATTGGTAAAAGGTGGCAATTTTAAAGCGTTTTGAATCACAATGAAAAATTGACATCCATGGAGTTACTCCTCAATATTCCTCTAGACTTTCTTGTGGATAAAGGGATTCTATTTCCTCTCAGGCTCACCAACTCTGGGTAGTATTATTTTTAATCTTTGTCAATCTGATGATGAAAATTTTATCTTGTGTTTTAATGTGAATTTGTTGAATCAATAGAGGGATTTTTTTTTTGGTACATTTATCGGACATTTGTATTTTTTCTACAGTGCATTGCTGCTTTGTATCTTTAGAGTTGTTTTCTTCTAGAGCATTTATAATTTTTCTCATTAATTTGAAAAGCTTTTGACATATTGAGGAGTTAATCTTTTAAATACAATACATTTTGTAAATGTTACCCTACTTCATATTTTAATTTTGTGGATTTTATTGTTATATAGAAGTTATTAGCTCTAAGAGAAAAATTTTACCAATTATTTTTTCCAACATGATAGAGGCAGCAGTTTTATGTATATGCCTGTTTCTTGGATTTCTGTTTTAACCAACCCTGGTGCTTTAAACATATGTTTTATTGTCTGATAGGCAAGGCCCCCTCTGCCTACTGTTCTTTGAATTTTTTGTTTTGCTTTGTTTTAAAAACTGTTTTGACTACTTGGCAAATTTATTTTTCCCAAATATTTATTTTTTTCAGATAAAATTTAGAAACTTTACATTGGTTGGAATTGAAGCTGCAACTGAGTTCATTTAATAGTTAAATTTGGGTAGAATCAAAAGCTTTATTATATTAAGCCCTCTAGTGAGGAAACATGGAATGTCTCTCCAGATATCCAAGTTTGCATTTTTGACTCCCAGGGGAGTATGAGAGTTTTATCTTCATGGGTTGTCTTTATTCCCTTAGTAAATATTTATCGAGCTCTTACTCTGTGCCAGGCGCTGTCCTAGGTGCTGAGGATCCAATGGTGAACCAGACAGTCAGGCTTACGTCCTGGCGTAAGGAGATGGAAAGTAAACACATGAGCAAGCTAATAAATTAAAAAAAACCCAGAATTGGAAGTAGTAAGAAAGCAATGAAAGAGGTTAGTGTGATAGAGGGCAGTGGGGCGAGGGAGCAGCTTTAGCAGGTGGCAGGGAGTCCCCTCTGAAGAGAGGATGCCTTGAGCAGAGATTTGATCTCTTCTGATGAAGACCCAGTTACCTGGGAGAATATTTCTGGAGGGGGGGGGGCAAGCAAATGGGAAACACGGATTCAGTTGTGCTTGTTCCTTTGGGGTCAGCGAGATGGGGTGATGGAGCAGATGAGCGAGGGCACAGGTTGTAAGGAGTTGAGGTTGAGGTGGGCAGGATCAGATCAGATCTGGGAAAAGGAGCTTGGCTTTACCTTATTGGTAAAGCTTGGCTTTACCTTATTGCATCAGGAAGTCTCTGAAGAGCTTTAAGCAAGGGAGGGGTGTGACCGGATACATGTTTTTAAAAGATCATGCTGGCTGTGCTGTGGAAAATAGACTGTCGAATGGCAAGGAAGCACGTGTAGAGGCTTGTCAGGAGACTGTTGCAGAACAGAAAGAGAAGCCAACAGCAAAGTGGGCAAGGACAGGTCACTTAGGTAAGCTGAGTGCTTAACTCACCGGAGGAAACTCAAGATTGTGCTTTCCCGGGAGGTGGCCTCCAGACCATCTCTGCTGCCTTACAGGGCAAGAGACAGGAGGAAAGGACCCAGGAGACAGGAAAGGACCCAGAGTTTTGGTAAGACAACTGCAAACTCACTCAATGATACCAGGTAGTTATTTTAAGAGTATTTATACTGTTTTAAGGTGAGATACTTAATTATTTTTCTAAAACTTGCTCTGAATTTTTCAATCTCTCATCTCTATTAATGACTAGTAATTAAATCTAAATAAAGGTTCAATTTAATGAAGATGGTTGTTAATATACCTAAATTCCCCAGACTGAGTATATTAGAGGAGAAAACAGCAACAACCCTGGAAAGCAATGCTACAAAGAATGCAAGAGTATCAGCTAAAGACAATTTTAGAGCTTACAGGCACTATGATTTCACTGGGGATTAAAAAAAAAATCTGTGATGGATAGTGGTGCAATTTACCTATCTACAAACATACTTTTTCTCATTACAGTTTTAGAGAACCTAAAATTTCTATCATTAATTTCATTCTTCCTTAGTTATCATTATTAATAATTTTGTATTACTTAGTACTTTATAGTTGACACATTTATTTAATCTTCTCTGTTATGATGTCAGCTTATACTTTATTATTTTTATTTCACAGAGAAGAGCAGATGCAGAGACATGAAATAACATGTGCATTAAAGGTCCCTCAGTTGGAAAGTGGCTAACAGGTCCTGCAAATCCTGCCTTCTCTTTCCAGGACCAAATTATGTTTCCACCAGTCTGCTAGCTAAAGATATTGGTATAATTTTATTTTCTATGAGAACATAACTCAATATTTATGATTATTTGTTTGAAATTAGCTCTCCTAATCTAGTAAGCAAAATCCTGAGGGCTGGGGCAGGTTTTACAGTGGGGTGGGGGTGGAACAAGCAAGGATTCTTAGGGTGAGAAGGCTGGTGATATTTGGATACGAGGCATTCAACAGCCTTGTAGGCCCCCTGGGCTCCATTTGAGACTAACCTCTGTGGTCCAAGACCCTCACCTGAGAACCTACTGGGACTCTCTGACTTATATGGGGTGGGGGGCAGGAAGGTATGTTTGTGTTGGGTTGAATTTTGGTCTCTTTCATTGAGCTCCTCAAATACTAAGTTTATTTTTTTCTCCTAGGAGTAGGGCATACTTTTTAGGAATCCTTCGGTTATCTGATTAGATTTGAAAAAAAAATTTATCCCTAGTGGAAATCTACCTTATTCCTAACAACATTACTGTTTGTCTGTCTGTCCTTGACATTTTTGTTGTCTGTCAGTAAGAGGACAGTTCATAGGGAAAAGGATGGATGTAGGCCCTGATATAAGCTTGTTCCCCAAGCCACCCCAGGAACTGAGGTGTTGTAAAGATTTCTTCTCAGACTAGCATCTTTTGGTCAGATTTTATCCATAGTCGCTCCTCAAATTCTGTGTGAATTTTCCCCTATCTTGCTTGGCTTTGTTCATGAGAGTTCTGGTTCTGGAAGACGGTTCCTCTCCAAATCTCTTGTTGGGGCTTTGTAATTTTGTAGGGGGTGGTGGGGTAGAGTCTGAGTCACAAGCTTTTGCAGGCTTTTTGACCAACTTTTCCCACTCTTAGGATTTGTCTCAGTCTAAACTTAGTTCCCTGCCCCTTGGTGTTCTTCAAAGATATACCAAATGACCAAAGTTGTCTATTTGAGAAGTGCCTTAGATCAAAAAGAGTATATAATTTCAAAAATCCAATATGGTCTGCATTTTCTCATAGGTATGAGGAAGTGTCCAAAAGAAATTCATATTTTAAATTGTGTCCTTAAGATATTCCTCAGCCAAAGCAAAAGAACATTGTGCAAATCTTAAAACTCTCTCTCTCCCAAATCCCCTTATATCACAGCTTGGATCTGATAACCTTTACTGTACTGTTATTGCATTATTCCTCTTCCTCCATCCTATGTTCCACTGCTTTCCTGTGCCTCCTTCTCTCCCTCTGACCCGTTCCCCATCCCTCTTCAACCATCAAAAGTCCTGCTGATTCACTTTGTTATGCAGCAGCAACTAACACACCATTGTAAAGCAATTATACTCCAATAAAGATGTGAAAAATAAATAAATTAAAAAAATGTAAACACTTTTTTCTTTTTAATTTTTGCTTTTTGTTTGAGTAATTAAAACATTTCTCATTAAAAAAAATTGTAAACATTAAAAAAATAAAGTCCTGACACTCAGTTACCTCCTGAAGTTAAAGCACCCATCAGACAGAGAAAACTTCTAGAGTTGACTGTAAGCCCTGGTCTTATCAGAGCTGAAGGACATTGTGAAGACTTGCCAAAGTTTAGAGAGGATAAAGAAAAATTACCAGGGGGATTTAGAATAGTTTTAGGAACTATAAACCAGGTTAGTTCATATTTTAGCAGAAACCTCCATGTTAAAAATGGTATGGATGGACTTCCCTGGCAGTCCAGTGGTGAAGACTCTGTGCTTCCACTGCAGGGGGCACAGGTTCGATCCCTGGTTTAGGAACTAAGATCCCACATGCCATGATGTGTGGCCAAAAAAAAAAAAAAAAAAATTGTATGGAAAAGGCAGAACGGGAAACCACAAGGGTGACTTAAAAGACCCTGAACTGCATAGGAAACTGGAGGAGTTTAGAAAAGCTGTAGATGGTGGACAAGGTGTCTTAGAGGCACTCCTCAAAGTCTGTTCTGTGAAAATAGATTAGACTGTAATTCAGTCCTGCAAGCGAAGAAAGGATGAGTCTGTGGAAGACTCAGGACAGGCTCTTACACACTTTCAATCAGCACTGAGGAGTAGACTGCACAGCAAATGTGACTCCAGCTCTCTCCCCACTTTCTGTAAATGGCATCAAGCTCAAAATGGAGAATTCAGTAGTGAGCATAAACTCTAATGGGAAATAACCCCCATTGCCAGAATGTCAGTATCTCTCTAAGCATTTTTTTTTTTTTTTGTGGTATGCGGGCCTCTCACTGTTGTGGCCTCTCCTGTTGTGGAGCACAGGCTCTGGACACGCAGGCTCAGTGGCCATGGTTCACGGGCCCAGTCGTTCCGCGGCATGTGGGATCTTCCCGGACCAGGGCACAAACCCGTGTCCCCTGCATCGGCAGGCGGATTCTCAACCACTGCGCCACCAGGGAAGCCCTCTCTAAGCATTTTGAAAGAGCTTTAGAACTCATAATAAACTGATGAATTTATACGTAAAACAATTAAAGGTTCCCATCCTGGTCATTTAACCCTGCAGAAGAGAGTCTCTCAATAGCTACATTTAGAAACTATAAGCAAAAAGAACCTGGGGAAAAGAATTGCCCTGCATCAGCCAAGGAACTAAAGGAAACAATGAAGCAAGTGATCAGAAAAGGTGCTGGAAGAGGGGGAATAAAGCACCTAATCTATTTTGCCCTTAAATTCACAAGGTGAAGTTTGTATAAATATTAAAAAGATAAACTTGTAATTTTTAAACTGATATAGGCACTCTGATAGATTTATCAATCTTAAATCTTAACTGTTATACAACCTCACCCTTGGAGTTAACAAATTACCCATGGCATGGATATCTGCCTACAGTAAAGGTAGTATATCAACCATATATAAAGCTAGTAGGAGGGCCAAAAGACAAAAGTAGTAAAATCATCTATATCCATGATAAGTAGTTAAGGAATACACACAAAAAAGATGTAAAATATGATGGGGGTAGGAGAGTAAAAATGCAGGGTTGTTAAAATGCACTTGAAATTAAGAGATCAGCAATGTAAAATAATCAATAGCTACATATAAACCTCATGGTAACCACAGGCCAAAGATCTATAATAGATATGCACACAAAGAAGTGAAAGGAATACAAACATAACACTAAAGATAGTCATCAAATCACAGGAGAAGAAAATAGAAGAAAGGAACAAAAAAGAAAAACCCCAAACAATTAACAAAATAGCAATAAATACATACCTATCAACAATTACTTTAAATATAAATGGACTAAATGGCTCCAATCAAAAGACATAGAGTGGCTGAATGGATTAAAAAAAAAAAAGACCAAAATATATGCTGCCTATGAGAGACTTACTTCAGTTCTAAAGACACACACAGACTAAAAGTGAGGGGATGGAAAAATGTATTCCATGCAAATCGAAATAAAAAGAAAGCTGGAGTAGCAATACTTATATCAGGAAGAATAGACTTTAAAATAAAGACTATAACAAGAGGGCTTCCCTGGTGGCGCAGTGGTTGAGGGTCCGCCTGCCAATGCAAGGGACACAGGTTCGTGCCCCGGTCCGGGAAGATCCCACATGCCATGGAGTGGCTGGGCCCGTGAGCCATGGCCACTGAGCCTGCGCGTCCGGAGCCTGTGCTCCACAACGGGAGAGGGCACAACAGTGACAGGCCTGCATACCACAAAAAAAAAAAAAGACTATAACAAGAGACAAAGAAGGACATTATGTAATGATCAAGGGATCAATACAAGATGATATAACAATTGTAAATATGCATGCACCTAACATGGAAGTACCTGATACATAAAGCAAATATTAACAAACATGAAGGGAAAAATTGACAGTAGCTAACACAATAATAGTAAGGGACTTAAACTCCCCACTTACATCAACTGATGGATCATACAGACAAAAAAATCAATAAGGAAACAGTGGCCTTAAATGACACATTAAACCAAATGGACTTAATATGTGTACAAAACATTTTGTCCAAAAGCAGTAGAATACACGTTCTTTTCAACTGCACCTGGAACATTCTCCAGGTTAGATCACATTCTAGGCCACAAAACAATTCTCAGTAAATTTAAGAAAATTGAAATCATATCAAGCATCTTTTCCTACCACAATGGTATGAGACTAGAAATCAATTAAAGAAAAAAAAAACTGCAAAAAACACAAACACATGTAAGATAAACAATGTGCTGCCAAACAACCAATGGATCACTGAAGAAATCAAAGAAGAAATAAAAAAAATACTTGGAGACAAATGAAAATGAAAACACAATGATCCAAATCTATGTGATTCAGCAGAAACAGTTCTAAGAGAAAAGCTTATAGTGATACAAGCCTATCTCAGGAAACAAGAAGCCTATCTCAGGAAACAAGAAGTATCTCAAATAAACAACCTAAACTTACACCTAAAGGACTAGAAAAAGAAGAACAAAACACATAGTAAAAGGAAAGAAATCATAAATATCAGAGCAGAAATAAATGAAATAGAGACAAATGATAAAAAAGAGCAATGAAATTAAGAGTTGATTCTTTGAAAAGATAAACAAAATTGATAAACCTTTAGGTAGACCATGAAGAGAAAAAGAGGGCCCAAATCAATAAATCAGAAATGAAAAAGGAGAACTTACAACTGTCACCACAGAAGAGATTACTACAACCAACTATATGCCAATAAAATGGACAACCCAGAAGAAATGGACAAATTCCCAAGACTGAACTAGGAAGAAATAGAAAACATGAACAGACTAATTACCAGTAATGACATTGAACCAGTAATAAAACTCCCAACAAACAAAAGTCCAGAACCAGATGTCTTCACAGGTGAATTCTACCAAACATTTAGAGGAGAGATAACACCTATCCTTTTCAAACTATTCCAGAAAACTGCAGAGGAAGGAATGCTTCTGAACTCATTCTACAAGACTAAAATTACCTTGATACCCAAAACAGAGAAAAATATCACAAAAAAGAAAATTACAGGCCAATATCACTGATGGACCTAGATGCAGAAATCCTCAACAAAATATTAGCAAATTAAATTCAACAGTACATTAAAAGGATTATACACCATTATCAAATGGGGTATGTCCCAAGTGGAATGTGAAGACTGTTCAAAATCTGAAAATCAATCAACATGATACCCCACATTAACAGATTGAAGAATAAAAATCATATGACCATCTTAATAGATACAGAAAATGCTTTAGACAAAATTTGGCATCCATTTATGGTAAAAACTCTCCACAAAGTGTGTATGAAGGGAACATACCTTAACATAATAAAGGCCATATATGATAAGCCTACAGCTAGCATTATACTCAATGGTGAAAAGCTGAAACATTTCCTCTAAGATCAGGAAGAAGACAAGGATGTCCACTCTTGCCACTTTTATTCAACATAGTATTGGAAGCGCTAGCCACAGTAGTCAGACAAGAAAAATAAATGAAAGGAATCCAAATTGGAAAGGAAGAAGTAAAACTGTCACTATTTGCAGATGACATGATACTAACAATAGAAAATCCTAAAGGCACTACCAAAAAATATTAGAATTCATCAATGAATTTAGAAAAGTTGCAGGGTACAAAATTAATATACAGAAATCTGTTGCATTTCTATACATTAACAACAAACTATCAGAAAGAGAAATTAAGAAAGCAGTCCAGTTTACCATCACATCAAAAAGAATAAAATACCGAGGAATGAACCTACTTAAGGAGGTAAATGACTTATACTCTGAAAATTCTAAGATGCTGATGAAAGAAATCAAAGATGACACAAACAGATTGAAAGATATACTGTGTTCTTGGACTGGGAGAATCAATACTGTTAAAATTACCATACTGCCCAAGGCAGTCTACAGAGTCAATGCAATCTCTATCAAATTGCCAATGGTATTTTTCACAGAACTAGAACAAAATATTTTTAAAGTTATATGGAAACACAAAAGACCCCGAAAAGCCAAAGCAAACCTGAGAAAGAAAGATGGAGCTGGAGAATCAGGCTCCCCGACTTCAGGGTATACCACAAAGCTACAGTCATCAAAACAGTATGGTACTGGCCCCAAAATAGAAATATAGATCAATGGAACAGGATAGAAAGCCCAGAAATAAGCCCATGAACTTATGGTCAATAAATCTATGACATTGGAGGCAACAATATACAATGGAGAAAAGACAGTCTCTTCAATAAGTGGTGCTGGGAAAACTGGACAGCTACATGTAAAAGAATGAAATTAGAACATTCTCTAACACCGTATACAAAAATAAACTCAAAATGGATTAAAGACCTATATGTAAGACTAGATACTATAAAACTGCTAGAGGAAAACATAGGCAGAACACTCTTTGACATAAATTGCAGCAGTATTTTTTTGGATATGTCCCCTAGAGTAATGGAAGTGAAAGCAAAAATAAGCAAATGGGACCTAACGTAACTTAAAAGCTTTTGCACAACAAAGGAAACCATAAACACAATGAAAAGGCAATCTATGGAATGGGAGAAAATATTTGCAAATGATATGACTGACAAGGGATTCATTTCCAAAATATACAAACAGCTCATACAGTTCAATATTAAAAAAACAAACAACCCAATCAAATAATGGACAGGAGACCTAAGTAGACATTTCTCCAATGAAGACATACAGATGGCCAACAAGCACATGAAAAGATGCTCAATATCACTGATTATTAGAGAAATGCAAATCAAAATATCGGGATTAGGTCTTCCCTGGTGGCGCAGTGGTTGAGAGTCCGCCTGCCAATGCAGGGGACATGGGTTCGTGCCCCGGTCTGGGAAGATTCCCACATGCCGCGGAGCGGCTAGGCCCGTGAGTCATGGCCGCTGAGCCTGCGCGTCCGGAGCCTGTGCTCCACAATGGGAGAGGCCACAACAGTGAGAGGCCCGCGTACCACAAAAAAATAAAAAAAATAAAAAATTGGGATTAACATATATACACTACTATATATAAAATATACAGCAAGGACCTACTGTATAGCACAGGGAACTATATTCAATATCTTGTAATAACCTATAATGGAAAAGATCCTGAAAAAAAAAATCTGAATCACTTTTCTATACACCTGAAACTAACACAACATTGAAAATCAACTACACTTCAATAAAAAAAATGAGCAGAAGACCTGAATAGACATTTTTCCAAAGAAGGCTTACAGATGACCAACAGGTACATGAAAAGATGCTCAACCTTGCTAATTATCAGAGAAATGCAAATCAAACCACAGTGAGATATCACCTCACAACTGTCAGAATGGCTATCATCAAAAAGACTACAAATAACAAATGTTGCCAAGGATGTGGATCAATGTGAACCCTCCTACACTGTTGGTGGGAATGTAAATTGGTGCAGCCACCATGGAAAACAGTATGGAGGTTACTTAAAAAACTAAAAATAGAGTTACCATATGATCCAGCACTTCCACTCCTGGGTATATATGTGACAAAAATGAAAGCAGTAATTAAAAAAGATATATGCACCTCAATGTTCATAGTATCATTATTTACAATAGCCAAGATATGGAAGCAACCTAAGTGTCCATCAAGAGATGAATGGATAAAGAAGATGTGGTATATATACACAATGGAATATTATTCAGCCATAAAAAGAATGAAATTTTGCCATTTGCAGCAACATGGATGGACTTGGAGGGTATTATGCTAAGTGAAATAAGTCCGACAGAGAAAGACATATACTGTATGTTATCATTTATATGTGGAATCTAAAAAACTAAAACGAATGAATATAACAAAACAGAAACAGGCTCACAGATATAGAGAATAAACCAGTGATTACCAATAGGGTGATGGAAGTGGGGAGGGGCAAGGTAGGGATAGGTTATTAAGAGGTACAAACTACTTTGTGTAAAATAAATAAGCTAGAAGGATATAGTGTACAGCACAGGGAGTATAGTGAATATTTTATTATGACTTTAAATGGAGTATAATCTACAAAAATTTTGAATCACTATGTTATACACCTGAAAAATAATATAATATTGTAAATCAACTATAACTTGATAAAAAATAAATTTAAAAAGAAACACAGGAAAAACAAAAATAATATTTTTCTTAAAAGGAATGCTCAGCAAACTAGTGAACTTTAGAGTGCTATAAAGCTTCCTAAAGAGATGGCTATTATAAAAGTAAGTGCTCATATAAAAGTAAGTGCTCTTATAAAAGTAGGTGCTCATAGCTAGCATGGAGGTTAAAAAAAGAATTAAATAAAATGCCTTGGCTGATCATTATGCCAGGCAGGCAGCCCTCACTGAGAGCCTAACTAAATTTTTGGAGAGGTTCAAAAGGCTATTATAGAATGCCTGCAGTCAGCTCCAGTCAGAAAGTAGGTACTGGGAGAAATATGAGCGTAAATTGGATGTAAACAAGCTACCCTTTCTCCTCTTTTGCTGATTTAAAGCTACCTTTATCTATGTTAGTTATAAAGCCACTATTCTTAATGCTGCTTTTTGCATCCTTAATCACTGCTTTATATGAGCCCAGTACCCAGTTGCAGCTGACTAGCAAACTGATGGTTTGTATACATTTTCATTTGGGAGTGTATTAGCTTGCTAGGTCTGCCATAAAAAATGACCACAAGTTAGGTGGCTTAAAATAAGATATTTATTTTCTCATAGCTCTGGAGGCTAGAAGTGCAAAATCAAGGTGCCAGCCAGGTCTGATCCTTATGGAGAAGGAGGGAAAATCTGTTCCACACCTGTCTCCCAGCTTCTGGTGGTGGCCAGTGGGGCTTGCAGCGGCATCGCCCTCATCACTGCTTCCACCATCATGAGGGGAGCAGAATAGGTGACCCCAATATGTGCCACTTTGTCACATGCATTGTTTTGGGCTGAAGGTGAGAAAGACTCAGCTGACACAGGAAAAGGTTATTTGGCCTCTCCCTTAATTGCCTAAAAGAATTTAGATAGAGGGTCTGTACCAGGAAGAGAGCAAATACCAAGGATAACTTTTTACGTCAGAAAGACTTATTTGCATGGCATGGCAAACATTTGTTTACCAAATTTTTGTACATCTTCCTATGAATTTTCTTCTTCCCCTTTGAACCCTGACCCCTACCTGCTTCTCCTTAACTTGGGATGGCACATAAGCCTCAATTGCCTGACTCCCTTTGTGGTCCCATATATATATAATTTGTTTTTCTTCTGTTAGTCTGTCTTATGCCAATTTAATTATTAGACCAGCCAAGGAACCTAGGAGGGAAGGAGGGAAGGGTTTTCCTTCCTCACAATCCCATGGCATAATCCCATGGCATTTTCCCATGAGTCTCTGTCCAAGTCTTCTCCCTGATAGCACCCAGTCATGGTTATTGGACCACCCTTATGCAGTGCAAGGTCTTCTTCACTTGATTACATCTTCCAAGGCTCTGTTACCAAATAAGTTCACATTCAGGTTCCAGGTGGACAAACATTTTTTCTGTGGGGGAGCTCTACTTAACCCAGTGCAGGGGCCCCCAGCCTCCCTTGGTTCCAGCTGCCTGTCCTAATCAGTTGGTTTTCTGGGTAAACGAGCTCAACCATTAGGTGATTTTTAGATGGAAAATAGCACAATAGACTAAGTAACCTAGCCCAAACTCCCTATTGTGTTGTACTCAGAAAAGGAAGTTCCTGTCTCCACTGGAAAATAGTCAGCAAACTTTTGTAGGAGCTGGCTTTTGTAACTAGACTTTTATAGAAATAGAATTGAAAGGGGGCTAGAAAACAGATGGTGTTTGTTTGGCGGATATCTCACTTTTATAGATCTTACAAGTAAGATGCACTATTTGTTTTTTGATTTACCTAATGATCTCCACACTACAGATTTTATTGCCCAGCACCAAACTATTCTTCGTAAGTGATGCCAAAATATTACAACATTATTTGACAATCCAGTAGGGGTATTTTGGCTGCAAACAGGTCATTGGGCGACCTCCAATGACTGGTTTTGGATTTGTAGCCTACGAGCTACTACCCATAATCTGGACAGGAACTTGTTATCTTGGTAAACTGATGCCTCCTTCCTTCCTTCCTTCCTTCCTTCCTTCCTTCCTTCCTTCCTCCCTCCCTTCCTTCCTCCCTCCCTCCCTCCCTCCCTCCCTTCTGTGCCGTGCGGCTTGTGGGATCTTAGCTCCCTAACCAGGAATTGAACCTTGGTCCTTGGCAGTGAGAGCGCAGAGTGCCAACCACTGGACCATCAGGGAATTCCCTGGTACCTCCTTTCAGTGTAGCTCCTGACATCAATATAGTTTCTTCCTTTGGCCCATACATCTCTCCTTTAGGAGAAAGACGTCATTAGAAAACATAATTCAAGGAGAAAAACACGACCTTGATTTTGAACCTAAACCTTAACAGCTCAAGGGGAATTCCAGGTTACATTCTTGTCTCCTCAAGCTTCTTCATTCATGTTTTACAAAAGGCCCAGAAAGTGGGGAACACACCTATGTGCTGTGGTTAGGAGAACAGCAGGCAAGTTAGATGATACCTGCTCGTCTGAGAGGTGCATAAACTTGGCAGGTGGCGGTTAAGAATGGAACCACTGTCGCCACAGCATTGGCTTCTTAAGGGTGGACCTGTGCTGCTTTAGGAGAAGAACGTTGTACTCCCACCCCTGCAGATTACTGTTCGTAAAAAGAGCTGGAATACAGCAAAGAAATTAGGAGATTAGGTAATTTGGTTAATAACCCCCTACCTGGTTCTTCAGGCTCTTCAGATTGGGGCTGGAATCTTCTCTCTTGATTAAATCTTGGAACTCTCAGGTCTTGGCTGAGAAGTGGACTCAAACAGATCAGAACCTTTCTCTTAGTATTGATATTTGTCAGTAGTGTGGTGATTAGATGTGTGATCTCCAGAATTTTAACACGCTGCTGTACAGTCACTATCCCATGAAATGATCCAACAAATAAAATTCCCCAGCAAGAAGATCAGGAAAGCCTGACACTTATGGAGGGTGAAACAACCCCTAGTGTTCTGGGTTGAGTTGCATCACACAAAAAAGGTATGTAGGACTCCGAACTCCCAGTGCCTCCGAATATGACCTTATTTAAAATAGGGTCTTTACAGAGGTAACCAAGTTAAGATGGCATTTTAGGGTGAGCCCTTATCCAGTATGACTGGTGTTCAAATAAAAAGGGGAAGTTTGGACACAGAGGCAGACGTGCAGAGAGAGAACACCATGTGAAGATGAAGGCAGAGATTGAAGTGATGCTTGTGCGAGCCAAGGAATGCTGAAGATCGCTAGCCGACAACCAGGATTTAGGGGAGAAGCGTGAAAGAGTCCTCACAGCCCTCAGAAGGAACCAATCCTACCGAAACCTTGATCTTCTAGCCTCCAGAGCTGTGGGGCAATAAGTTTCTGTTTAATCCACCCAGTCTGTGGTACTTTGTTATCTAGCCCTAGCAAATTAGTGCAACTGGAAATCTTATAAGTGATCATGACACTTAAACTAGCAGAGAAGATCTAGATGGATCCCACACGGAGATGTTAATGGTCTATCCTTCAGCTCAGGTTGAAGATACTGGGATCCTATAATTGGAACTACCTATCCCTACACAATTAACTGTCCACATTGACACAACTTCACCATTCCATTGTCTTAATTAGCATAAATTTACTATTTTAGGAAACTCTTTCCTGGGAAAATAAAAGTTGGAAATGGTTTTATTGTTTATACCAAGAAGTTCTTGAAAAAGCTATCAACTCTTCAATAGAAAGCATCAACCAAGGACAGTTTATGCCCTAAAAATCTTTGAAACCATGTCTTCAAAATCCTTGCCTTGCTAAACGACTTTAATCCTACCACCAGTCCTAAAGTATTATATCATGTCTCTTACCCAATATTAATCAAACCCCCACCCATATTAAAAGACCCACCTTGAACCAGACTGCAAATTCTCAGTAAAATCGACCTTGCCCTTCCTTGTTTGAGATACTTCCAAAGCTCTGTGAGGTGGTGGTCTACGTTGCCAAGGCTGGCAATGAACTTAGCTCTGTCTTATCAGCAAGTTGTGTTGTGATATTTAGGAGCCAACATTCTAAAGAATGAGGCAGTTTTTTAAGCAGTTGGAACTCGTAGTGATTCTGAGCGAGTGGAGGGATGGTCGAGGTAGAGTGACAAATGGTGAGTTTGAGCCATCCATGTACCTTCACCTAAAGAGAACCAAGGACCAAAGAAAACCAAAGAAACTAACAGGTGGGCGTATTTAGAGGCGGGGGGCGGGCCGGGGAAGTGATGACAAACATCAGTTATGTTAAAAATAAATCTTTGACCTTGATTGCAATGCTCTTTACTTATTGTCTCTGTTCAGGCTGCTAAAACAAATTCCTATAGACTAGGCGTCTTAAAGAACAAACATTTATTTCTCAGTTCAGGAGGCTGGAAGTCCAGGCCAGGGTGCCAGCACGGTCAAGTTCTGGTTAGAGTTCTGTTCCAGGTTGCAGCCAACTTCTTGTATCCTCACATGGCAAAAAAAAGAGGGCTAGCTAGCTCTGTGGCTTCTTTTTTAAGGGCACTAATTCCATTCATGAGGGATCCATCATGATGACACAAGTACCTCCCAGAGGCCCCATCTCCAAATATCATCACATTGAGGATTATATTTCAATATATGAATTTTGGAAGAACACAAACATCCAGTCCATAACACTTACCTTGCAATTTAAAATTCCATGTAAGTATGCCCTAGACTTGCTATTCAAAGTATGGATGTTTGTGGACGAATAGCACCAGGGTCACCTGGGAGCCTGTTAGAAATTCAGCAACTCAGTTCGTACTCAGAAAGTGCTGAATCACAGTCTGCATTTTGACAGGAGTCCCAGGCTGACTCAAATGCACATTAAAGTTGGAGAAGCATGAGTCTAGTAGATTTCAAATGGAGGTGAGGAACTTAAATAATCAGGCCCTCCTGGGACAGGTTGTACTAGAATTTCTGTGTGGAAAGTCCCAGAAAATGGGGATAAGTTTAGGTCACCCTTGGAAATTTTTTTTAAGTCTTTATTGAATTTGTTACAATATTGCTCCTGTTTTATGTTTTGGTATTTTGGCCATGAGGCATGTGGGATCTTAGCTCCCCAACCAGGGATCGAACCCACATTCCCTGCATTGGAAGGCGAAGTCTTAACCACTGGACCACCAGGGAAGTACCCCACACTTGGAAGCTGAAGCAAGTAAATCACCACATCATAGGTGGGATTTGTCATTGCTGGAGGGAGGTAGCATAGTAGAAAAAAGCAAAATCAGAGGATTCAGACGTCAAGTTCTGTTTTTTGCCATTTACCACCTATAACCTTGAGTTATTCCTTACTAAAATTTTGAGCTTCAGTCTTATCTCAATACAAGAGAAATAACAATGTCTCCTCAAGGAAGGTCTTAAAAGAGTTAAATGCAAATCTAGGGGAAAAGTGCTTTGCAAGCTATAAATTCTTATACACATGTAAATCTGTTAAATCATGTTATCTGGCAAGTAATTTACCATGGAGATGGTTTACAGTTATGTTCATGATAATGGCCTGTTTTTAAATTATCCATCTGTGGTCTTAAGGTGAGAAAATTTTAGTATGAATTACATTTTCTAGATATTTTCTAAAAACTAGTTGTTTCCTTCTGTAGATTTTCTTACAGAAATAAGAATGCATGGACTGATTTCCTTCCTTCCTCCCTCCCTCCCTCTCTTTCTTTCCTCCTTTCTTTCTTTCTTTCCTCCTTTCCTCCTTTCTTTCTTTCTTTCTTTCTTTCTTTCTTTCTTTCTTTCTTTCTTTCTCTTTCTTTCTTTCTT
>NC_041217.1:4050489-4061020 GCF_002837175.3 Physeter macrocephalus | reverse complement strand
CTTTCTTTCTCTTTCTTTCTTTCTTTCTTTCTTTTTCTTTCTTTCTTCCTTCCTTCCTTCCTTCCTTTCCTTCCCTTCCTTCCTCCTTCTCTCTCTCTCTCTCTCCTTTTTTCTTTTTCTTCCTTCCTCCCTCCCTCCTTCATTTCATTTGATTTCATTTCATTTGATTTCATTTTTTCATTTCATTCAGCAATTATTTATTGCCATGCACCTCACTGGAATATAATGGTGAACAGTGTTGTCAAGGTTCTTGTCCTCATGGAACTTGTATTCTACTGAGGGAAACAGATGATTAAAAACAATGAGAACATAAAATCAGCTGGATGAAAATTCGATGGCTAAAGTAAAGCAGAGGCAGGGCATAGAGAGTAATGGAGGCATGTATGCATAGGAGGAAGGGCTATTGTAGACAAGGTGGCCAGGGTAGGCCTCTCTGGGAATGATTTTCCACCAGAGGCTTGAATAAAATGAGGGAGACAGAGTAAGCTCTGAGTGAAGAGGACTTTAGAAGGAGGCAAAAGCAATTGTAACATGCTCCTCACTCACGGTATTTGAGGATGAGCAGGGATGTGGTTACCGGCCAGAGTGGAGAGAGAAGCAGGGGCGGGGGAGGAGGTCAGAGGGCACTGGCCATGGGGGGGCGTCTCGCAGCAGTGGTAAGGAGTTTGGAGTTCTTCCTAACTGTGAAATTGGGGTGGGAATTTCTGTTTATAAATAAGTATACTGCCTTTTGTGCATTTGTCTGATGTGAATTACTTCCTGAAGAGTCTAGGCGACTTTTGATTAAAAAAAAAAAATTGAGGGGCTTCCCTGGTGGCGCAGTGGTTGCGCGTCCGCCTGCCGATGCGGGGGACGCGGGTTCGCGCCCCGGTCCGGGAGGATCCCACGTGCCGCGGAGCGGCTGGGCCCGTGAGCCGTGGCCGCTGAGCCTGCGCGTCCGGGGCCTGTGCTCCGCAACGGGAGAGGCCGCAGCAGAGGGAGGCCCGCGTACCACCAAAAAAAAAAAAAAAAAAAAATTGAGTGCTTGAACCTGAAAAGCTGAGGCCTCGACCCTAAACTTGACTAAACTGGCCGTGATGCTGCTCAGTGATGTGACCCTTCCTGAGTCAGCCAGGTAGTTGCCCTCTTAGGTTTTTAAAAAATTCATCAGCATTCTTTTCATTTTAAGACATACAAATCTATCAAAAAATGTGTCCTAAAGAAGCGAAGCAAAGAAAGAGATTTATCAGCTCATACCTGAAGAGCCCGTAGGTGGTTGGGCTTCAGATGTGGCTTCATCCAGCTCAGTGGCTGCATCACGTGATCCCAGCTCTGCTTCAGCTTCATTCCCAGTCCGCATAACCTTGCTTCCTAGAAGCTGGAGTTTCACGGCCGCAGTGATTCTGAGTCTCAAATCCTCATTCCCTGCAATACCAGCTAAAAAGAGAACGAGCAGGTAGGGGGAGAAAAGAGGAAACATCTTTCTCAGAAGTCCTAGCCAGTAGTCCTTCAAGTATCCCTGGACTGAATTCCATCATGGGTCCACTCCTGAATCAACTCGGTGGCCAGGGAGATGGAATTTTCTTATTGGCTTAAACCAATCATATCTATTCTTAGAGCTAAGAGTAGTGTCCATCCACCCAAACTGAACAACATAGGGTGGGGAAAGGGGTGACTCGCTGGAGAAACGTCTGAGTGTGTTGGCAGAAAGGAAGGACGCAATCTTAGACAAGCTGTAACCTGTTGAGCATAGCCCTTGAGCTAAAATGGTTTTTATGTTTTTAAATGGTTGAAAAAAAAACAAAAGAAAAATAATATTTTGAGACACATGGAAATTATATAAAATTCAAATTTTGGTGTCCCCAGTAAGAGGGGACAAGTTATTGTAACAAGTTATGCTTGTTTGTTTAGGTGCTGTCTGTAGCTGCTTTCATGTTACAGCGAGAGTAGTTGCAACAGAGAGCATGTGACATGCAAAGCTTAAGTAAAGCCTATTCACTATCTGGCTTTTTAGAAAAAAGGTTTGCAGCCTACGGTACCAGAATATCTAAATTAGATTAAGCAAAAAAAAAAAAAAAAAAAAAAAAAAAAGGAGTTGATGGCTAACATAACTGAAAATTTCAGGGGTGGACATGTTTTCAGGTCTGGCTGGAACGAGGAGCCTCAAACAGGGTCTCATTGTTATTCTCACCATCCTTCCTCTTGCGCTCTCTTTTTCTTTTTCCATCCTCAGCTCTGCTTTTTTCTATGTTAGGTTTGTGGTCAGGGATGCTCTTCCCAAGTGGTAGCAAATATACCGCTAGACTTACATTGTTCTCACAGCTCATGAACCCAGAAGGCATGTATTTCCTAAGGGCTTTTCCAAAAGCACAGAGGAAAATTCTGCTACCTCTACCGGTGGAGTTACAGCTCATTGATGGCATGAATCGCTAGGCCTGGAGAGGTAAGGATTCCGACCAGCCAGCCTGGGTGATATGCTCAACCTTCCATCTGAGTTCCTGAGGCCAGAGGATGCATATAACCCCCGAGAAGGGCATTTGGGAAATTCCCAAAAGGGGAAGATGCTGGAAGACCAAAAGCATCAGATGATGACTAACACCCCCCTTTAAATTATTTAAAAGACTGTTTTATTCTGTTTTAATAGATATTAATCAAATCGCTGATTTCATTTCATAAATTTGTTTTTGAAAGTATTTCTCTCTTTCAAAAAAAGCTGGTTCAAGGGAATCTGTGTCTGTTTCTCCAGTCAAAGCATAAAACAAAAGGGAATGTTTTCACAGCAAACAGCTTTTCAGAGAGAACAGTTGCTTGGCCGGTGTTTTGGAGCAATGGGATTTAGATGTGGTGGAAAAGGCATAAGGTCCAGATACCTGATGAAACTTGTCAACACTTTTAATTCTACATCTGTTGTTGATCACACTGTGGGACTTGTTAATACGTTTATGATCATGTCGCCACAATAGGAAAACACCGAGGTAAATGGTGGCGTCTAGTCAGGTGGGGCACTGGGTTCTTCATATATATTTGGTGGCAAACAATCCCACTAAAACACGGCTGGCTTATTTCATTAATGTAACTCCTAGGAAGGCTTGTCTTTGGTTTTGTTATTCTTTGTGCCCCAGGCATAAGCAAGTAGACAAATTCAAGACATTTAAGCCAAGGAAGTGGCATGGTAATTAGCTCCCCCATTAACAAAGCATCAGTTTTATGTGAAGTGCTAGTTAGGCTCTCAGGGCTGTCTTCCCTCATCTGGTTAGCGAGTGAACAGAAAAGCTGGCTTTTTGACATGGCATGTGCCAGAGTTCGGGTATTTGTTAAGCACCTCTAGTTGTTCAAATGGAGTAGATACTGGGGGCTTGTACTATCCTATTACAGTTAATGTTTCCTATCAACACTAAAGTCAACCTTTTGTAACAGTAAATTAAAATAGGAGTTTTTCCTAGTCTGTGATAAGGTCTGCCCTCCCGTCCCCCACCAATCGCCTTTGAATGAGTTGTGAGAAGTAGAGTTACCATCCTATGAAGCCCACAGGCCGACACACCACACAGGAAGTCTGGTAGGACGTCACACTGGAAATGCTTCATGCTTTAATGAAATAATGACACGAGAGCCATTTAGAGTAATCAAAGAAAATGAAATTCAGAGTTGCTCAGCCAGGCGCCATTTGTAAGCTTTATGTAAAGGAGCTCCCATAAACTCCAGCAAGCCTAGACCTTGGAGGGACAGTGTCTGATCCACCCTTGTATACCTAGTGCCTAGCAGAGTGCCTGGCACAAGAGCCACATGAGTGAATATGTGTGTTCTATGTCTGTGAATAAGTTCTCTTTGGTTGCCAAAGGGGAAAGGGGGATGGGGGAGAGATAAATTAGGAGTTTGGGGTTAACAGATACACACTACTATATATCAAATAAACAACAAGAACCTACTGTATAGCACAGGGAGCTACACTCAATATTTTGTAATAACCTATAATGGAAAAGAATCAGGTTCATATATATATGAACCTGAATCACTGTGCTGTATACCTGAAACTAACACAGTATTATAAATCAACTATAATTCAATTTAAGAAATTAAGAAAAAAAGAATATGTGTAACTATATCTCTCCACGCAGGCGTCAACTCACATCTTACTGTTAGAGTTTTACACATACTTTACTACACTAAAAGCCATGGTCCTTGAAAGCAGCCTCTATTAGCGACCATAGTCTAGTGCCTTTCATGTCTAGTATGTGTGGAATATCCATTTTAAAGTGAAAATATGACATTTATTACATCAAAAATATTTTACCAACAGAAAGTCAAAAGTGTGTCGGTATAGTGATTTCTGTATATTCTGATTTCCTCTTAATAATGGCTTATGTTCTCATGGGGACTATTTTTTTATTGTCTTCATTAATGATCTGGACAAGGTAGAGGGATTTAAGCAGATGGTACCCATAGCTGGTCTTTGCTTCTCAACATTTAAGACAAAATGAAGGATGCGATAAAGCTGTAAACTAGGGAGGCATGGGATCCCAACTTGAAATACTCCCTGGTGTTTTTCAGTGGCTTTATTTGGGAATGATCTTTACGCTAATGTTTACTGGCTGAAAGTTGGGAATAACTCTCTTAGAACAATATCTAGGTAGAAAATGAATATCGCCAAGAGAAAAATACCAAGAATGTATTTAGGAGCCTTGATGATGGGTAGAAAATAGGCAAGGAAAATGAAATGGATGGACACCCATTAAAACCATCCAGATGGTAGATATTCTGGCCCAGTGAGGAAAAACCAAAACCAAAGCGTCACAGAATTTATAGCAAAAATTCACACGGTAGTATCTTGCCAGTCGGGGTTGTATAACAAAGAGGTTTTGGTTTCTCGACTGTGAGCTCAGTGAGGTTGGGGCAGTGCCCGTATTTGCTCACGGTATTTCACCCAGGATCTACACCCACACCTGGGATGAATGAATAAACGATTTGTAGACTCAGAAACTGTAGTCTCAAACTCTGCTTTGCCTGGAAAATGAGTTATGAAGAGCGTGCAGACAGGGAAGCCTCCACGGCAGCTAAGTGTTGGGAGGAAGCTTGTTACTTTTTGGTATTCCTGTCCTTTTCAGCGTTTTTCTCATTTGCAATCTTTTTTCCACCTCCTCAACCCTCTTATTCCTTTTTTACATAAAAGGTATTTGCAAATGCTTGCAAAAGTATTGCTTAAGGAGAGAAAATTTCCTTTCAAGATCCATGTAGATTTCTGGTAGTATGAACATGCACTTTGAATAATTAATTTTTTTTTTTAGATGAGTATAACACTTTTCCACTAGAGAATATTGTTTTGGTTTGAGAATTTTCACATTTTCTGTAAATAGAAAAAAAATGATTCTCCTTTGTGACAAGGACTTGAAAAAAGAATTATTCCCAAATAGGTCTCATTAAGACAACAAAATCAGCTTATGTCCCAAGAGCTTCTCTCTCTGCACCATCTTGCAGGAATCCCATCTGTTTTTGACTGTTGATGTAACAGTGAAAGTAATCTTTTAAGTTAATGCCTAGCAACAAGGTGATTTAGCAGACATGTTAAAGCAATACGTTTTTATAAAAGTTTGCTTGTCAAATTTGATGGAGTTTGACTAAGAAAAATGGTCAAGGAAGATCTAGCCATTAAAACTAATGTTTACCTTTACAATGACTCTCTGTAACAGGAAAGGAAAGAGCCATCATAAACAGATGATTTAAAATGGAGAACACGTTCCTAAATGCTCATTTCATGTGAAATGGCCCCGCACTTAAATTTATTGTCAGTGAAATCATAAGATGGGGCTCACTTGTGCTCCTGGTACTATGCTAGATTCAAAGAATAATGTCTTGAACTTCCTCCTCTTTCTTTGACCTCTTTCCATAAAGCATAAGGGTGACTAAGCACCAAGAAGGTCTATCACCATTTTTCAAGCCGACAGAGCATTTAATATAAACAAACCTTGCAATTCTTTGCCGGTCTATGGGTGAAACCTTGCCAGAGTGTTTTATATTGGCTCGTGTTTGAAAGTGATCATTATTTCCTGCCTTCAAAATTATCTTAGTGAGTGCTATAAATTTAAGATATGCAAATCTACAGAGAACAGGTACTATCTGCAAAGCGAAGTGGAGCCTGACAAGTGGAATAAGATTTATTACTTGAATCATTTCTAACTTCACAAGAGGATTTAAGGCAGAATGTTCACTTACCTCACTTGAAAACGGAAGAAATAATGCCCACATTGCTTATTTCCAAAAGATGTAAGGATCAAATGACCTATGTGTCAAGTACTACACAAATGCCGGATATTGTTATATCTGTAATTAAATAAAACTAAATAAATAACGCGAAATGTCTTTAAATGTCTTTTAAACTGTATTATTTCAACTCCTCGAGTCCAGAACCAGAGTTTAGGTGTGTGCTGGGAATTTTGGAGTTTTGGGGTATCAGCTGGGACTGTATTTAGGTTGGATGATTTTAGCTCAAAATATCAGAAACCCTCAACTCAGTATGACTAAAACAACAAGCACTTTGTTATTTTACAAAACAAATGACCCAGCGTTACTGCAGGATGGTCCAGGGTCTTCTTTGCCATTCATTTTCTTTGCCCGTCCTCAGATCCCCGGAGGTGATTCCATGGGTTACCGACCAGGGTTCTCGGCCTTCCCCAATCAATAGAAATTGTCTAGAGGCCAGACAAGAAGTTCAGGCCAGGCTTTACTGGGGCCCCCGCTGCAGCACGGGGGGCGAGAACAAACAACAGGTTCCCTTGCTCGCTCGCTCCCCGAGGGCGGTAACCTGCTTTCTTATATGGGGTGAGGGGTGTGTCCAGGGGTCAGGCCAGAGGGGTAGCTTAGGTGGTCCGCCCACCCCTTAGGTGGTGCTGTGTGCAGGGGGCATGCGCAGTGCCCTCCTTGTGCTCTCGACACCCTGTTTTTGCTCCAGGCGCTTCAAAAGCGGCAGTTGGGATTTTTGGTCTCTTTGTATCTTTTTGCTCCAGAATTTGCCCCAAATGTGCATGCACCCAGTTATTTTTAGTCCCTTAGAGTTTCCTTGAGGCAAAGGGTCCCAGGTCCCAGCAAAGTGTCCCAGGTCCCAGCCTGTCCCACATGCAAAGGGAAAAAAGGCATGATGTCTTCCTGCCTATTTACAAGGAGTGAGGAAATCTTTCCTAGAAGCCCTGACAGACTTCACATCTTGTCTCCTGACAAGAACGATGCTGTCACACACCCATTCAGTACCTGTGGGAAGAGGACTCCGTGACAGGCTTAGACAAACCGGCTCCAACCCTGGATGTGGGTTGGGGCCCATGAACGGCGTGGGGATTCTGTCAGAAAGGAAGGGGTGGGGGATGAACACTGGGTAACGAACCAACAGAATCCGCAGTACTTGGTTCCGTGGTCTTAGGCCCCGTCTCACTAAATTTTAAATTACTCCCAGTTAATTTTCCCATTGTTTTAATTAACTCATGAGTTTATTATTTCTCTGGGAATGACTCCTCCTTAAATCTCAGGTTCATGTGGCCAAGATTCTGCTAGATATCACAAATGTGATATTTACAAAACAAATCTCATCATCGAAACCCTTCAGCCTGGGTATCCTTGACATTGGTTACTAACGTCACCGTTTTCACAGTGTGACCATTGATAAACGTAGCCACGAATTCTTTGACACTCCTCCCATTGAGGGGTGGGGTTTATATTCCTACCCCTTGAAGCTGGGCTTATGCCTGCTTTGACCAAGAGAGTACCGTGAAGGTGATGCTATGCTACTTTTGAGGCTAGATCATAAAAAGCCTGGGACCTCTTACTGTGCTGGGACACTTGCTGTTGGGGCCCTGAGGCACTCTGCAGGAAGCCTGACTTCACAGAGGCAGCCATGGAGGGGGAGGGGGAGGGGGAGGGAGGGAGAGAAGGGGCCCAGTGAGTTCCAGACATTCACGAGTCAGCCTAGCCTAGGTGCAAGACTTGAGAGCGAGAAGCTTCGACATGATGCCAGCTCCCAGCCATCAGGTCAGCCCAGTTGTTCATTCAGCTCTTCTTGGCTGAAGCTCCAGACGTTGTGAGCAGGACCGTGCCTTCCCTTCTCTGCCCTGTCTGAATTCTTGACCCACAGGATTCTTGAATGGGAGGATTGGGTCTTCCAAAAATGACTGCAAGAAAATCCCGTTCCAGTTGCGCTTCTGTACTGGGTCTCCTCCTACATTGCGGCGGGGTCTGTGTCCTCTCCCCTTGAACCTGGGCAGGCCTTTGACCGCTGTAACCCCCCGAGCACAGAAGAAGTGATCCAGTTGGCTTCTGAGGCTGGGCTGTAAAGCACCTTTCAGCTTCTGCCTTGGTCTGTTGGTCTCTCCCTCTCCAGATGCTCCCGTCCAGCTTCTTCCTCTCCCAGCCCAGCCTTCGTGCTGAGAGGAGCCTCGACCACATGGAGAGCCCACATGTGGGTGCTGCGGTCCACCAGCCCGGCTCATCCAGCCTTTGAGTCTCCCAGCCCAGGGGGCAGATATATGGGTAAATCGCCTTACCAGTGGCTCTGTGTCTAGTCATTCCCAGACAGCAGAGACCTCCCAGCTGGGACACCAGATATTGTGGAACGGAGTCCAGCCATTCCCTCTGTACTCTCTCTAAATTCCTGACCCACAGAATCCAGTAGTATAACAGAGTGACTGTTGTTTTGTGACATCAAGTTTGGGGTGGTTGGTGATGCAGCAGTGGATATCCACAATAGTAGCTTAGTTAGTTGGTTATTGTTTTAAACCACTAAGGTTTGGGCTGGTTTGTTATGTGGTGATAGATAACAGAGCCCCCAGCTACTCAGGTTTGAAAATGTTTCACTCTTTCCTTTCTTTTGTTTCATATTCATTCAGAACTCTTATTCCATGGATTCTACTTTTGTCACATCCCTTGAATTTATCCTCTTCTCTTCATTCTCACTGCCACTGCTATGTTCAAGCATTTCCACCTTTCTCTAGATCGTTGCAATAATCCCTTAACTAATCTCCCTGTTCCCCACTTTCCTACCTACTGTTTCTCGGTCCCCTCTACCTGAACTCTCCCACTCATGGCCCCCGGGTTGTCACAGTAAACAGAGAGCTGAAGGGTCGCTCTGTACTCCTGCTCGGACACTGGCCATGACTCCCCGTGGCTCACAGAGCCGAGTCTAAATTCCTCATACAGCGTTCAGAACTGCCCGCGAGTCTACGCTCTGGCCAGAGGATTGTAGCTCTTCGCTGCATGCTCCAGTCTTGGTTTTACTCCAGCAGTGTCTTTTGCATCAGCGCCCTTCCTCTCCAGTGTCCCCTCCTCATAGCCCAGTTCAAACCCTGCCATCTTCCAATACGGTCAGTAAGACTTCCTGGATCTGCTGTGGATAGAAATTGCCTCATGTCCTTAGAAGACTTCATTTTACTACTAATAAAGGCTTCGTCACATCTGCCTCATTTTACAATTATCTCTGTAAATGTTCTGTCATCGCTCACCATGTTACTGAACGCAAGTTCGCGTGCCCCGTGCACGGTGAGGCCAAACAAACAGAAATGTCGGAGTTTGGAGCAGAGAAAGGTTTATTGCAGGGCCATGAAGGAGACGGGAGGCTCGTGCTCAAAAAAGCCCCATCTCCTTGAAGGGTTCTCAGAAAAGCACTTTTAAAGGCAAGGTGAGGGAGGGGTGTGGTTAGTTGTTGCAAAGTTCTTGGTGTCAGAATGCTTTGTTCTTGTTGCTGTCCACGTAGGTCAGGTCGCTCGTGATGTTCCTGTAAACCTCCAATAAAACAAATGTTATTCTCTGTTCTGCAACTTTTAATCTCTATATGAATGGACTGTTAAAGGTCAGAGCCCTGAAAATAGGCTATCATGTATATATATATTTTGTTAACATCCATTAGCTCCAAAGGAATACAATGTTTTCCCTAATGTTATCCAGCTAACATTTTCCTTTTTTTTTTTAACGTTTTTATTGGAGTATAATTGCTTTACAATGGTGTGTTAGTTTCTGCTTTATAACAAAGTGAATCAGTTATACATATACATATACATATATCCCCATATCTCTTCCCTCTTGCATCTCCCTCCCTCCCACCCTCCCTTTCCCACCATTCTAACTGGTCACAAAGCACCGAACTGATCTCCCTGTGCTATGCAACTGCTTCCCACTAGCCATCTATTTTACATTTGGTAGTGTTTATATGTCCATATATACAATACCACTCTCTCACTTTGTCCCAGCTTACCCTTCCCCCTCCCCGTGACCTCAAGTCCATTCTCTAGTAGGTCTGCATCTTTATTCCCATCTTGCCCCTAGGTTCTTCATGACCATTTTTTTTTTTTTTTAGATTCCATATATATGTGTTAGCATACGGTATTTGTTTTTCTATCTCTGACTTCACTCTGTATGACAGACTCTAGGTCCATCCACCTCACTACAAATAACTCAATTTTGTTTCTTTTTTATGGCTGAGAAATATTCCATTGTATATATGTGCCACATCTTCTTTATCCATTCATCTGTCGATGGACACTTAGGTAGCTTCCATGTCCTGGCTATTGTAAATAGAGCT
>NC_041217.1:4048266-4049341 GCF_002837175.3 Physeter macrocephalus | reverse complement strand
TTCTTTTCCAATTTGGATTCCTTTTTCTTCTCTGATTGCTGTGGCTAAAACTTGCAAAACTATGTTGAATAATAGTGGTGAGAGTGGGCAACCTTGTCTTGTTTCTGATCCTAGTGGAAATGGTTTCAGTTTTTCACCATTGAGGGCAAAGTTGTCTGTGGGTTTGTCATATATGGCCTTTATTATGTTGAGGTAAGTTCCCTCTGTGCCTACTTTCTGGAGGGTTTTTATCATAAATGGGTGTTGAATTTTGTCAAAAGCTTTCTTTGCATCTGTTAAGATGATCATATGGTTTTTCTCCTTCAATTTGTTAATCTGGTGTATCACATTGATTGATTTGCATATATTGAAGAATCCTTGCATTTCTGGGATAAACGCCACTTGATCATGGTGTATGATCCTTTTAATATGCTGTTGGAGCCTATTTGCTAGTATTTTGTTGGGGATTTTTGCATCTATGTTCATCAGTGATATTGGCCTGTAGTTTTCTTTTTTTGTGACATCTTTGTCTGGTTTTGGTATCAGGGTGATGGTGGCCTCGTAGAATGAGTTTCGGAGAGTTCCCCTCTCTGCTATATATTAGAAGAGTTTGAGAAGGATAGGTGTTAGCTCTTCTCTAAGTGTTTGATAGATTTCGCTTGTGAAGCCATCTGGTCCTGGGCTTTTGTTTGTTGGAAGACTTTTAATTACAGTCTCAATTTCAGTGTTTGTGATTGGTCTCTTTATATTTTCTGTTTCTTCCTGGTTCAGTCTCAGAAGGTTGTGCCTTTCTAAGAACTTGTCCATTTCTTCGAGGTTGTCCGTTTTATTGGCATAGAGTTGGTTGTAGTAATCTCTCATGATCCTTTGTATTCCTGCAGTGTCAGTTGTTCCTTCCCCTTTTTCATTCTAATTCTATTGATTTGAGTCTTCTCCCTTTTTTTCTTGGTGAGTCTGGCTAATGGTTTATCAAATTTGTTTATCTTCTCAATGAACCAGCTTTTAGTTTTATTGATCTTTGCTATCGTTTCATTCATTTCTTTTTCATTTATTTCTGATCTGATCTTTATGATTTCTTTCCTTCTGCTAACTTTGT
>NC_041217.1:4039706-4040539 GCF_002837175.3 Physeter macrocephalus | reverse complement strand
TTGAGATGATCATATGGTTTTTATCCTTCAATTTGTTAATATGGTGCATCACATTGATTGATTTGCATATATTGAAGAATCCTTGCATTTCTGGGATAAACGCCACTTGATCATGGTGTATGATCCTTTTAATATGCTGTTGGAGCCTATTTGCTAGTATTTTGTTGGGGATTTTTGCATCTATGTTCATCAGTGATATTGGCCTGTAGTTTTCTTTTTTTGTGACATCTTTGTCTGGTTTTGGTATCAGGGTGATGGTGGCCTCGTAGAATGAGTTTCGGAGAGTTCCCCTCTCTGCTATATATTAGAAGAGTTTGAGAAGGATAGGTGTTAGCTCTTCTCTAAGTGTTTGATAGATTTCGCTTGTGAAGCCATCTGGTCCTGGGCTTTTGTTTGTTGGAAGACTTTTAATTACAGTCTCAATTTCAGTGTTTGTGATTGGTCTCTTTATATTTTCTGTTTCTTCCTGGTTCAGTCTCAGAAGGTTGTGCCTTTCTAAGAACTTGTCCATTTCTTCGAGGTTGTCCGTTTTATTGGCATAGAGTTGGTTGTAGTAATCTCTCATGATCCTTTGTATTCCTGCAGTGTCAGTTGTTCCTTCCCCTTTTTCATTCTAATTCTATTGATTTGAGTCTTCTCCCTTTTTTTCTTGGTGAGTCTGGCTAATGGTTTATCAAATTTGTTTATCTTCTCAATGAACCAGCTTTTAGTTTTATTGATCTTTGCTATCGTTTCATTCATTTCTTTTTCATTTATTTCTGATCTGATCTTTATGATTTCTTTCCTTCTGCTAACTTTGTGGTTTTTTTGTTCTCCTTTCTCTTGCTTTAGGT
>NC_041217.1:3992927-4037927 GCF_002837175.3 Physeter macrocephalus | reverse complement strand
AAACCAAAAATCAAATCCATCAATGATAACAAGTGCTAAAAACTGTAGTAAAAAACAAAACGGACAGACAGAATCCTAGGACAAATGGCAAAAGCAAAGCTATACAGACAAAATCACACACAGAAGCGTACACATACACACTCACAAAAAGAGAAAAAGGAAAAAAATATATATAAAAACTTTTTTAGGTAATTAAAAAGAAAGAAAGAAGAGAGCAACCAAACCAAAAATCAAATCCATCAATGATAACAACCGCTGAAAACTATACTAAAAAAAAAAAGAAAAAAACCGGACAGACAGAACCCTAGGACAAATGGTAAAAGCAAAGCTATACAGACAAAATCACACACAGAAGCATAAGCATACATACTCAGAAAAAGAGAAAAAAGCAAAAAAATATATATATATCGTTGCTCCCAAAGTACACCTCCTCAATTTGGGATGATTCTTTGTCTATTCGGGTTTTCCACAGATGCAGGTACATCAAGTTGATTGTGGAGATTTAATCCGCTGCTCCTGAGGCTGCTGGGAGAGATTTCTGTTTCTCTTCTTTGTTAGCATAGCTCCTGGGGTTCAGGTTTGGATTTGGCCCCGCCTCTGCGTGTAGGTCGCCAGAAGGCGTCTGCTCTTCGCTCAGACAGGCCGGGGTTAAAGGAGCAGCTGATTCGGGGGCTCTGGCTCAGGCCGGGGGGAGGGAGGGGCACGGATGCGGGGCGAGCCTGCGCCGCAGAGGCCGGCGTGACGCCGCACCGGCCCGAGGCGCGCCGCGCGTTCTCCGGGGAAGCTGTCCCTGGATCCCGGGACCCTGGCGGTGGCGGGCTGCACGAGCTCCCGGGAGGGGCGGTGTGGACAGTGACCTCTGCTCACACACAGGCTTCTTGGTGGCGGCAGCAGCGGCCTTAGCATCTCACGCCCGTCTCTGGGGTCCGCGCTTATCGCTGCGGCTCGCGCCCGTCTCTGGAGCTCCTTTAAGCGGTGCGCTTAAACCCCTCTCCTCGCGCACCCGGAAGCAAAGAGGGAAGAAAAGGTCTCTTGCCTCTTCAGCAGGTCCAGACTTCACCCGGACTCCCTCCGGGCCAGCCGTGGCGCACTAACCCCCTTCAGGCTGTGATCACGCCGCCAACCCCAGTCCTCTCCCTGCGATCCGACCGAAGCCCGAGCCTCAGCTCCCAGCCCCGCCCGCCCCAGCGGGTGAGCAGACAAGCCTCTCGGGCTGGTGAGTGCCGGTCGGCACCGATCCTCTGTGCGGGAATCTCTCCGCTCTGCCCTCCGCACCCTGTTACTGCGCTCTCCTCCGCGGCTCCGAAGCTCCTCCCCTCCGCCACCCTCAGTCTCCGCCTGCGAAGGGGCTCCTAGTGTGTGGAAACCTTTCCTCCTTCACAGCTCCCTCCCACCGGTGCAGGTCCCGTCTCTATTCTTTTGTCTCTGTTTTTTCTTTTTTCTTTTGCCCTACCCAGGTGCGTGGGGAGTTTCTTGCCTTTTGGGAGGTCTGAGGTCTTCTGCCAGCATTCAGTAGGTGTTCTGTAGGAGCTGTTCCACGTGTAGAAGTATTTCTGATGCACTTGTGGGGAGGAAGGTGATCTCCGCGTCTTCCTCTTCCACCATCTTGAAGCTCCTCCCTATCCTGTATATTTCAGGCTATAGGCAACAGTCTTTTACAAAACGTGCAGAGTCAGCATGACGTAAGCACAGCTGACAGAACAGATCTAATGTGGCGTCAGATTTGCTCTTCCTTATTACAATACTGTGATCTTCTAAAGGCAGGAGTTATCTCTTATTCATCTTAAGACTTCTGACTTGGGGAAGCACATAGGCCTTACTCAATAAACATTTGCTAAAATGAGTGGAATTTTGTGGTTTTTTTGTTTGTTTGTTTGTTTGTTTTATCCATTGTCAGGAAATTTGTTTATCATGCATTGCTTCTTCCATCAACTCCTTGTATTAGTTTCCTAGAGGTGCCATAACAAACGACCACAAACTTGGTAGCTTGAAACAGCAGACATTCTCTCCCAGTTCTGGAGGCCAAAAGTCTGGAGGCTGTAATTCCTCAGAGGTTCAAGGGGGGAGTCTGTTCTTTGCCACTTCTAGCTCCTGGTGGCTGCCCAGATTTTCTTGTTGCTCCTTGGCTTGTGGCCACATCACTTCAGTCTGCTTCTGTCTTCAGAGTATTCTCCTCTGTGTCTTGACAGAGTTCCTGCCTCTTTTTTTTTGAGGACATTTCTTAAGATCTTTAACCTAATCGTATCTTTTATAATAGAAATTAATATTCACAGGTTCTAGGTATTTGCCATTCTTTGACCTATAACACTCCTTAAAGCTACTGAGATTTGTTCTCTTTACATTCCTTTTCCTCCTCTTGCGAGTTTTTTTTTCTCTTTCCTTGGAATTCTTATTGAATAGTAAACATTTGCAGGTTCTTTTTCAAGATTGCTTTTCACCTTAAATCTCCTGCCCACTCTTTCCATGTTTAAGTTTTAAGAACTGATATCCATTGTGTGGTGTATTTTAGTGGTAGTGATATATATATCACTGCCACTAAATATGCATATGAATATATGTATATATATACACATATATATGTATGTATCTGTATCTCATTGGTCTTTTCCTGGCTTTCATGAACAAATGTAACAAAAGAAATTTAGTTGCAGTATGGTGCCTGCTAAATTAGCTTTTGGATTTCCAATCAAAACATAAACTTCACAGAGCAAGCCCAGTAGCTCTTTGGCAAGTGAAAAGAACTAGAAGAGTGGTTAGAAATCCCCCGTCTGCAAGTAACATAAAACCAACTTACGGTGGCCTAAAATAGATGGGAATTTCTTGTTTTTACAAAGAGTTTTTTTGGTGGCCAATCACTGAGATGTCAGTTATGGATTTCTTATATTCTCTTGGATTTTCCTCAGAATCAAGAGATGACTTCCTCAACAGCTCCCAGCATCCTATCTATGTTCAAGGCAGGAAGGGAGTGCGCACTAGTCACGTTTGCTTCTGTTTCTAAGAATAAAAAAAAATGTTTTTCTAAAGTGCCCAGCAGAATTGCAGTTATATCTTAATGGCCAGAATGTCTCCTAGTTTTAAGGAAAGTAGGGAAACTGGTATTTATCCTGTAATAGTGCAGGTGTGAAGGAAAGCAGCATCTACTACTCCAAAATATGCCTCTTTGAAATAAGGATGATCTTGAGCTGGTTATTTTTGAGAAATAGAAGACACAGAAGAAGCTCTGAAAACTGAGCAGAAGTTACCCTTTTGAAAGAGAAATTTACATTTATAAGGGGTTAAATATCCATTTGTAACTGTGCCTTTTTCTCTGTACCAGGAAGAGGAGGATGACTAGAACTCTAGAAACTCTTATCAATGGAGAAGGCACTGACTTAAATTTGCATAACGACCATACCCTTGTTTACTGTGCTTTCCTTGGTCATCTCCCAGGAACAGGCCTCCTCCCCCACCCCCCAGCCACTAACACCCTTCTTTGTCTTTAGCTGGAGATGGTATTTAAGGTGATGGCTTGGGCCATTTGTGAGAGTTACTCAGTTTTCCTGGGCCTCTCCCACATATACAGGAAGTATACATGTTATTAAACTTTTGGTTTTCTCCTGTTAATCCATTTTTTATTATAGGAGGGTCTCAATCAAGAACATACAAGGGTAGAGGGAAAATTATTTTTCCTCCCCTATAGTGGCAAAGTAGTAGGAGGTTCAGAATGTCTTGCTAGAAGAGCCTAAAACTAGATTCTGCCTTAGAGTTAAAACTGAGCTTCTTGTTATAGAATTCGCGTCCTGAGACCTATATATCAAGGATAGGACTGGTCCCACATTTTCAGTTTCATGTAAGTACTGACCACAGAGAACCCTTGTAAATGTTAGAGTCTTGCCTTCATCACTTGAGATGCCTGCCAGAAGACCTCCTCTCTATGGTGAAAATGGCAAAATTATCACATCAAAGGGCTTCTCCTGCTCATAGAGTGAAGGAACACTCTATGTCAAGAACTGGGAATGGGCTGAGATTTGACCCTACTTGCAGGGAATCAAGTAAGCCTGCCACTCACTGGATGTTGGCAGAAGACACGAGACTTCTGGGTCAGAGACAAAGGACTTTCTTACTTACTCATGGCAGCAGCCACATTCCTGCTTCAGTTCCCTGAGCCCCAGTCCCCACTGGGTGATGTGAAGAAAGTCAGATGACACCTGAACACTCACTGGGTTGGAATAGGAGTTTATGGAACCAGAATCTTCTATACTGCAGAGTGAATATGCCTGCCCTCTACCCTGGTGGAAAGCATTGTTTCTGCCTTCCAAAGATGTTTGTTAGGAAGCATCATTGAAATGACAGTCTGAAACAAAAGCAGTCAGGGCCTGTGTTTGCAAGACATGTGGAAATATAAGAAACTAAAGGAAAATTGTCCCCAGACTCGAGTCCATCACATACACCCTAGTCTGCTCACCCTGCTCTAACTGACCTGTACCACTGCTATTTCAAGAATCAACAGAATTGGCTTGCAGAAGGCATATCAGTTTTGGAAACTCGCTAATTTTTTCTTTTTAAAAAAATTTTTATTTTATATAGGACTGTAGTTGATTTACAGTGTTGTGTTAGTTTCAGGTGTACAGCAAAGTGATTCAGGTTATACATATACATATATCTATTCTTTTTTGAATTATTTTCCCATTTAGGTTATTACAGATTATTGAACAGAGTTCCCTGTGCTATATAACAGGTCCTTGTTGCTTATCTATTTTATATATAGTAGTGCACATATGTCAATCCCAAACTCCCAATTTATTCTCCCCCCCCCCGCCACTCTTCCCCTTTGGTAACAATAAATTTGTTTCCTATGTCTGTGGGAAGCTCGCTAATTCTTGTTTTACTGCACCCCAGGATGGCCATATGCTCCTGTGTTCAGCCCCTCCTTCCTTCCCCATCCTTCCAAGCACCCTGCTCCCTGGTTCTCACCATGTTCATAGGCACTTTCACTAGCACCAAGAAAGGCATTACTTTCAAATTTGTGTACTGAATAGGTTATCTGACTGAAAGACAAAAGGTTCTAACCTGAGCAAAGAGTATACAAATTACACTATAGGTAATGAGTGAGGTGCTGATGAGGTCTTCTGACCATTGAGGGGTGAGAATCCACCAATTCTGTGAACAGACAGTGAGTGGTTTGGGGGCAGGCAATGCAGGCTTGACTTAAATGGGTTCTGGATGAATCTGATTATAAAAGCTTCACAGCAGGTCACCTTCGGCTAAGCAGTATAGCTGCCCATTGACTAATAATGATGTTGGATTTCTGTTGAAAGCATCATACGCTACCAGCTGGATAGGATTTTTTTTTTTCCCTGAAGGCTGGAAATAGGTTTCAAAAAGCTAAATTGACTTCATTTCATCACAGGTACAGGCCAAATTCTTTGTTAATGATAACACCTGTGGGAAAAGAAAACTATCCAGTTATCCTTAAGATACAAAGAAGATCATACAGATTATACTATAGAGAAGACCTTTAAGATTTTATGAAGCATATACAAAAAAGCTGGCTAAAGGGCTTCCACTAGAAATTTCAATAGTGCCAGAAGTTAAGGGGTACTAGGAAAGCCAAGCATATTGAGATCAGGACAGGCTCTGTGACATGATGGAGGAGTGAGCATTTAGTGGGAGCCACCAGCCAGTCAACCATGATTCACGGTCAACTGCAAGGCCTTAACCAAAAACTGGATCTGCATGCCTGCATCCAGCCCGTGGGATTTCTCGGGACTCATGTCTGGGAGGAGAGGGGCACCTCTTCCATCACTTCATGGATAGATTCCCGCTGTGACCCCAGATGTCCAGGGCTTCACAGGTAGCTTTTCCACACTAAGAGGTCAAGAGCCTTACTCCAAACAGCCATCTAGATGAAGGCTTCCCTAAGCCTGCTGACGGATCTGACCTTGAATATTACTATTCGCAGCCACGTCCATTTCCTTACTGTCCTCTCTCTGCACCACACACCTCACTTTCCACCCCCAGAAGGCTCTGCTTCTGCCGGTTTTCCCCTGCTTGGACCACTCTGCCATCTTCTTTCCACCGGCACAAGCCTACTATTTGCACCAATCTCAGCCTCCCCTTCCTACCTCCAAGATATTCCTTACTGTGTCTTCCTCAGCATCGTGGTTACAATTTACTACACTATCAGCTCACATCTCTCTGTTGCTGCTGTTGGCATTTCTGTCTGTTATCTCTCTCGCCCACGACAAAGCCTCTGTGTCTATTATCATGCTATGCACTTAACATTTAAAAATCTTTTTCTTGCGAAATGAATGCCTTTTAAGTCCACCAAGAGCCAGGAGGTGAGCACAAAAGCAAAAAAAAGCCCAGTCATCCCTCTGAGATCAACAGAGCAGCTGAACAGATTCTCACCTTTGTATGAGTCATGCCCCCCTGCAATCTGCCAGCAGCAGGGAGGTTTGATGCCGATGGGAGTGGAAATGAAGACTAAAACGCAGTTTCTTTGAAATATTCTTAGAAAGCATTAATTCCATTTTTTCTCATTTTTTTTATAGTTGAGCTTTTGGTGCTGGGTCAATGCCACCTATTTCAGGGTGGTACTGTCCACTAGGGCAATGAACTGCCATAGCTTTTTTTCTGGAGCGATGTTCATATCTGCTCAAAAAAGGAACGCTCCCACCGGCACTCCCTGTAAGGCAAAGGGAGAGATACACGACCATGAGCCAGTATGAGAGTAATGGAGAGAAGATGCCAGAGAGGAGGAGAGATCAAAATACATTTGTTTCTCAAGGCAAGAGATCAAGGGAGAGAGTTCGTTGTCAAGCTGTAGCTCTCCACCTTGAAGTACAGAAGAATCGTATATAGAGTATCAATGAAAAAAATATTGCCTGCCGTATCAATAAACAAAAAATTTTGCAGCCATCAAGCCATCCCATTACAGCCGCCCCTACGGTGAGCCCTGTGGGAACTCAGAGTGGAAACGGGGTGCCCGCCAGCAAGCCCTCAGCCGCTGTAGCCACATGCCCCCCGTCACCCCCTCAGCAGTGCACCCTGAGGAGACTCAGGATGAGAAAGCACAAGATACTGGCCCCAGACAGCTGAGGTACACATCAACGGGAGGATTTCAGTGAGCCCAGATGCTAGTATCTTGCCGTATATAGAAAAGTGCTAAATTCCTTAACTTGAGATGTCCGGTTTTCTTTAATTAACAGTACTCTTTTGAAGTTCCAACCACCTGGTCTTTGTTGCAAAACCTCCTATGTATCCTAGCTCTTCCCTTAGCCCTTTGGAGCAGTCCCTATCTGAGATGCTGTGTCCTGGGCTTAAGTCCTCAGTGCTGTCCCCTACATAAAACATAGTTCTCAACTTTTAGATTGTGCACTTTTTTCCAGTCGACAGGAGCGTATGAAAGAAGATTCCTGAGCCTCAACCCAGACCCATCATATAAAAATATGTGGGAAGGGATCACGGGGCGGGGGTGGGAGAGACAGAGAGCAGGAATCCACATTCTGCATTTTTAAGAAAGATCAGAAGCTTTTTATCCAGAGGTTCTGAAGACCACGTTTTAAGAAACAGCAGGACTTTTGAGACAGATAAACCCAGTTTAGTCCCCTTCTAGCAGCACAGACTTAATTACACAGAGCCTCAGTTTTCCATCAAAGGGAAGTAATATCAACGCACCTCACGGGGATGTTAGGAAGTTAAAAGCACTGTGTCCCACGTGGTGCCAGGCACAGGTGTCTTTGGAAATATTTACAGTTGTAACATTTTAGAAAAGGTAATAAATGGATCTCTCATTTTTGTGCTTGTGGTGAGGCAAAAGCATCCCTCGTTACCGGGAGATGGGGGAGAAGATAATCTGCTTATTGTAAGCATCTCCATTCACTTTTTTCTCTTCTTCTTCTTCCTCTTCATGGAAATAATAGAGCTGAGAATTAGTTTCAAACTCGACAGTAAAAATGCTCAACATCACACTGGTTCTGGACAGGGCTTTCTTTAATAATGTAGAACTAAGGCGGTATTCTGGAAGAGCATAGAAGTCTTCTAAGAAAGCTAAACCCCAAGGTGAAAAAAGCTATCCCAAACCACTCAGCTTCTTTATAACCTATTAGGACCCAACTGTGACATGACTTTATATGAGCCTTTAAATCTACAATAATGTCTCATGATGGGATGCTACTATATGAAACAAAACACTTGGGAAACTGGTAATTTAAAAGAGATTGAGATTCTTTAGAAAAATAAGACGAGTTTAACTTCAAATAGCCAATTGTCGTAGTACATTTACTATGACAGTGTTTCCCCAAATTCAATTTGTAACGTATTCCCACGGACATTGCTTTTATAAAACATGGCATAACTGTATTTAATTTTGCAGCTTATACAGTCCCTTGAAGAACAAACTACATTTTAATTTTCTCTCAGATAAAGTAGTATTTTATTTTGTGTCTCTTGTTATATCCTCCCAGTTTCATATATTTGCCATTTTTCCTTATTTTGTCTTGAGCTTCAGCATTAGTCATCTCAGGCTGAGGGGCAGTAATCTTCATAGGAAGCCACTGAATCCCTTGGGTCATTTTGTTTAGTTTCCTGGACTATTTAAATTATGATTTTTAAAAAGTAAAGTGATAGAATGTGATACCTTCATTTTGCTTTTCAGTGCATTTTGACCAAATCTTTACCTGACGTATTACTTCTTAAATGTTAAAAAACACTAATTATATTTATCTCACAGGTTAAAATATAAATACCAAAAATGCATTCACGGCATTTGATTGTGTATTTTCAGAACTTGCTTTCTTAGAAAAATATTCAGCCTGCGAAACTGAAGTTGAATGTAAATGCGTATAGTCAGAATATTAGAGTTGAAAAAGACTTTAATGGTCATCTGAGCCCTATTTTTATAGGAAAAATAGTTTTAAAATGCCAGTGTATCATTTTGGCCATTTATTTATTTATTTTTTGGACTTTTTTTTTTTTTTTTTTTTGCGGTACGCGGGCCTCTCACTGTCGTGGCCTCTCCCGTTGCGGAGCACAGGCTCCGGACGCGCAGGCTCAGCGGCCGTGGCTCACGGGCCCAGCCGCTCCGCGGCATGTGGGATCCTCCCGGACCGGGACGCGAACCCGTGTCTCCTGCATCGGCAGGTGGACTCCCAACCACTGCGCCACCAGGGAAGCCCCTGGACATTTTTTTTTTAAGCCTCACTGTTTACAGATATCTTAGCCTAGCTATTAACAGCAATTCCCTATCGAGAGAGTTATAAGTTTTTGGATATCCCCAAATTGTCACTTTCTTTGCATTGTTTCATGTTATGAACTGTCAGAGGTACGTTTTCTCTGTTTAGTAACTGTGTCTGATATTTAGATATTCTCACCGCAGATGTCAATCACCTTCACCAGTGTTTACGCAGCTATTTAAGTAAAATATAATGTAAGTAACAGATATCAAGATAGCTTAGAGATGAGAAATGAAACATAATTTAAAATGTTTTAAAAATAGTCCTTTTCTTATTATAAAAGTAATATTTGTTCATTTTGGGAAGGTAGCATAATGCACAGAGAAGAAAATAAATTTCCAAGAATAATTCTACTATCTTAAAAAAAGTAATACTTTAATAGCTTGATGTATGTATGTGTGTATATATATATATATATATACACATATATAATTTACACATAGATATGGCTATATAGAAATATATTTGTCCAGTATTTTGTGCACTCATGCACACATTAAAAATGCTTCCAACATTAAAAAGTTGATACATGTGCATCTTGAATTATTGAGAAACACTTTTTTTTGAGTTACAGTGGACTACGCTTTTAGATACTAGCATCTAAATCTAAATAATGGAGATCAGACCTGAATTTTCCCTATTATAATAGGGAATTAAATTCTTGACTAAGGGCCAGATGTCTATTTTTGTTGTCTAAATAATTGCAAGCATTGTGTTAAAACCAACTAGAAAAAAATGCATCCATACACTGGTTACCATAGAATTCTCTGGTGCATCTATGTTTAATGTAAGGAGACATTGTAGATTAATTTTGTTTAATAATACATTATCATCAGTTACTAGATAGAAGTTCTTATTTATGTAATTTTTTAAATAGCCACAAATGAGCAGGTAAAGTGAAGTTGAACACCTTCATTAAGAATATAGCATTTGGGGCTTCCCTGGTGGCGCAGTGGTTGAGAGTCCGCCTGCCGAGGCAGGGGACACGGGTTCGTGCCCCGGTCCGGGAGGATCCCACATGCCACGGAGCGGCTGGGCCCGTGAGCCATGGCCGCTGAGCCTGCGCGTCCGGAGCCTGTGCTCCGCAACGGGAGAGGCCACAACGGTGAGAGGCCCGCGTACGGCAAAAAAAAAAAAAAAAAAAAAAAGAATATAGCATTTGGACTTCCCGGTGGCACAGTGGTTAAGAATCCACCTGCCAATGCAGGGGACACGGGTTCAATCCCTGGTCCAGGAAGATCCCACATACTGCAAGGCAACTAAGCCTGTGCACCACAACTACTGAGCCCACGTGCTGCAGCTACTGAAGCCCGCATGCTTAGACCCTGTGCTCCTCAACAAGTGAAGCCATCACAATGAGAAACCCACACACCGCAACAAAGACCCAACGCAGCCAAAAAAAAAAAAAAAGAGTATAGCATTCAAGAAGCATCCTTTAGATTTTAGAAAGATTTCATAGGCTTTAGAGATTTAGGGTCATTTGTTATTTTTAATAAAAATCTTCATGTAAGTTGATTTTACTCACTTATTTTTCTCATTACCATTGTTTTTTCATTAAAAATAAAGTCTCCTGAAACATTTGAGATAGGCTTTTTCCCCACATGACTTGGACAATCACATTCTTTTTTTGGTGCTAAGCTATTAGAAGAGCTTTGAAACTGAGAACTGCCTGTAATTTCACTTTACTTAAAAATTTCTATCATCTTTAGAGCAGGGCTCCCCAACCCCTGGGGAGCGGTTGGGAACCAGGCCGCACAGCAGGAGGTGAGTGGCCGGCGAGCGAGCCAGGATTCACCGGCCGCTCCCCATCGCTCGCATTACCGCCTGAGCCATTCCCGCCCCCCTCCCCCGCCCCCGCACCGCTGTGGTGGAAAAATTGTCTTGCATGAAACCGCTCCCAGGTGCCAAGAAGTTTGGGGACTGCTGCTTTAGAGAATGATTTCATTACCTTTATAAGCCTATACCTCAATAGTTAGACAGCCCACAGTTTACGTTTTGCCTTCGTCTCAGCCTGAGGAAATCATGATCTTTTCTGATGGTTTCCCAGATGAGTATCCAGCTTGCTTTTCCATCCTCTTTCCCTGCTATTTCCCCAGCTCTCTTCTATACATCTTTGCTGAAGAGCAATTTAGAAATAGGCTGATATTGGAGGTCCCTGAAGTGGCTTCTAGGATCCCATGGCAAGGTTAGACTGAGAACAGCCTGTGTCATACCCTCATCTGGCTACCTTTCCAAACCACTCTGGTCATTAAATACCCAGTAGCGGGTTAACTGGGGGCTGGTGATTGGTGAATAATGATGCTCAAATTCAGGGGGTGCTTAGATACTGGGAGATGACAAAACCATATATGCCATTTCTTTTTGCTTCAGAGTTTCTTTTCTTGAGAGAAAATATAGTAATCTTTTGGGAAGGAAGTTGCAAACTATCTCTGAAAGCAAAGTGTGTATAAGACAAAATTTCCAGCCTGATATGGAGCAGTGATGGTGACTCAGAGTGTGCTGTTCAGAAGTAAGTCCTAAGTACAAACATGGAAGTGATGTTATAAATACATTTAGGAAGTGGGAGATCTGGAGGTCATCTGAGAAGTGTCTAACTGAATGTTCGCATAAGATGGATTTTGGGTCCCTTCTTTGTAAACAGAACACTATCACTGTAGCTATAAGATTAGTCATGATCTTAAGTGTGGAGGAGACTCAAAGCTCATTTAATCACCCAGGTCTGTCAGAACTGAAGCAGTTTTCCCAATTCATGTCAGGAGAAGCTTTGTATGGTCGTGTTGGGATTAGAACCCATGTCTTCTGTTTATTAGTGTTTTGCCTTCAATATTATTTTTTATTCATCTAGGAAGGAATGTGCTATTTATTACTTTTCTCCCTGTTTTCCCTTATTACATTTATCCAAAGTTCCAAAGAGTTAACCCACTGCTGATCCAACATAGTCCAAACTGATCTCTTTAGTTGTCTATATAATATAGTGGTTAAACATGATGGTTTTCAGGTCAGACAGACTTGAGCTGTAGTGCTGTCTATACCTCTTCATAGTTATGTGACCCTGAGTGAGTCAGTTTACCTCTCTGTGCTACACTTCCCACATCTGTAAGATGTAGATCATCTATAGGGTTGCCTCACAGCTGTATGTGTTACACGTTATGATACATATGCTCAGTACATCACGTGGCCTTACTATGTGTCTCAGCATTCTTGTCACTGCAGTTATGTTTCATGCCACATGACTACGTGAATTATTTCTTAAGTAGGAATTTAAAACAAGAGTAATAATTTTTTTTTAAGTGTGATCAAGATTTTTTTTTTTTTTTTTTTTGCGGTACGCGGGCCTCTCACTGTTGTGGCCTCTCCCGTTGCGGGGCACACGCTCCGGACGCGCAGGCTCAGCGGCCACGGCTCACGGGCCCAGCCGCTCCGCGGCATGTGGGATCTTCCCGGACCGGGACACGACGCTCTGCGGCATGTGGGATCCTCCCGGACCGGGGCACGAACCCGCGTCCCCTGCCTCGGCAGGCGGACTCTCAACCACTGCGCCACGAGGGAAGCCCTGATCAAGGTTTTAAAATCTGCCTTGAAATCTTAAATTGCCAAAGGAAGTCTGTCCTGCGTGTGAATCTAAGCCACTGCAGAGGAGGCAACGTGGGTCCAAAACCTCACAGAGAGTCCTCGAGCCTTTAGAGGGTCCCAAAGAGTCAAGCTAGGTGAGCTGTAGGTATCCCGCAGAACCAGACTCAAATCATAAATCCCTGTATAACTGCGCGGGTTTCTACAAAGTGGCGTTCCGTGCACCGGGTAGGGAAGATGATGTAAAGAGCCATCAAACGTTATGAGACCCGCACCCTGCAGTACATAAACAAAGTGAGGTGGAAAACAGAAAGTTTGCCTGATAATCCTCAGCCATATACTGCGTCATGAAAGGGCATTTTAGTTCAAATGTGGGAAGCGTCGCCAAAAAAGCTGAAGGCAGACAGGCTGAGCCTAATTAGAGCAGAGTAGAAGATTTGTCATACCTTTGTAATTCACACAACAGCCCGTGCAGCCCGACCACAAGCTGGCGAGATGTTGGCCCTCTGACTGTTTATAGCTGTGGTCTGTTTTTCCTTTAAAACCCCCTTTCCTCTCTGTGTTCCCAGACACTTGGCATTTCTCTTGAAGTACAACTCAAGTTGAATACAGAAGAATTAGTCTTCTTCTCGATTTTCAGGACAACAGCTCTTCAAGAGAAATATTTTGAAACCTACAAAGTCCTTGATTGAATTTACATCACAGCAAGGAAATTCAGCCAAGTGATTGACGGCCTTGGAGTCAAACAGGCCTGGAACAGAATCTTGGCTCAGTCACTTATGGGTAGTGCTCAGGCAAGAGATTTAATTTGTCTCTGCCATAGTTTCTTCCACAGTAAAATGGAGATGATAATAACAATAGTAGTAGTAGTAGTAATACCTGTCACATAGGATTAAATTATATATTTAAAAGATTAGGGGACTTCCCCGGTGGTCCAGTGGTTAAGAATCCGCCTTCCAATGGAGGGGACGTGGGTTTGATCCCTGGTTGGGCAACTAAGCGCACTCGCCACAACTACTGAGCACACAAGCCACAACTAGAGAGCCTGTGTGCTCTGGAGCCCACCCGCCGCAGGGAAGACCTGACGCAGCCAAAAATAAATAAATAAATAAATACTAAAAAAAAAAAAAACATTGGCCATTATACTTGGTGCATAGTAAGCTCTCAGTAAATATTAGTTGTTTTTATTGTAGAATCTATTTTATTCCTGAGACCATTACTTCCTATTTGTTCCACAGACCAAATCTTCCAAGCCAAAGAAGAAAAAGGTAGGATAATTTTGTATCAGTTTATTGGTGACTATGCCTTTCAATAAGTATTGCCTTCAAAAGAGGATGCAGCTCTACTTTTGAGAACTGAAGAACAAATGTGTGCATCGTATGTATCTCAGCGCTAAGACTGTGCAACTGAGAATGCACAGCTGTCCCACATCAGGAGGCAGATGCCTCCATCTGACCCAGGATCAGCCTCATCCATTCTTCATTAAGAGGATGACTTGGAAAATGGAAGGAAGACCCTAAACTCTCCCTATTGGTAAGAAGGGTGAACTGAAGGCAAAAGGTGGTGCTGACACTTAGGGTCATGGGTCAGAATTAGTTTATGCAGAATGGGTCATTTTATAATTTTGAATTTATTTTTATGTTTTAAAAAATGATGAATGTAAATCACAAAACTCAACTACTGTTTAGAACAAGCTTCCGCCACCAAAGAAAGTGGAGCTCTCCTTAAATGTAATGTATCAGTGTAATTGCTTTCGAGAAAGCTCAGGAGGAAACTGGAGATGTTTTCAGTGTAGGAAGGTGGAATCTCCCCCTTCGGTGATGTTGAATGGCGACACATTTCGATGGTTAGCATAAGGTCTGCCGGCACAAAAAATGATCATATCTAGTGACACGTGCGGCAGACAACAGCTGTGATTGTTTTAGGCAGCGGAGAAATGATCCACGTATAATGTGCTATGCTGAAAGCATTTGCAGTTAATCACAAAAAGTACGATAACATTCTTCCGCAAGTTTTAAAATACGTGGGCCGAGAAAAACTGAGGTGGCTCCCAAATCTACCTAGTCATCAGCATTATGTAAGGGCTCTCCTAGAAAATGCTGACTCCCCGGCACTGGCCCCTGAAGGTTGTGAGGCAGCAACTCTAAAGAGAAGCCCAGGGTGACCCACTTAGGGGCCACTCCCTGGACTGGCCCACTCCACTCTGCTGTGCTTCATAGGTCTTCTGTCTTTCTCGGAGCTTCTTCATGGGGTCTTAAACCAAGCTGTGAGTCCAGGTTTGTTTGTGTCATCAGAACAAGTGATGCTGAGGTTTCAGAGTCAGAACATGGTCACGATGACTGTGGAAGACCTGTTTTTCTCCTCAGTTGGTGTGGAATAATTGAAGTTCCTCAAGTTCACTCAGTAAATATTTACTGAGCACTTCCTCTATGTCAGACACTGTTCTATGTGCTCGTGATATGCACCGAATACAATAGAAAAACATCCCTGTTCTCCCAAAGCTGACATTTTAGTACAGGGAGACAGGAGAAAATTAAATACATAGGATGTAGAGAAATAATGATATGAAAAATGTTCAGGGAGATGGCAAGTCCAGAATGTGTGTGTGTGTGTGTGTGTGTGTGTGTGTGTGTGTGTGTGTGTGAGTATGCCATGTGGATTTTAAATAGGGTAGTTAGGGAATGCCTCCCTGAGATTATATTTGAGCAAAGACTTAAAGTAGGTGTGGGAACTAGCAGAGCTGATACTTAGTGGAAGGACATTGTAGGCAGAGGAAACAGCCAGCGCAAAGGTCTAGAGATGAGCCCACTGGTTTCCTGTGGCTGCGATAACAAAGGACCACAAACTTGTTGGCTAAAACAACGGACATGTATTCTCACCATTCTGGAGGCCTGATGTCCGAAATCAGTATCAATGGGCTGAAATCCAGGGATCGGCAGGGCTGCGCTCCCTCCGGAGGCTCCAGGGGAGAATCTGTTTCTTGCCTTTTCAAGCTTCAGGCGGTGCTGGCCTTCTCTGGCTTATGGCTGCATCACTTTAATCGATTTTTGGCCTGAGAAACTTCAAGGTTGGAATTGCCATTAACTGAGGGGGGATAGCTGGATTGGAGGAGACCAGGAGCTGGGTTCCGGACAAGTTCCATTTGAAAGGCCTATTATAGCTCTAAGAGGAAGTCTAGGGGAGAAGTGCAAGCTAAAGATATAAATTTGGGGTCATAGCTATTCTCTTTCTTCGGGCTTCCCAGTTACTAAGTCCACAAAATTTTGATCTCAAGTGTATAGAGTAGCAGAGATGGTCTTTGCGACATCACTGGCCAAGGATATTAACACCCACGAGAGATGCTCGTGCAGTGATCAGAAGGCTTTATGCTCATGTGTTTTCTCCAAAGTTGAATAAAGGTGTTTGTCATTGTGCAAAGAAAAATCAAGACTGTCTAGACAGTGCAACTGCTGAATCCGGTTAAAATACTGATAAAATATATTTCTGGCAAAGCAAAAAAAAGATATGAATTTGGGAATTGTCAGCACGTGTATGGTGTTAAAGAGTAGGAAACTGATGAGTTTCCCCAGTCGATGAGTGAAGAAATGTGATGCAGAAACTGAGCCCTGGGGCATCCCGTGGTTGAGAGGTTGAGGGGGAACCAGCAAGTGAGACTGAGAAGCCCCTGATGTGGTTGGAAGAAAAAGAGTGGTGTCCAGGCAACAAGTAAACAGGTGCTTTCAAGGGGAAAGTGATGACTGCCACATGCTTCTTAGAGGGGATGTTAAGATGGAACAATTATAAAAGAGAAGAAGAGGACAGGATTGGAGAGGTGGAGAGACCCAACAAAACTTTTGAGAAATTGCTATAAAGAGAAGAGGAAACACAATGGGGTCATTGGAGAGGGAAGTAGGATTCTTTGAAGTTTTTTTTTCTAAAGATCTTTATTGATGATAAGAATGACCTAATGTAGGAGGACAGATAGATGACTCAGGAGAGGAGAAAGAGGGAATGGAATCCAATGTGGAAGTGGACGGCATGGCTCTAGGCAGGTAATAGTACAAGGAGACAGAGATGCTGGTACAAGGAGGCAGAGATGCTGGTAGGTGGCAGGTGAGGTATGGAAATTCTCTTCTCACTGCTTCCGTTGTTTCTCTGAAATAGGAAGTCACCAGCTGAGAGTGAGCATAGGAGAGCCGGTGTTGGAGGTCCGAGGAGAGAGAAGGTATGAAATAATTATCTGGGAGATCAAAGTGAATGCATTAGGTATGTGGGCGTGATGCCAGCAGCATATGGACCTCCATGAGGTTCATGGTCTCGATTTAAAGTCAGACAAGTCAGTGGCCTTTTGTGGTTGGTCTCCCACTACCTTCAGCATCAAAGATACAGGTGTGGGGTCCATGGAAAGATGGACAGAACCAGAGCTGTGATTTGGACAAGCCCATCATATAACTCAAGAGAATAGCACAGAGTTGAGGGTGAATGCAAGGAAATGATGCTAATGATTGACCATGGAGGGGAGTAAGGACACGAGAGGGAGCGGTTACATTGGAAAAGTGGGCTTGATGGATTGTAGGTGGTGGTGTGGAAGGATGTAGAATCAGAGTTGTAGAGGGAGGCGGTAGACTGATTGCAAAAAGTGGCCCTAGGGACTTACCGGTGGCGCAGTGGTTAAGAACCCGCCCGCCAATGCAGGGGACACAGGTTCAAGCCCTGGTCCGGGAAGATCCCACATGCCGCGGAGCAACTAAGCCCATGACCTACAACTACTGAGCGTTCTCTCTAGAGCCCGCGAGCCACAAGTACTGAGCCCACACGCCACAACTACTGAAGCCCGCGAGCCTAGAGCCCGTGCTCCGCAACAAGAGAAGCCGCCGCAGTGAGAAACCCGCGCACCACAACGAAGAGCAGCCCCCGCTCGCCGCAACTAGAGAAAGCCCGCGCGCAGCAACGAAGACCCAACGCAGCCAAAAATAGATAAATAAAAATTTTTTTAAAAAGTAGCCCTAATTTTCTATTCCTCCTTAGATCCAGGCCTCTCCCCACATTAAGAGGAGGATTCGTGGCGGTCCAGTGGTTAAGACAATACACTTCCATTGCAGGAGGCTAGGATTCGAACCCCAGGTGGGGGAGATCCTGCATCCGCCTGGCGGTGTGGCCAAAAACAGAAAAAAAAAAAAAAAAAAAAGAAGTATAAAAGGAGGAGACCATTTTCCAGCTCCCCTTTTTTGGTCAGCTTTATTGCAGTATAATTGACCAATAAAATGATAAGATATTTAAAGTGTACATTGTGGTGATTTGATATACACATACATCGTGAAAGGATTCCTACCATCTAGTTAATGAACACACCCATCCCCTCACATGTTTACCTTTTTTTTGTGTGTGAACATTTACATTCTCTTAGCAAAGTTCAATTACATAATACAGTGTCACTATGTTTTACATCACCATGTAAAACATCAGATCACCATGTTTTACATCAGATCTTCAGATCTTATTCATCTTATAGCTGAGAATGTATACCCTTTTTACCAACCTCTCCCTATTCTCCCCCATCCCTGCCTTTCCGGCCCCTGGCAACCACTTTTCTACTCTCTGCTTCCATGAGTTTGGCTTTTTTCTTTTAGATTTTATATATAAGTGATACCATGCAGTAATTGTCCTTCTCTGACTTATTTCACTTAGCATCATGCCTTCAAGGTCCATCCATGTTGTTGCAAATGACAGGATTTCCTTCTTTCTCATGGCTGAATAATATTCCATTGTATACACATTCCACATCTTCTTTATCCATTCATCCACTGATGGACACTTAGGTTGTTTCCACATCTAGGCTATTGTGAACAATGCTGAAACGAACATGGGAGTATACATATCTCTTAAAATCCTGATTTCAATTCCTTTGGATATATGCCCAGAAGTGGGATTGCTGGATCATATGGCAGTTCTATTTTTAGTTTCTTGAGGAACCTCTATACTGTTCTCCATCCTGGCTGCACCAATTTCCATTCTCACCAACAGTGCACGAAGGTTCCCTTTCCTTCACATCCTCGCCAACACTTGTGGCCTCTTTGGCTTTGTGAGGACAGCTATTCTGACAGGTGTGAGGTGATACCTCATTGCGGTTTTGATTGCAGCCTCTTGGATCCAGGCTGGCGTTGTGACTTTCCCCCCGCTAAAAGAACGTGGTTCAAGCAACCAAGCATCATCTCAGGACATAAGGCCTGAAGCACTTCTGCTGATTCTCTTTGTCCCCTGCCTCTGCAGTGAGAAGAAGCCCGGGAGACGGGAGATCAGGTGAGGCAGAGCTGAGCCATGCCAGCCGAGGCCAGCCTGGCTGGCCCACCGCCAGCTTGCCAGCTGATCACAAATGAACAAGGCTATCAGAGCTGCCCAGCCAACATGCAGACTCGGACATAATGAACAGCTGTTTTCTCAAGCCACCAATGGGAGGCTTGAGGAGAGGAGGAGTGGCCTGAAACTTTGGTGGTAACTGACATAAAGCTGGGTAAAGAGGGAGACCATACATCCCAAAGTCCTTTCCAGTTTAGTACTTGACCTCGATAAGTTCTCTGCTTATGATAATTTATGTGGGTATTTTACACATAAAGAACTTCATAACAACCGCCCTGGTGAGGCCAGTGATGGTGGTGGAGCGGTGAGTGTTGGGGGGGTAGGAAAGAGTGAATTCCCAGATCCTTTAGATGAAGCTGTGGAGAACTGGGGTGGTCTCACACCCAGCAGGAGGGGGTTCCCGCTTACCTCAAGCAAGGGGCGGGGTCAAGGGTTAAAAGTGAAGCTGAATGTGGCTTTATATATAAGAGTATTTATGTTTTTATATAAAATATTTTTTACTTGGAGTTCCTTAATTGAAAATGGATTAAGAATGAATAACCTGAGCTTAATATTGGAAAAAGCTTGACATATTCTGAGTCTGTTGTAGATCACAAGCCCACTTCTCTCTCCCGCAGTCAGCAAGTGACACCACCATTCATCCGCTTACGGAATCCCCAAACATCCCCACTTTGGAATTTTAATAGGAATGGCATTGAATCTCTAGTTCTCTTTGGGTGGCACGGACATTTTCACAATATAAATTCTTCTGATACAAAACATGGGATATCTTCCACTAATTTGTGTGGTCTTCAATTTCTTTCATCAATGTCTTATAGTTTTCAGCGTACAGATCTTTCACCTCCTTGGTTAAGTTTATTCCTGAGTATTTTATTATTTTGATGTTATTGTAAACGGGATTGCTTTCTTAATTTCTTTTTCTGATAGTTCATTGATTTTTTGTATAGAAATGCAATTGCTTTTTGTACATTGATTTTGGACCATGTAGTGTCAATGAGGCTGATGTCTCTGTTGGGGGGAAAGTGGGTCTGTGGCTTTCAATTTTGCCATCTTGCTGATGTTGCCCCTCTGTTTTCCTTAATCGAGAGTTGACTTACAATAAATTGTACATATTTAATATGTACAATTTGATAAGTTTTGACAACAAGGCTGTGGACTGGGTTGTGTCCCATCCAAATTCATGTGCTGAAATCTTTTTTTCTTTTCCATTATGGTCCCATCCAAATCCATATGTTGAAATCTTTTTTTCTTTTCCATTATGGTTTATTTTCTTTTCCATTATGGTTTATATCTAACATAGCTCCCTGTGCTCTACAGTAGGACCTTGTTGTCTATCCATACTATGTATACTCGTTTGCATCTGCTAATCCCACACTCCCGCTCCATGCTTCCCACAAACCCTCTCCCCCTTGGAAACCACAAATCTGTTCTCTATGCCTGTGAGTCTGTTTCTGTTTCGTAGATAAATTCACTTGTGTCATATTTTAGATACAAGCGATATCATATGGTGTTTGTCTTTCTCTTTCTGACTTACTTCACTTAGTGATCATCTCTAGGTCCATCCATATATCCTTGAAACCTTAATCCCCAGCGTGACTTTTTTCAAGAGAGGGTCTTTAGGAGGTAATTCAGGTTAGGTGAGATCATAAGTGTGAGACCTTATCTGTTAGGATTGGTGGCCTCATAAGAAGAGGAAGAGAGAGAAACTTCTCTCTGCATGTGCACAAAGCAGGGTCATGTGAGCACACAGTGAAATAATATAGTAAATATACTTTTAAGGCCCAGCGTTTGGCTTCTTTTGCTCAGTACAATTTGATTATTTTGAGTGTCTTTCATGTTGAGTGTGTCAATAGTTCATTCCTTGTTTTATTTTTTTGCCTGAGTAGTATGGATTAGATGAACACACTGCAATTTGTCTACGCATTATCTGTTGACATTTGCGTTGTTTCCAGTTTGGGGCTATAACAAAGTTCACTATGAACTTTGATGTGTGAGTCTTTGCCGGGACATTTGTTTTTATTTCTATTGGGTGAATACCTAGGAGTGGAATGTGTGGATCATACGGTCCATGTATGTTCAGTTTTTTAAGAAACTGCCAAACTGTTTTCCAGAGTGGCTGTACCATTTTATATTCCCATTATCAGTTTATAGAATTTCCAGTTCTCCACATCCTCATCAACATTTGGTGTAACCAGTTTTTGTAATTTTCAATAGTCTGATGTAGTGTGTAATGGTATTTCATTGTGGTTTTCATTTGAATTTCTCTAATAACTGTTGATGGTGAGCAACTTTTCATGTGCTTATTTGCCATCAGTGTGTTTTCTTTGGTAAACTGTGTATTCAAGTCTTTTGCATCTTTTGAAATTGGGGTGTTTACTTTCTTACTATTAACTTTTGAGGGCTCTTTATTTTTTTAAATTTTTTTTTATTTTTTGCGGTATGCAGGCCTCTCACTGCTGTGGCCTCTCCCGTTGCGGAGCACAGGCTCCGGACGCGCAGGCTCAGCGGCCATGGCTCACGGGCCCAGCCGCTCCGCGGCATGTGGGATCCTCCCGGACCGGGGCGTGAACCCGTGTCCCCTGCATCGGCAGGCGGACTCTCAACCACTGTGCCACCAGGGAAGCCCTTGAGGGCTCTTTATATATTCTGGGTATAAGTCCTTTATCAGGTAAATATTTTGAAAATATTTTTCATAAGCGGTGCCTTGTCTTTTCATTCTCTTAACACTGTCTTTTAAACAGTGAAAGGTTTCAATTTTGATGAAGTATAATTTATCAGTTTTTTTCTTTTATGGGATATGTGCTTCTGTTGTCATAGTTTAAGAAATATTTGCTGAACCATAGGTCACAAAGGTTTTCTCCTATATTATCTTTTACAATATTGTAGTTTTAGGATTTACATTTAGATATATGATCCATTTCAGTTAAATTTTGTATGAGGTGCAGGTATAGATTGAAGTTTTTCTTTTTTTGCATGTCTATATCCAGTTGTTTCAGCATCATTTGTTGAAAAGACTGTCTTTTTCACACTGAATTTTCTTTGCTTCTTTGTTGAAAATCAGTTGTCCTTATATATGTGGGTCTATTTCTAGATTCTTTTTTTTTTTTTTTTTTTTTGTGGTATGCGGGCCTCCCTCTGTTGCGGCCTCTCCCGTTGCGGAGCACAGGCTCCGGACGCGCAGGCTCATTGGCCATGGCTCACGGGCCCAGCCGCTACGCGGCACGAGAGATCCTCCCAGACCGGGGCGCGAAGCCGGTTCCCCTGCATCGGCAGGCGGACGCGCAACCACTGCGCCACCAGGGAAGCCCTAGATTCTTTTTTTTAATTAAAAAATATTTATTTATTTTACTGATGTATAGTTGATTTACACTGTTGTGTTAGTTTCTGGTGTATAGCAAAGTGATTCATTATGCATACATATGTTTACATATTTTTTCCATTATGGTTTATTACAAGATATTGAATATAAGTTCCCTGTGCTATACAGTAGGTCCTCATTGTTAATTTTAGTTTTCAATTTTTATTTATTTTTATTTTTTACTATTTTTATTTTTAATTAAACAAATTTTTAACACCTTTATGGGAGTATAATTGCTTTACAATGCTGTGTTAGTTTCTGCTGTATAAAAAAGTGAAGCAGCTATATGTATACATATATCCCCATATCCCCTCCCTCTTGCATCTCCCTCCCTCCCTCCCTATCCCACCCCTCCAGGTGGTCACAAAGCACCGAGCTGATCTCCCTGTGCTATGTGGCTGCTTCCCACTAGCTAGCTATTTTACATTTGGTAGTGTATATGTCAATGCTACTGTCTCACTTTGTCCCAGCTTACCCTTACCCCTCCCCGTGACCTCAAGTCCATTCTCTACGTCTGTGTCTTTATTCCTGTCCTGCCCCTAACTTCATCAGAACCATTTTTTTTTTAGATTCCATATATATGTGTTAGCAAATGGTACCCGTTTTTCTCTTTCTGACTTACTTAATTCTGTATGACAGACTCTAAGTCCATCCACCTCACTATAATTAACTCAGTTTCATTTCTTTCTATGGCTGAGTAATATTCCATTGTATATATGTGCCACATCTTCTTTATCCATTCATCTGTTGATGGACGCTTAGGTTGCTTCCATGTCCTGCTATTGTAAATAGTGATGCAATGAACACTGTGGTACATGACTCTTTTTGAATTACAGTTTTTTTCAGGGTATATGCCCAGTAGTGGGATTGTTGGGTCATATGGTAGTTCTATTTTTAGTTTTTTAAGGAACCTCCATACTGTTCTCTATAGTAGCTGTACTAATTTAATTTCCCACCAATCTGTATATCTTCTATGGACAAATGTCTGTTTAGGTCTTCTGCCCATTTTTTGTTTTGTTTGTTTGTTTTTTTGATATTGAGCTGCATGAGCTGCTTGTATATTTTGGAAATTAATCATTTGTCAGTTGCTTCATTTGCAAATATTTTCTCCCACTCTGAGGGCTGTCTTTTTGTCTTGTTTATGGTTTCCTTTGCTGTGCAAAAACATTTAAGTTTCATTAGGTCCCATGTGTTTATTTTTGTTATTATTTCCATTTCTCTAGGAGGCGGGTCAAAAAGGATCTTGCTGTGATCTATGTCATAGAGCATTCTGCCTATGTTTTCTTCTAAGAGTTTTATAGTGTCTGGACTTACATTTAGGTCTTTAATCCATTTTGAGTTTATTTTTGTGTATGCTGTTAGGGAGTGTTGTAATTTCATTCTTTTACATGTAGCTGTCCAGTTTTCCCAGCACCACTCATTGAAGAGGCTGTCTTTTCTACATTGTATATTCTTGCCCCTTTATCAAAGATAAGGTGACCTTATGTGCATGGGTTTATCTCTGGACTTTCTATCCTGTTCCATTGATCTATATTTCTGTTTTTGTGCCAGTACCATACTGTCTTGATTACTGTAGCTTTGTAGTATAGTCTGAAGACAGGGAGCCTGATTCCTCCAGCTCCATTTTTCGTTCTCAAGATTGCTTTGGCTATTCGGGGTCTTTTGTGTTTCCATACAAATTGTGAAATTTTTTGTTCTAGTTCTGTGAAAAATGCCAGTGGTAGTTTGATAGGGATTGCACTGAATCTGTAGATTGCTTTGGGTTGTAGAGTCATTTTCACAATGTTGATTCTTCCAATCCAAGAACATGGTATATCTCTCCATCTATTTGTATCATCTTTAATTTCTTTCATCAGTGTCTTATAATTTTCTGCATACAGGTCTTTTGTCTCCTTAGGTAGGTTTATTCCTAGATATTTTATTCTTTTTGTTGCAATGGTAAATGGGAGTGTTTTCTTAATTTCACTCTCAGATTTTTCATCATTAGTGTATAAGAATGCCAGAGATTTCTGTGCATTAATTTTGTATCCTGCTACTTTACCAAATTCATTGATTAGCTCTAGTAGTTTTCTGGTAGCCTCCTTAGGATTCTCTATGTATAGTATCATGTCATCTGCAAACAGTGACAGCTTTACTTCTTCTTTTCCAATTTGGATTCCTTTTATTTCTTTTTCTTCTCTGAGTGCCATGGCTAAAACTTCCAAAACTATGTTGAGTAATAGTGGTGACAGTGGGCAACCTGTCTTGTTCCTGATCTTAGAGGAAATGGTTTCAGTTTTTCACCATTGAGAACAATGTTGGCTGTGGGTTTGTCATATATGGCCTTTATTATTTTGAGGTAGGTTCCCTGTATGCCTACTTTCTGGAGAGTTTTTATCATAAATGGGTGTTGAATTTTGTCAGAAGCTTTTTCTGCATCTATTGAGATGGTCATATGGTTTTTCTCCTTCAGTATGTTAATATGGTGTATCACATTGATTGATTTGTGTATATTGAAGAATCCTTGCATTCCTGGGATAAACCCCATTTGATCATGGTGTATGATACTTTTAATGTTTCTTCCTGGTTCAGTCTTGGAAGATTGTGCTATTCTAAGAATTTGTCCATTTCTTCCAGGTTGTCCATTTTATTGGCATATATTTGCTTGTAATAATCTCTCATGATCCTTCGTATTTCTGCACTGTCAGTTGTTACTTCTCCTTTTTCATTTCTAATTCTGTTGATTTGAGTCCTCTTCCTCTTTTTCTCGATGAGTCTGGCTAATGGTTAATCAATTTTGTTTACCTTCTCAAAGAACCAGCTTTTAGTTTTATTGATCTTTGTTATTGTTTTCTTTATTTATTTTTCATATATTTCTGATCTGATCTTTATGATTTCTTTCCTTCTGCTAACTTTGGGATTTTTTTTTGTTCTTTCTCTGATTGCTTTAGGTGTAACGTTCAGTTGTTTATTTGAGGTTTTTCTTGTTTCTTGAGGTAGGATTGTATTGCTATAAACTTCCCTCTTAGAACTGCTTTTGTTGCATCCCATAGGTTTTGGGTCATCGTGTTTTTATTGTCATTTGTTTCTAGGTATTTTTTGATTTCCTCTTTGATTTCTTCAGTGATCTCTTGGTTATTTAGTAGCATATGGTTTAGCCTCCATGTGTCTGTTTTTTAACGGTTTTTTTTCCTGTAATTGATATCTAGTCTCATAGTGTTTTTGTCGGAAAAGATCCTTGATACAATTTCAATTTTCTTAAATTTACTAAGGCGTGATTTGTGACCCAAGATATGATCTATCCTGCAGAATGTTCCATGAGCATTTGAGAAGAAAGTGTACTCTGTTGTTTTTGGATGGAATGTCTTATAATTATCAATTAAGTCCATCTTGTCTAATGTGTCATTTAAAGCTTGTGTTTCCTTATTTATTTTCATTTTGGGTGATCTGTCCATTGGTGAAAGTAGGGTGTTAAAGTCCCCTACTATTATTGTGTTACTGTTGATTTCCCCTTTTATGGCTGTTAGCATTTGCCTTGTGTATTGAGGTGCTCCTATGTTGGGTGCATAAATATTTACAATTGTTCTATCTTCTTCTTGGATTGATCCCTTGATCATTATGTAGTGTCCTTGTTTGTCTCTTGTAATAGTCTTTATTTTAAAGTCTATTTTGTCTGATATGAGAATTGCTACTCCAGCTTTCTTTTGATTTCCATTTGCCTAGAAGGTGAGGAATTTCATCTCCTCAGTTTCAGTTTGTATGTGTCCCTAGGTCTGAAGTGTGTGTCTTCTCTTGTAGACAGCATATATATGAGTCTTATTTTTGTATCCATTCAGCCAGTCTATATCTTTTGGTTGGAGAATTTAATCCATTTACATTTAAGGTAATTGTCAATATGTATGTTAATATTACCATTTTCTTAATTGTTTTGGGTTTGTTTTTGTAGGTGTTTTCCCTCTCTTGTGTTTCCTGCCTAGAGAAGTTCCTTTAGCATTTGTTGTAAAGCTGGTTTGGTGGTGCTGAATTCTCTTAATTTTTGCTTGTCTGTAAAGGTTTTAATTTCTCCAGTCAAATCTGAATGAGATCCTTTTTGGGCAGATTAATCTTGGTTGTAGGTTTTGCACTTTCATCACTTTAAATATGTCCTGCCACTTCCTTCTGGCTTGCAGAGTTTCTGCTGAAAGATCAGCTGTTAACGTTATGGGGATTCCCTTGTATGTTATTTGTTGTTTTTCCCTTGCTGCTTTTAATATTTTTTCTTTGTATTTTTGATACTTTGCTCAATACGTGTCTTGGTGTGTTTCTCCTTGGATTTATCCTGTATGGGATTCTCTGCACTTCCTGGACTTGATTAACTATTTCCTTTCCCACATTAGGGACATTTTCAAGCATAATCTTGTCAAATATTTTCTCAGACCCTTTCTTTTTCTCTTATTCTTCTGAAACCCCTATAATTAGAATGTGGGTGCATTTAATGTTGTCCCAGAGGTCTCTGAGGCTGTCCTCAATTATTTTCATTCTTTTTTGAAATTCTGCTCTGTGGCACTTATTTCCACTGTTTTATCTTCCATGTCACTTATGTGTTCTTCTGCCTCAGTTATTCCGCTATTGATTCCTTCTAGAGAATTTTAAATTTCATTTATTATTTTATTCATCATTGTTTGTTTGCTCTTTAGTTCTTCTAGGTCCTTGTTAAATGTTTCTTGTGTTTTCTCCATTCTATTTCCAAGGTTTTGGATCATCTTAGCTATCATTAATCTGAATTGCTTTTCAGGTAGATTGCCTATTTCCTCTTCATTTGTTTGGTCTGGTTGGTTTTTACCTTGCTCCTTCATCTGCTGCATGTTTCTCTGTCTTCTCATTTTGTTTAACTTACTGTGTTTGGGGTCTCCTTTTTGCAGGCTGCAGGTTCATAGCTCCTGTTGTTTTTGGTGTCTGCCACCAGTTGGTGAGGTTGGTTCAGTGGCTTGTGTAGGCTTCCTGGTGGAGGGGACTGGTGCCTGTGTTGTGGTGGGTGAGACTGGATCTTGTCTTTCTGGTGGGCAGGTCCACATCTGGTGGTGTGTTTTGGGGTTTCTGTGAACTTAGTATGATTTTAGGCAGCCTCTCTGCTAACGGGTGGGGTTGTGTTCCTGTCTTGCTAGTTGTTTGGCATGGAGCAGCCAGCACTGGAGCTTGCTGGCTGTTGGGTGGAGCTGGGCCTTAGCATTGAGATGGAGATCTCTGAGAAATCTCTCGCCAATTGACATTATGTGGGGCCAGGAGGTCTTTGGTGGTCCAATGTCCTTGATTTGGCTCTCCCACCTCGGAGGCTCAGACCTGACACCTGGCCAGAGCACCAAGGCCCACTCTTGTTTCCAGCAGACCCTGCAGGCAGAGATCCAAGAGACTGACATATGTGGTAGGAATTCTCACCTCCTGCTGGCTTCTGTCAGGTGCCCATCTTCTTTTACTGCAGCAGCTTTGGGGCAAGTAGTGTCCAGCCAGTAAAGTTGCATTACATTCTCATCCCAGCTGTTGGGTAGGAAGAAATTCCCCTCTACCCTTCTAGGTTCTTCTGGCTGGTCTAAGAATTAAATTGACAAGAGTCAAATTAACAGGAGAAAATCAAACAAAAGTTTAACAACATCTCTACATGGGAGATACTAAGAAAAACTAATTTCGGGTCAATATATTTTTAAAAAATACAACAAATCACTTATCAGTTACAATTAAAAAAAAATACAAGGACATTTCTGGAGGCAAAATACCCCAGACAGTAATGGTTAGGATTGGTGAACATAAATCAGTAGGTGTACATTATTAAATGTGTCAGGAACGTATGGCCAGCTTTCTTCTGTTACATACAGATGACTTGCTAAAAAGTCTTTTTATGATTCTCTAGCTACTTTAAGAAATGAAAATAGGTTAGTCTTTATAAGGAGGTGGTTGAGTTGTTTTAGTACTGTTATTTCTTTTCTCTTAAGATGTTTTCTAGGGATGTCACAAATTTCTATGGCATTTGAGAATGTTTATCATGCTTTTAGATATAACAAGATTCATGTGCTTTCTGGAAAAGCAAATGAAATAAAGAAGGTAACTGACTAAAATAATAGATTTTAAAGAAAAGGATATGTAATTTTGATCCCATTGCATCATTTGTCTTCTTACCTGCTTTTATAAAACCACATTCAATAATTCTTTAAATTTATATATCTCCACCACTTGTTTTAAATCGAGACAGTTTTCTTGATTTAAATCACCATGAAAATATCTGAAGTAAACACGTTGTTATTGTTGTATCTGATATCACAATTAATTCAATATAACTCTCATGGATTAACAATGGCTTTTGTTAGAATCTTTGTGAGATTTAACAAAATCTGGCATCACAATATTTAAAAAAGATAACCAGCAAGCACCTACTGTATAGCACAGGGAACTTTGCTCAATACTCTGTAATGACCTAAATGGGAAAAGAACTTGAAAAGAATAGATACATGTATATGTATACCTGAATCAGTCTGCTGTACACCTAAAACTAACACAACATTGTTAATCAGCTATATTCCAATGTAAAATAAAAAATTTTAAAAATATGTCACTTTGAAAGGCTGATGTAATGACAGTTTTGTCAAAATCATGTATCTCAAAACTATGGAAAAATAGTTTTCCAAAGGTTCAGTGGCAGACAATCATGACAGCCATGAGAGTGGGCCTTGCTGACCTCCAGCTATGGGGATTATAACTGACCAAGAGCCCCAGCGGCTATCCTCTGAGACCCACTCCCATGTTTGTGCTGCTCCAGCCAGTGACTGCATGTGACCGGGGTGTTGGGGCAGACCTATTACTGAACACATGGGGCCCCCCGATGGCCTACTTTGGCTCGAGACTTCCAAACATTCTTGCCAAGCCTTCATTGCACAGCATGGCCGTCTGGATGCTTCCTTCCACTCAACCTTTCCTCCTTCTTCTCTCCTTTGCTTCCTCCCCTGGGGTCAGACTTGTGTCATTGTCTGACATCTCTTTTAGCTCCTCCTTTTTTCCCTAATAAAACTCTTGCACTGTCAATCTCCTCTTTATATTGCTTCTCAGAGGATCTAGAATAGGATTTCAATATAGGAAGATTTGCATTAAAACCATAACCAAATATAATCTCTAATTGTTTATTAAAAATATAAAATTCTATTCATAGTTTTAAACCTATATTTGAACAGATAAGAGTACATGCTTCTAAGGCTTGCCTGTGTCTCAGTGTGACAGCTAAATACATCAAACATTACCTACCAATTAGATGTCTTGTGCTTCTGATTGAAAGTGCACACTGAATGTCAGGATCAGCAGCGGGAATTAAAATAAAATAATATTTCTTAAGGGCCAAAAAGGTAGCAAAAGTCAATGAATATTTTAAAAGCCTGCTTTTTTCTCTCCTGAGATCAAAGAGTATAGGTTGCAGATAGATATGTGTAAATATTTTTAATAAAATAATAATTGTTATGGTGGTGTATTTACATTAAAATATAAGGGGATTGCATAGAACAGAATATTACAAATTATTTAGGAAATAGTACCAATTATCATAAACTGGTTGCTATTCTTTGTAACATAGCAATGCTGCAAACTCACAGATAGCAGGATTGGGAGTCGAGTTCTTTTTCTGTTCATAATGATGGTTTCCCCTGAGACATTTGTATCCTCCTACCTGGTTCTCTTATAATCAGCAATATTGGTTTACAAGATGGCTGAGTAGGATTTGGGTGCAATTTATGGTCATGGATCTTTTCTGTTTATACCTCTGTCCTGCTCCATAAGTGCTCACAGTATGACTTCAGTGTGCTCTAAGCAGTTAATTAAAAAGCTCACACACATCCCTATCAAAATACTGATGGCATTTTTCACAGAACTAGAACAAATAATCCTAAAATAATATGGAACTGCAAAAGATCTTGGAAAGCCAAAGCAAACTTAATAAAGAACAAAGCAAGAAGTATCACATGTCCTGATTTCAAACTATACTACAAAGCTATAGTAATCAAAATAGTATGGTAGTGGCAGAAAAAAAAAGACACACAGATATCCAAAATACATAAAGAATTCATACAACTCAATATAAAAAAAGGGCAAAGGATCTGAATAGACATTTTTCCAAAGAAGATATACAGATGGCCAATAGGCACATGAAAAGATGCTCAACATCACTAATCATCAGGAAAATGCAAATCAAAACTACGAGACATCACCTCACACTTGTTAGAATGGTTATTATAAGAAGACAAGAAAAAACAAGTGTTGGTGAGGAGGTGGAGAAAATGGAACCCTCATGCACTGTTGGTGGGATTGTAAGTTGGAATAACCACTATGGAAAAAAGTATGGAGATTCCTCAAAAAACTAAAAATAGGATGATCATATGATCCAGCAATTCCATTTCTGGATATTTTCCCAAAGAAAATGAAAACATGAATTAAAAATGATATATGTACCCACAATGTTCATAGAAGCATTATTTACAGTAGCCAAGATATGGAAGCAAACTAAGGGTCCATCAACAGATGAATGGACAAAGAAAATATATACATATATACCCATATATATATATATATATATATCTCCATAACCTGATCTCTGAAATGCAATGAATTCAAATGTTTCTTATTGACATTTTAAAATGGATATAATTCACATATGTGCTTGTGTGATGTTCAAACTCAATTAACTCTATCGGACCTAACATATTTTGTAATGAACACTGTCATCGGTAACATAACCTGTCTGTACCCATAATTACTAAATATTTATATCTATATCTAAGAAAACAATGTGTAATCTATATCTATCTAAAGAAAACAATGTATAATAAACAAATTGGCATTTAGAGATATAAATTCTCAGGCACAGCTACACTGCAGTACTGAAACTTCTGTGGAAGACATAGGAAGAAGCCCGATTCTGGCACCTGTGTGTAGAATCACCACACATGGGACAGCAGCAGCAGATGTGTCTTGATGAGCTTGTGTTCTGTTCAAATTTGTCTACTACAAGCAGCAGGTGAACCCACTGACGGCATGATTTACCAAAGTGGAAATCACATCTTTATAAAGTTAAAAATAAGACTATAATACAATATTTCTTCAGTATAATTACAATAATAGCATTTCTAGAAAATTCAGTTTATATTAAAGCTCTGAAAAGAAAAAAAAAACTCACACAAAAGAAATACAATATCAAGCAAGACCAATAACATTTGTCTGGTAAGTGAGGCATTTTCTGGATCCACTATGCCTTCCCCTAGGCTTTGGCAGGAAAGATTCCTCCTGCTCATCCACCAGAATTTTCTTGCATTAGCTTGTTGGCTATGCAAGACTTTTAGAAAGGAGTTAAGTTCAAGGTGATTATAAAATCAAAATTTTAAAGATTTTTTTAAAAAAAGAACGAGTGATTTTTGAGTAAGTGGATCATTTAAATGTTTAGTTTCTTTCATTGAAATGAATCACACTATCTGGTTACACTGAAAGGTATAATATAATACAGTTTTAGTTTTGAATTTTAAGCAGTTTGTGGAAATACACTTTAAGGGCAATATATATTTTTTTCCTTCAGAAACCAACTTCCTATTTATGATTTTATTCTTTAATTAATTTTAATTAATATAAAGAAATGTCTGACATTTTCCTTAACATAAGATAGAGCAAAAACGTAAAATGGGAGGTCCATTAAACTCAGAGCACCACAAACATAGGTTTTTCTTTTTTCAATCTTTCGTACTACAAATAAAGGAGAATGATTTGCAGCTCTAGGGAAATTTTCTGAAAATAAAAGTAAATTAAGCACTAAAAGCATTATTTTTAGCACTTCTGTGGAAGCTGCTCTTACTTTCTCAGTTAGACTCGCCCCCTCTTTGTCTCCCCTAATCACACATATCTTCCTCCTCTGGCCACGAGTGGCAGGGGACGTGTCTCGAGGCTTCAGGGTGGCTTGTGGGAGCCCTTTGCCATCAGTCCCTGCACTGCAGGTGCTTAATTGGCTCAGCGAGAGTAACTCAAGGTGAACCCTCCCAGAGCTGAGACTCATGTTGCATTAGCCTTAGTGACACCTTTTAACGCTTATGGTATTTTTCTCCCCCTATTTCAAAAGTGCTCAGGGATTTGCAGGATTGTGCATAGAAGTCAATTCCAACTATACTCACAAACTTTTTTACAGGACAGTGTAAAACATTTAAAAGCTCTGCTCATTTTATTCTGTAATTTATTTGTATTTCTTCTCCTGAAATATATATGTATAATATATACAAACATGTGTATATATATATGTATCTATCCCTAATAATACAAATTCTGTTATTCTTTAGAATGAGGTATTTTTTGAGTATTTCGAGGCACTAAAACATTTGACTTATAATTAAGCAGGTGTTAAAGGAAACACAAAAGATCTTTTTCCCTTGTTTCAAGGGGCGGCACCTGCTGCCTTTCTAAACAAGAAATATCTATGTTATGGTTACCAATTAGAGTCTATCACTTCCCAACTTCACATTAGTTATTACTGACTTGTTTATTGTCAGTCTCCCCAACGTACATGTTGGCTCCAAGACTGAGACTTCATCACTCTTTCCATCACTGTATTTTGAAGACCTAGAATGATGCCAGGAATAAATAAAAGAATCAATTTTAAAATGTAAATTGTGTAATACCTCATTTTTCTCATCTTATAAATAAGGAAAATAATATTTTCCTCATAAGATTGTTGCACAGGTAAGATGATGAAAGATAGGCATATTCTCAACTTAACTCTTGGAAATATATTAGTTCCCTTTTTACTCCTCTAAAGAGTGGCTCTCCAAGTAGGTGATATCAACCCATCGAAAGACGTTGTGAAAATCCGGGGGGAATTTTTGGTTCTCACAGGGAGAAGTGGCATCTATTGGGCAGTGCCAGGGAAGTGAGATGTCCTGCATAGGAGAACCCCACACAGTAAAAATTGCCCCACATCATATGTGACTTTTGATTGTCCCACTAGACATTCATTTAGGTCAAAATTCTGTTTATAGTTACCAAAGCTAGAATATAACTCCATTTTACACATGAAAACAAAATATTTATATTGAATACAGTATTTTTATGAATGCAACAACTATGAAAATCAAGGGAAAGATGAACTTTTTAAAAATAGTGATTTTCAGTAGAGAGCACAGTAGTTGCCATTGTGGTATTTTTGCTGGCAAATGGTTAAAAAAATTCTAAACATAAGAAAGATCTAAAATGAAAAACTAAAATCTCACTTCTCCTACAGCTACCCTTAGCCCCACTCCTAAAGATAACTCTTTTTGAACAATTTCTGCTTTTTAGGTCTTTTTATAATTATGATTCAACATAAACTACACTTGACTAAGCTGAAATTTAGACTGACATTTCTTGGTACCTGAACCTCAGACAATATTTATTAGTGTATTTACCTCTACATTCTTTTCCTCTCCCCCATCTTCTATTTTGGTACTTATTATTTTTACATTAACAAAGTTTATAATAGGTATTCTGTATTGTGTGTCTTCTATGCTTTTTTTCTGTAGGCTTATTCTTAAAATCATTTGAAGTGCATTTATATTATGATGTAAATATTATACATTGGAGAAATAACTGATGTGAGCGGACACATAAAGAAAGGGAATGCAATTTTATATTACCAGTCCTCTACTATTTAAGGTGGATAACCCAATCTCACAGTCCAAAGGAATCCTTTATTTTTATCAGCTTTTCTTGCTGTTATTTCTCCTGGTAAGTATCTACTCGTGCACTTTTTTTTTTTTTTTTTGCGTTACGCAGGCCTCTCACTGCTGTGGCCTCTCCCGTTGCGGAGCACAGGCTCCGGACACGCAGGCTCAGTGGCAATGGCTCATGGGCCCAGTCGCTCTGCGGCATGTGGGATCTTCCCGGACCGGGGCACGAACCCATGTACCCTGCATTGGCAGGTGGATGCATTGGCAGGTGGACTCTCAACCACTGCGCCACCAGGGAAGCCCCCCTAAGAATAGTTGGGTTTTATTTTATTTACTTGAGCCCAGCCGCTCCGTGGCATGTGGGATCTTCCCAGACCCGGGCACGAACCTGTGTCCCCTGCATCGGCAGGTGGACTCCCAAACGCTGCGCCACCAGGGAAGCCCTTGTGCACTTTTTTATAGGGGTGCATAAAAGGTAATTTTCTTTTAGTTTGCTTTGCAAATCCCAAAATATCTTTATATTTTTCTCTCTTTATTTCTTCTCTTACAATTGATAGTTTCTAATACTGTCCTCTCAGAATGGGGAGAGGAAATTATTTCATATTGTTCTACCACACGTTGCTGCTAAAGAGAAGTCTGATATCCATTTCTTTGTAAGATACCACATTTTCCACTCTGGAAACTTTCTTGATTTATCTCTTTGTTATTAGAAGTTAGACCATTTACTGGCATAGACATTTTCTCCATTTACCGTGAATATATGTGATAGGCTCTTTTAATCAAAATACACACTAATTTTTTAATGCAAATAAATTTTTTGAGTTAAAAAGGATAATATCTATTATTTAATCATGTCCTACCTTCTGTTGTCTCTAATTTTGGCTTCTGGAACTCTTATTCCTACATATTAGAATTTGGGGATCTATGTTCTATGTTTCTGAAATTTTCTTTGTTATTTTCCTTCACTCTTTCGGAAAATTACTTTGCTGTTCTGTGGTTCGGTTTTCTCATCTGTAAAATGGGACTAATAACATCTTATTAGATTGTTTGGTAATTTCAAGTGCTTAAAACAGTGCCTGGTGCATAGTAGGAGCTAAATATGTACTCTGTGGCATATATCAGGTCTACAAATAAATCTATGTTATGGGATATTTCCTTGATTTTATTTCTTAGTTACTAGCTTGGGTCTGAGAGTTGTCTGTTCTATTATTCACACTATTCATTGAATTTTTATTTCAACAATCACCATTCTTAGATTCCCAAGTCTATTCCTCATTCTTTGATTGCTTTTTTTGTAACACCTTCTTTTATTAAAATGGTTTATAAGCCCTTTAATCTCTGTGGGTCACACCCTTCCCACACACAGATGTATTTAATTAATTTATATTTATTGTGATACCTGATATAGATGACTTTAGTGTGCTTTAATAATAGGCATAATTGTAATACTTTCAAAATAAATTACAATGTTTTATTTTTAAATTGCCCACATGTTTATTAATTTCTTTGCTTCCTATTGCTTCTGTAAATACCCATTTCTTTTGAGTCCAATTTCTTTCTCCTCAAAGTCTGTTGTTTACAAATTCTTTAAGTGAGAATATTTTGCTAAGTTTAGTCTTTGAAGGCCTAAAAATGCCCATTCAGCTCTTTCTCTTGAAATACAGTTTAGCACTTTGGAGATGTCAGTTGACTGTTTGGGGGAGCTCTCCTTGTTGCCCATCTATTTTTAGAGGTAATTTGTCCTATGTCCTTGGTTGGTTTTAAGATTTTCTTTGCTTTGACGTCCTGCAGTTTATGTACAGTTGGTCAAGTTTTGAGTTTCCTTTTTAAAAATTTTTCTTTAATACTTGCTCTTGTTTTAGAATTCGTATATTCATCAATTTTCAAAAATCCTCAACTATGATCTCTTTGAATGTTGCCTCTCCTTTTTTTAAAAATTGTTTTAAAATAAAAAAAAATTTTTTTTTGCATTCTCCTGAAATTCTTCTTAGATATGCATTGGGTCTTCACATTTTACCTTCCTTGCCTCCTAACCTCTCTTTACTATCCTCTGTGCCTTTGTATCTCTGTGCTATATTTGGGTATTTTCTTCAGATCCAGCTTCCATTTTACTAATTACCTCTTCAACTGTACCAAATCTAGTCTTCAATCTATCCATTTAGTTTTAAGTTTTAATGACTATATTTTTCATTTCTAGCTGTTACATGTGGTTCATTTTAGAATCTGATCATTCACTTTTATAGTGTCATATCTTTCTCATAGTTTCTGCCTCCTTTTGTCATTTACATTATTTTAAATATAATTATTTTGATCTGTTTAAGAGTATTATCTTAAGTTCTTGAGATGTGAATCCTTTTGTTTGTTGTATTTCCTGACTCTTACTCATGCTCAATCATTTTTGAATGTTTTGTAATTTTTGATTATGAACTCATCTTCAGTGGATTTTGGTTTTCCTGTGACAGTTCTTAGGTCCTGTTTGTAGAAGGGGTGATACAGAAAAGTTTTAGGTTTTCTTCTGCCAGACACCCAGATGAGGTGGGATCAGACTGTGGACAGATTTTATTATTTTTTAGCATTGAGAGTCTCTCACCATACAGATTAAATTCTGACTCCAAATTCCCATATGGCTCTAAAACATTTTTTTCCCCTAACTCTAAGCTTTGGGCAAAGATAAGTTTCCTTGTTACATACTACTGAGCAATATTTTTCTGGTCTCTCTTTTACTGAGAAAACAGCCTTCTGAAAATCCTGGTTTTATACAGGTGACTGAGTTCCAGTTACTACACATTTGTGCATCAAAGATTTTTTCTATTCCTGCATGGATGTTAGAACCCAAGTGATTTGTGAAAATCTATTTCTTGATGTGATAACCCCCTAGATCCACAGCACTATCTTTATTTATTGTTGTTTTTTAGTTCCCATTTTCATTTCTTGGAAATTTCCCTTTCTTTTCTTCCAAGACCAATTTTGAATTAATTTCTTTTGTTGTTGTTGTTTTGTATCATTCTTAGTTATTTTAGCTCCTCACTGGCTATCTATTTTCCCCAACAGAAATTCTTGTCATTTGTATATTTTAAAGTTTATTTATTCTTTTCCTTAAATTATCTCTGTTTTCTATGATGGCATTTTCTCCCCTTTCTGTGCTATTAGTTTCCCTTAAGTAGCTGGAAGACTTGTTTTAGTTCATATTTTTGAATAAAGATTGAAGGCATTTAGTGTGCATTTCTTCTGAAGTTGTGTAGTTCTGTTTTCCTGACATGTCACCCTTGTAAATGGGAGGGCTAGTTCTAGATGCTATAAATTTTCCAGGCCTGTTAGAAGATTCATCATTACTTTAACAAGGAGAGCTTTACTCTGGGGTGGAGTGCTTTGATGTGTTTCACCACTGGATGGAGCTGCCTTCTCTTCTTATAATTTCTTCAGTGACTATGCAATGGGCCAGTATTACCACCACACTGGTAACAGTTAGGCTTTGCTCGCTTTGGCCTTGGCTCTTCTCTGCTTTTCTTACAGCCTTCAACAATACATTGAATCTTCTCCCAGGTAGAAAAACAAGTTTGAGTTTTATCCTTGAGGGCTTAAAAACTCTGCTTCATAAACTTTGAATAGAAGGAGGCCGGAAGGGAGGGAAAGTTGCCTAAATGATTCAGCTATGCCAAAGGCAATTATCTATTCAATTGTCACCACTGTCCACTCTTTATGGTCACTGATTTTGACCTACCAGCTCTTAAGGACCTCTTTGGAAAAGGCCATTCTTACTTCTGGTTTGGGGGATAAAACTTTTCCTGACTTGTTTTCTCTACCAATCTGAAATCTTCTTGTCCATTGCTAGCCCTGTTTCTAGTTTTTCAGCCCTCCTATGGTTTATTCCTTAAAATACACCTTTTGTGTCCTTTCAATGGAACATCCTTAAAGAGGAGAGGTGAACTCATGAGTTTAGTCTACCATCTTAAACTAGAAGGAAAGGCTTACCATTAGTTTAGAAGCCAAGCATTTAAATGAAATAAAGAAACGAATGCATTTTTAAGTTTTTATAATAATGTGAGTAGGGCATACAAATATAAAAGTGCACAAAGATAAATGTACAACTCCATGAATTTTTACTAAGTGAATACAGACCCATGTGACTAGATCGAGAAACAGAACACTGCCAGGCTTCCAGCTACAGATCACTTAAAATGTGGCTAATACAAGTGAAGCACAGAATTTTACATTTTATTTGATTTTAATTATTTTTAAATAATAATCACATGGGGTTAGTAGCAACTGTATTGGACAGTTCAGGGCGAGATGACATAGGGCTTTGGGATTCATATAACAAATTTTGTCCTATCCTAAGAACAACGGGAAGTATTTTTTGTAAAGGAGAAACATGAAAAAATTTGTCTTCAAAAAAGATTAGATTGGATGCAAGCTGAGCAGGACCTCTCCCAGCTGTTTCTTGGCCTTTGGCCATTTGGGGTGTCTTTTTCCAGGGAGTAAAGGATTATTTTGGATGTTCTTCCTCAACTTTTTGGTTTTATTGAGACTAGGATTGGGCATGGTTGTGGGTTGTCACAGGCCATTTCTTCCCTTAAGCCACTGAGCCACACTTGCCTGGGAGCTTTCTAACTATTTCCTATGGAGGTTATTATTATTATTTTTTTCCAGTACGTGGGCCTCTCACTGCTGTGGCCTCTCCCGTTGCGGAGCACAGGCTCCGGACGCGCAGGCTCAGTGGCCATGGCTCACGGGCCCAGCCGCTCCGCGGCATGTGGGATCTTCCCGGACCGGGGCACGAACCCGTGTCCCCTGCATCAGCAGGCGGACTCTCAACCACTGCGCCACCAGGGAAGCCCTATTTTGTTTTTTATAGTGTGTTGTTCTTACACTGGTCATCGCCACCAGAATGAGTCTGAGTCTCCCTTTCAGGTAGCTCAGAAGGTATAGTAGTTTCAGCTTTCCAGAATAAAAATTTGAGAAATGTAGAGATGTACTAGTGTTTTATAGAAAGGAGTATGTTGTGTAGTAGTACAGCGAAAATTTAAATTCCCTCTTAAGTAGAAAGCTCCAAACATGTAGTTGCTGATACGTGTGGGAATTTTTCTTTCAGGTCTCATTTCCAAATGAAATGGTAAATTCTGTTAGCTAGACATTTCTTCAGGCTTTTATCATCTAACCCCAACCGTCTTCAGTAGTTAAACTACTAAATGCACACAAACTCCCTTTTATTGTTCAGTAGATCAATGACTTACCAATGGCTTTCAGGTTCATTTCAGGTTATTTGTCATCTTTCAGAGCATATGGCTTATACAGAGAACATTTTGTCTTTTTCTAAGGTAATTGCCTGCTCTGGGTTTCCCTTCTTTTCTGCTGTTCCTCCACCTTTTATCCTGGAGGCCTGATGAGTTCATGGATTTAGAAATATTTCCATAGAGCAGAGGGGAAGGGTAGCAGGAATTTCCAGTAGAAAAGACTGTAAAGGCAGGTCAATGCCTGATCATCATTCACTGAAAGCTATAGGACACCCCCGAAGGATTTTAAGCAGGGGAATGGCACGGCAGCCCAGTTCTTATCCATCCTATTAGAGGAGACAATGCAGCTCCCATCATATTACCCTTTAGTTCAAAAACTTTGAATGCTTTCAGGTGCAATTCACATAAAATGTTTTAACAGTAGCAAATCATGAATAAAACATCAAACGAACAAGTGCCATTACAAGCTGGTAAAGCCGATATGACAAGAGCTAGATGATTAATGGCATGAGGCTTCATTAAGGAGATGTACTATAACTTGAGAGTTATACTTCAGCAGATGCATGTGTATATATGTATATATAAATGTTTGGTTGATTATGTGTTGAACAAAGATTGAGGTGACTGGATGGGGGAATTACACAGGCACAAGGGTGACCGTGCACATCCCATCTGTGGGGAACAGTGAAAAAACCCGATGTGGGTGGTTAGAATTGATCCAGTCGAAATCTGGGGCTGGATGGAATTGGTAGAGGATCAGCTGACGCAACACTGGATCTGAGTGCAGCTTCTTGAGCACAAATGACGCTTCTGGGAAGTTTTTGGAATATAATTGTGTATCAAACTCTGGTGAGGTCCAAGAAAGACGTAAAGAAAGAAATGTTTCCGAAAAAGAAAGAGCCCCTCTTAGCAGGCTGTCTTCTAACAAGTGCACGTTAAGTTGAGATGTTGAATATGTTCATTAAAATGTAGCGTTCTTAGGAAAGGAGAGTCAGGAAGGAGGACTGTGACGGATTTGGGGTTGATAAGCTGCAGGAAAGGCAGTGCTGATGGCAAAGCTGACTCCTGGTATGAGAAGTCTGGGAAGTTAGTGAGGAAGGAATAAAAAAGTATACAGAACCCAACCCAACCACAGGTTTGACTAGAACCTTCCCTAACACGTTCAACAATGTAAATCATGGTTCCTTTTTATTTTCTCAGCCTTATTATTCCCCTGCATCAGTGTCCATTTTAAAGTCTTTGCTAAATACTTTGCTAAAGTTATAAAATAAGAAAGTTCAAAGCAAAACAAAAAATTAACAGTTTTACTATATTTACGTGTACAGTCACACTTGGTGTTTATAGTTCCACATGGACTTGTGAAGGGCTTAGCCTCCACCATATATAAAAGCCCATTATTACTCTGGCATTATTTCTCTCTGCTGCTAACATAAAAAGGATCCAAAGATATTTGAAAAACAAACAAATAAATAAATGTTACTAGAAATAAAGGGAATACCACATAATGACGAAAAATACAACTTATATAAAGAAAGCCAAAAAGGATCAAAACATAAATGAGACATTATTTATACTCTATGGAACGTAACATACATTTTTTTAATGGTTTTTATTCAAAATCTCATGTTACCCTTTATTTCTATTCTACCTCCCTTCCTGCTTCCTTTCTTCCCTTTTCCTTCCTTCTTTCCTTCCTTCCAGGGTGAAAGAATTGATAGTGTTCATCAGTGTGATCTGATTTATCTTTACTTAGAATGAAGAAGAAACGTTAAAGTAGCCTTTAAATTCCTCATAGGACACGAGGGGAGTTGAACAGAATCCTTTGGAGGACATTATTCATCATAAGTCTTGATAATTTGATGATTTTGTGTGTGTGATTTGTGTGCAAGTTGTGTTAATTATGCATCATGTTTAGAAAAATACTTTTTTGTTGAACAGTGTAAATGTCAGTCTCATTAGCTATCATTATTACCTGTCAGAAGGAAGATGCTTTCCATGAATTATACTTTCCCTTTATAGTTCTGAGGATGTGTACAAGTGTAAAAACTGTTTTTTATGTTTTCTTATTTTCAGTGCCAGTAACCTTGCCTCTTTCTTTCAAAGTGTTTTCAACCCAACCTCTAAACTTGAAAGAGAAACAAATTGGCCTGATTATAAATACTAGCTTGAATTAGTTCAGGTTGATTCATGGGGATAAGAGAGAACAGCCTTATGGGAGGGCCTTCTCGCTCAGGCAACTGCGTGCTAATAATGGTATAACTGAGGAGAGTCAGACCTCCATAGCTGCAGCTTTCACATCCAACCAACTGAAATTTCGAAATTTCAGTCGCGGTTGGTTGAATCCATGGATGTGAAACTCACGGATATGGAGGGCCAGGTGTATTCATTGTTCTAAGCCATTTTATAAAATATCTCATTATTTATTTTATTTACTAAATTTTATTAATTTTTTATTGGAGTAGAGTTGTTTTACAATATTGTGTTAGTTTCTGCTGTACAGCAAAGTGAATCAGCTCTCTGTGTACTCACATCCCCTCTTCTTTAGATTTCCTTCCCATTTAGGTCACCACAGAGCACTGAGCAGAGTTCCCTGTGCTGCACAGTAGGGTCTCATCAGTTATCTCTTTTATACACAGTAGTGTATATATGTCATTCCCAATCTCCCAGTTCGTTTCACTCCCCCTTCCCTCCTTGGAAATCTCAAGTTTGTTCTCTATATCGGTGACTCTATTTCTGCTTTGCACGTGAGGGACTTGAGCATCTGTGAACTTTGGTGTCTGCGCGGGCTGGTGGAACCAATACCCTGCAGATGCTGAGGGAGGACTGTAGTTTGAAACGGAAGGGTGGAAGGGAGTACAATGCCCAATTTAATGTTGATTACCTAAAATGTCCAATTTCAGCCTGACTAATATAAATTAACTCTGTCTTTGCACCACTTCGAACTGGATAATCCCTACTAGGTCTAAATGTCAGTGGGCTTTGGATAAGATATGCTTATGAAAAGAAACTGACAGCCCAAAATGATGGTATACATAAGTTTCTCCAGTGCTCTTGTATCATCACTGAAAAAGAGTTATGAAAGGTTTTCTGCTTTTCCAATAATTTTCACATCCATTGTCTGTTTCTTTTGACCCCTATTTTGCCATGCTTTGTAATGATCAGAGAGTCCTAGAGACTGTCTCCTTAAAATCCACATTTTGTGGTTCCACTGAGACCCAAAGAAGAAATAGAATTGCCCAAGCTTGTAACACCAGTTATTAGCAGAGAAAGTGCATTTTGTATGTTGCACATTTGATACAGGGCGGTTAATAAATATTTGCTGGGGCTTCCCTGGTGGCGCAGTGGTTGCGCGTCCGCCTGCCGATGCAGGGGACACGGGTTCGTGCCCCGGTCCGGGAGGATCCCACATGCCGCGGAGCGGCTGGGCCCGTGAGCCGTGGCCGCCGAGCCTGCGCGTCCGGAGCCTGTGCTCCGCAACGCGAGAGGCCGCAACAGAGGGAGGCCCGCGTACCAAAAAAAAAAAAAAAAAAAAAAATTTGCTAAATCATGCTATTATTCTTTTTTAAAATTTGGACAAAACCCAAAGGCATAGAGAAGGTGGTGACATACATGAGATTTCATAAGTTAATGGTAAAACCGGGACTGGAAACTTGAATCAGGGTTCATTTTCTTTTCCTACGCTATCGCTGGGCCTGTCACACAATTGAAAGTCTAGATTCCAAAGAATATGTTCAAGGCTAGAACTTCTAATGAGCTAGGGACAAAACAGCAACAGAATATTGCACATTAGCTGTCACTGAGGAATATGGCACACCCAGAAAAGAACGAACATTATTTAGGAACTGTTCTGTAAGAGGTCTGATTACCTTGTTCTGGCACCATAATGCAAATGTAATTCCTGGTAGAATCTGCTAAGTTCATGTGAATCTACTTAAAAAGTGAAAAAGTTTCTAGGACTTTATCAGTATGACAAAGAATTTTCATTAAGAATGACTGAAACCACATATAGGACGAATGATAAAATGTTCACTAAACATTCCAATGTTATGCCACAAATTTCAAATAATATACAGAAATGAAGACAATGGGATTCTAGGGTAAATTTTCAGTCTTTTTTATTTATGTGAATCAGGCAAAGCACTTAACCTGATATAGTTGAGAAAATTGTTTCTCTCCCAGGTTAATTTGGAGACTTTTCTGTATTTATGATGTCATTCTGCATTCTTCATTGACTCCTGTCTTATGTTGATCTACAACACGTTGGTCATTTCTCTGGAGGAGGGCTGAGAAAGTGTTCACTGCTGGCTGTTCTCAGCTCTGTGGTAGCAATTTCTCAGTCCAGGCTTCCATTACAAAGTGGTAAGCAGTGGTGGTGGGTAGCAGTGGTTGTGGTTTAGTCTGCTGAACGGTTTTCCTTCTTCCTTTCGGTGTCAGCGCCTTCAGCCTTCGTTTTGAGAGTCCCCTCCCTCTCCTAACTCCATGTAGCTCGAGTAGGGCTGTCACTGTCTTACTTGACCCCTACTTCCCAATCCTGGCCATAGACTGGACATGTGAGTTGGATCTGGGGAAGCAAATATCTCCTCTCACTGACCATTGGTTCAGAAAGGGGCATGTGAGCCAGGTTGGAACAAGACCTCTGCTCAGGTCTTTTTAGCTAAAGTACAGTGGAGGACTGTCCTGCCTTGGAGCTCATGGTAAAAGAAAATGTGAACTTGGACCTGTGTGCATCCGTCTTCCTAACTCCAGGGCGGCCACTAATTCTTAAGGTGCCTTTGTATAGATTTGAACAAAGTACCCTTTCTCTTAGAAAAGCTTTATATGGCTAATATATTATTTATTTCTTAGCAATAGGAACTAGAACAGATGTAATACAGTTATACATTTTGTTCTTTTGGAAGTAAAATTCTTTTGCTGTTTATTTGCTGCAATATCTGTTTTTTTCTTGAGATGTTGTAGGCATTAAGTCGTTTTTAATATATTTTAACCTTAAAAAGCGATATTCTCCACTGGTGTCTGATGTGAGAAAACAATTTAAGGTCCTTCTTTCAATGTCAGGTCTGTACTGGGCCATTAATTGATTTCAAGGGAAAACGTTTATATAGTTGCAATAGTTCAAGCCATGATTTTCTTCAGTATGATAACTCTTTCTTTTAATGGTGATATTATATCTAATATAGAAAAAATAAATTGATTTTGAGATTTAATTTGGAAATGTAGACCCACTTGATCAGGGAGTTTGTAGTCAAAATTGGTCTTTTTACTCTTTTCCACTAGTATTCACATTGGATAAGTTGGTATCAATGTCAAGCAGCTGCAATTTGTTTATCATCAGCAATTTTTTATAAACATCATTGTTTAATTTTTCTTCAAAATGTATTAACCCCTTTGATATTTTCAAGAAAATTATATACATTGAATTTGATGCTTGCATGATTTTTCTCATAACATTAATTTTACTTCAAATATCATGCCCGATTAATTCTGAGCAATAAATTTACAAAGGCAATTTTTTTTTTTTTTTTTTTTTTTTTGCGGTACGCGGGCCTCTCACTGTTGTGGCCTCTCCCGTTGCGGAGCACAGGCTCCGGACGCGCAGGCTCAGCGGCCATGGCTCACGGGCC